>NW_011499870.1:1689128-1758283 GCF_000495115.2 Populus euphratica
TATATATATATATATATATATATATATATATATTTTAAAACGAATGTATAATTAATTATACGTAACAGAGATTTTGAAAGAAAAAAGGTATTAGATTTAATTAAAAACAGTAGATATTTGTATATTTAGATTTGGATTTTATATCTTTAGTTCACATATAAAATTGTATTATATATTTTTTTAGCATCTTTAATATAGCATGTAATATATCCCGTTTTATTCTCTATATTTAAAAGATATATATCTCTGTATCTTAATTGATTTCATATCTAAAATGTAGAAAACCCTTTCATTTTTACGAGTTAAATAAATTCGTTTTTTTTTTCCTCTTGGATCTCTCTCTATGTATATATATTGGGTGGCAAGTGGAAAAGTATAGATAAGAGCATTAATATTTGAGAGAATTAAGGAGGAGGGAGGAGGAGACAGGAACCTTATGTCATGGAAGGGCTTCTCATCATAGCAATTGTTGTAGCAAGTGGAAGCATCTGTTGGATCCTACTGATCTATTCATGATGATGGCTGATGATATGTAGAGGGCCCTCTTCCTAAGAAGGGAGTGGCATCCCTTTTTTACCCAAAAGACCCTCCCTCCTCCTCTTGCGTTTCTTAAGATTTGTGTCCAATTTCAACACACATCTCAATGGGTGCACTGACCTGGATGCAGTGCTAGCAACTGTTCTCCGTACCGACGAGAAACATAGACAAGCTGTATGAAACAACAGGGTAAGGTAAATTAATTACCTTCTGTACTCCTTTATCTTCCCCCCTCTAGAAATGATCTCCTGTATGAAACAACAGAGAATAGTGTAAATTAAGATAATGTGTTGAATTTGTCCTTTAATTTTATCATTTTTATTTATTTGGTAAAAATTATTCAAGTATATATTAAATAATGAGTTTAAATTAAGAATAAATGCGTTATTGAAACCCCAAGATGATGTGTCTCTTGCTGAGTGAAAACAAAGCCTTCTCTTGTGCCCTTGAAAGAGCCACTCTCAGGCGATGTTAAGCTTGTGGCCATTTTTCCTAGAATGTGACACGAAACTATCATAGCAATTAATGCATGGATGTGCTGATAATTACATGAACTGCTTCAAGTTAGCTAGTGAGTTCTCTTCCAGACGAATGCCACGCATGCTTTTTCGATAAATCATGCATACAATCTCACCCTGTTAATTAATTTATCATAAACATGAACACAATGTTAATACGTAGTTAATCATATATATTGAACTGCTTCAAGTTAGCTAGTGAGTTCTCTTGGTGTAATGATTACTATACCATACATACATATATATATGTATGTATGTGTGTGTGTGTGTGTGTGTGTGTATATATATGTATATATTCTTTCTTTCATTCATAAAGGAATAGAAACACTAACATATTTTGAAATGATCATAAATCAGCCAGCAAGTTTTAACAAAAACCACCATGTAGAATTAGATTGAATTCCATATATATGTAATTTTAATACAATTAATAACTTGTTATAATTTTTATATCTGAAATAAAATGCTAAACCACAAAATTAAACTTTATTATACTATTTAAAATACATGTGAAAATGAATTAACAAATTTAATTATTTTATCCTCAATTCATAAATCAAATATGACAGAAATTGTAAGATATGGTTTCACTATATAGTATGGTATGGTGGAAGCTTACATAGGTTGGAAAAATGTGCGAAAAGATAATGTAAAAGCAGTCACATTTTTGGCGATGGGAAACCATTGTCAGGTGATATCATCCATGACTGTTTGAAAATTCTTGAAGAGGAAAGCCTTGCCATTCCTTGGCAAAAAGGTGATCGATGTTCTATTGATAGATAATTGGGCTGTCTTTTCATGCCTGAGTATCGTTCGATTCACCTCGTTGAATCCTAGCTTCACCGTGCAACTAGTATTATACCTGTTATTTGACCTGTTAATTTACTGTAAAAGAAAACTACTAGCTAAGTAATTAGTAAATAATATTGCCTCCATTCTCATATATATATTTTGCTGCACAACTAATGATATTGTTGAGATTCAGATGCATAATTCTTCAAATAACAAATTTTATTTTTTAGTTTAGAAAGTCTTTTTACCAACTGAACAAGGTGTCCAGTTGAAGAAGAAGAGACGAAAAGAGAGCGTGGGGGGAAGAAGAGACGCGAGTTAATTAGGGTTACTAGAAGGAAATAGAGATGCTATATCTTTGAAAAATAATTTTCAATGCCATTTCTTTAGCGGATTAGAGGGTCTATCCTCTTTGATATGCTTCTGATTATTTTTTTATAAATTAAATTCTATATGGAGTTCAAATTAATATCCTTAAAAGAACTTCAAAAATATAAATTGATTTAATCTTTTAAATTAATTTTTTAAAACAAATAAGAGAGTATCCCATATGATTTGCTTTTCATCATTTTTTATAAATTGAATTCTATTTAAAATACATACCAATATCCTTTCTGATTTAATCATGTGAATTAAATTCGATTTTAATGATTCTGATCATTTTATAAAAATCTATCATGAATTCAAACTAATAATATAATATTTTATACCTTAAAAGATATAGCTTAACCAGGTTAGATCTTAGATTTACTTTTTAGAAATTACTAGTTCAAGTTCTACAAAACTCAAAGTTATTTAAGATCTATATGATCGTTATTTTTAGGGTTCATAGATACAAGTTAATTCAAATACTTATATTAACAAAAAAATAAAGTGTATCAATTAATTAATAATTAAAGGTCTCATGTATGATTGTCATTAACAATAATCAGAACATTGAGATTAATTACTTTTCGTAAACTTTATATTTTTGATAAGTCATGAGTGTGTGTTTATAAATTTACACATTGCAATTTACATAAATTTAACCTTAAATTGTATTTCACTATCATACTGTTGCTTTATTATGCTTGCAATTTACATAAATTTAACCTTAAATTGTATTTCACTATCATACTGTTGCTTTATTATGCTTGCAATTTACATAAATTTAACCTTAAATTGTATTTCACTATCATACTGTTGCTTTATTATGCTTGAAGATCGTAGAATTAATGTGATTTAATTAGCAATTAACCACTTGATCATTGCTTTCTTATACTTGAAAATATTAGAAAAGCTTCAAAATTAAAAACCACATCACTTTACACAAACGTAAATCTAACCTGTTGTGTGGCCTCCAAACCACTTTATAATTATTTAAAGCTTTTACTATTTAGCTATTCAGAGAGATACCAAATCATGCGTCCTGTAATTAAATAACACGTCATCTTACACATAGTAAATTGGCCCGCTGTGTGAAACCTACCACCCTATTTTATAATCATTTGACTAATCAATAGCCTTGCATTTAACACTTTACATCAATTAGATTTTAGTGTTCAGATACAAATTCTTATGTATCCTGCCATATTATAGATTATATTACATTTATTTTTATACAAAATTATTCTATGTAATATAAATTTTTATTTATATATAACATACCAATAATACATATATGTGTTACTTGCTAATATTTTAATTAATTTTTTAAAATTTTAAAATTAGTAATCATTTAGTAGCTTTAAAATTTATAGGATTTAAACTGATAATTTTTAAAAAATAAATTTAAAATTTTATTAGTTAAACTATATCTATTGATAATAATATTTATTAATTAATCATGTTATTTATGTTTTTTTTTAAGAAAATAATAATCTTAAGGGCAACGAAGAACATGAATTCATGGATAAATACGTACAGTTTGAGAATGTGATTTAATCTGCGGCAGGTGAAATAACATAATAGATTTCTAGCTATTTGCAGTATTTTACGAAAGGTAGGATTACTTGTCACAATTAAGAATCTTCCAAGAACACTAATAATAATAATAATTATTTTTTCCTGAGTTGGATATGGAATTAATTACTAATTAGCAAAAACATGCATGCATGCATGCATGCATACATTCATGCTTATACAAATACATGTATGAATACGCGTAGATCAACAATCGAGGCTCAGGAAATAAGACTTCGATGAAGATCTTGACTTGTTAACAAAATATTTCTAAACGCAAAAAGCTTCAGCACCTTTTTCCCCCATGGCTTCTGACCTTTTTGGTACACAATGGTAGTCAACAAAGAATGATATCCATACGTTGCTCCATTTTTTTTCTTTGCAAAGACCAAGAAAGGTTGATGCTAACAACTCTAAAAGTATCAAGAACAGTAGGGGCAATGATACAAGCCAAATAGTACAATATTGTTTGGTAAATATTTGAGGTGTTGGTTTTTGGACACCAAGGGCTCCATGCCCACCCTCCAAGAACTCCCCACCATGGCAGCAAGGGCACGTAGGTCACTCACTCATGGCTGGGGCTCATATGTGACCACAGAGGACCATCGTGCCCACCTCGGCTCCTAGGCCAGTAGTGTTTAGGGTTAGATTTTTATATTATTTCACCACGACGACAAATGGCCATTAGGGTTACATGCCCCATTACCTCCAAGAAAACAATATATATAAAAAAGGACTTAGGGTTTTGATGCTTTAAAACCCAACTCCACTCTCCCTAGAGGGCAGTCCCCCACACAACCTAATCAGAAACCGCGTAGGTGCAGAAGGCATCTTTGATTCTACCATGACAAGACAGGCACTGTTCCTTTTATCCCATCTTTAACGGAGCGTGGACATGACGTGATGGGAAATGGTAAAAACTCTTGCCATTGCCCATCTAGGGTTTTTTTTTTTTTTTCCTCCTTCCTCGCTGTTTGCCCTTCATGAACCTCACAAAAGCATAATGGATAGTGATTAGACCACACCTTATTGACACGTGGACGCCTCCCATTGCTTAAGCCTCACTTTCTACAGTTTCTCTCTCAACCTTTCCCCCCCTCTCTCTCTCTACATATGTATTTATATATATGTCATGGATTGTATCATGTGCATGGCATGGTCGTGAGCATTTTTTTAATACGAAATAAAACCTTGATCGAAGACAAAAGATAAAAACTCACTTCCTCTCTCTCCGTGTCTCCTTCTCTCTCTCTTGCTAAAGAATCGAAAACCTCTCTAAAAAGCGAGGGCTTTTAGAGCTTCGCTCTCTAATTCTACTCAATCACCTTCGAATCTCTTCTTGTAATTCATATGCTCTTCTTGGTGACCAAATGCTCTCTCTGGTGATACCACTTTTTGAGCTGGCCGTGAAGAATTGAAGTCTAGTTCATTCAATATCGGAGCCTTTTATTTTCTAGTAAATAAAGGTGTGATTCTTACTCGAATTATTCATTTTTATCTTTCTGGGTCCTTTTTTTGTTGATGGTTTGTTGATCTGTGTGAGTTTTAGCTGTGGTTTGGCTTGTTTGTTAGTGTTATTTAGGTCATTTCACTGTTTGATGTACGTCAAGTTTGTTCTTTTCTTTGTGTTTTATCATTTCGTTTCTATCTGGGGTGTGAATTTATCGATTTTTGTGATATTTCACGTGGGTTTTCTTGTGTGTTTTTGTGGTTTGTTGAATTTGTGGTGACCGTTTACCTATATATATACGGTCAATTTCGGAGGAAATGAAACCCTAAAGTCCTCATTTTTTGAATTGATGTACGTGATTGTAACAACTGACTTGGAGCTTTTAGAGAATGTCTTGAATTGGGTTTGTATTTTTTTTTTCTGTTTTAATTGACAGATTAACGACTTCAATTCTTGAGTTAATACTGTTAGTCTTATGTAACCCTAATCTATGACTTGTCTCAATGGGGTCATATCTTGAATTAGTTTGTAATTGGAATGGAGGGGTTTAATTACACGTTTGATTATATTCTATGTGAAGCTTGGATATGGTAACTGAAGATTTATGTTTTTATAAGATGGAGATCTAGGGTTTTTCCAAGTTTTGCTTTGTGATATCTTGTACTTGTTTTTGCAAGTCGTTATTTTATGTGCTTAATCACTTTGATGATAGCATTTTGATGTGTTACTTGATTTAGAATGGAATATAGAAGGAATATTTTGTTTTCAGTTTAAATCTTCTAATAATTATGAACAAACCCTAAGGTGTTTGTTTGGACTATCTCTTAAGATCTTTTGATCTACTTTGGAACTTTAATAGCTTGTTATTTTCATCCATGTTGTTTTAACTTGAATAATGTTGTAGTTTAGCATATGATAATATATATCATTACTTGAGATTTGGGTTTGGAGGCATAAGAAATTTGTCATTTGAGCATTGCAGCATTGACTTTCTTACCATGGAAAGTACTGTCTTAGTGGAGAAGAATCATCCTTGTAACCATTCAAAACTTGTATCCAAGGTGGAATCATCTATTAGGATTGATTCCATAACCATCGACCTGGACAATGTTGATGAGAAAATTGAGGCAGAAAAATGCTCACACTTTTCTATGCGGTAAGCCTTGATCCTAGCTAATCTTTAATATGGCAGGATCCCACTTTAGTTTCTCATGCTACATGTTTTTGTTAAGCACCAGCATTTTCCTGCACGCGTTCTATGGGAATGCTTGTCTGATTTTTGAGGAGTTATCACCATGCAATGCTTCTTTACATGTTTTTTTTTTATGTTTTCTTTTCCTTTTCTCATGTTATATGTTATCTCAGGCTTCCCCTTTACACCTTTTTGTTTGTTTATCATTGAATATACTAGTGATGAGAACTAGCCAATAGGTTTTACTAACAAAGAAGTAGTTGGTTTAACAACAACGATAACTAAATCCTGGAATAATCCAGTGGGAACTGTGAACAAACTAGGAAGGCAAATTGCTACTTGCTGGTCATAAGTATTGATTTCTGAAAGTGTACAACTGAACATTGACAGATATATACAGTGCAGCATTAGATATTAGGAGTTTATTTCATGCGCAGTAAGTTTTCATGCGCTATCTCTTGTTGCTGCAAATGTTGTACTACTGAAAATCAACAAAAAACTTCTATTCTGAATGCAGTGGATATGTATCTGAGATTCGTAAACGAGACTGGAAGATGTGTTGGCCGTTTGTGTCAGATGGTGACAGTAATAACTATGAGGAGCAAGCATGTCTGCTTCCTCCATTACATGTTCCAAAATTCCGATTTTGGCGTTGTGAGAATTGTGTGTGGGAAGTTGGTGCCAAAGGCACTGCAAACTGTTATGGAACTGCTCTAAAATCATGCGGAGCAGAACTCAAATCCACCAACGTTTGTTCACATGGACCAAACTTTGATGATGCTGCAATACTACCATCTGATGTTCAGGAAGCCACAAATCAAGAAATTCCTGAGGGAAGACAGGCTGATGTTTTTGCTAGCTTGAACAGTACCAGTAAATGTCATCATTCACTGTCCATTGATAAAAATGAAAAGAAGACTAAGGATATGAATGGTTCCATCATAGGTATTTACATATATGCTAAGATCCAAGCTTCGTTCTAGAATCATATTAAATAACTGCTCTAAATCATAATAAGCTTTTTTTTTATTTCTTTTTTGATCATTTCTCCAGGGAAACATATGGGGTCAGAAGATAATTTGCAGCATGAAAATCATAGACTGGCATGCGTAGTCACTGAAGTTGTTTCAAGCCCAATTCAGAAGGCAGATCATTCAGATGAAATAGGTAAATTTTCTGAGTAACTTAATGTACAATAGAAGCTAAAAAACAGCTTAACTACCTAGAACTGAAAATCAAAATATTGCATAGCTCTTACCTTCACTCTCTAATAGTAGTGCTTCTGATTTCTGCAACAGTAACCTTCAAGTCAATAGGTATTGACCTATGTGAGTCAGGCTGTGGACATCATGAAGTTGCTGATGCTGACTTTTCTAAAAACCGTAATTGCATGGTAAATAATGCTACTGGACTTTGTGAAGCAGGAAAAGAAACTTCCATAGATGATCAACACAAAGAGCTAATAGCTTGTGGTATATCTGGAGAAGTTGGTAACATTGCTGATGGGGCACTCAGTACTGCCAACAAGGATCCTGTGAGCTGCCGCCCTTCCCTGCAATTAGATGAGTATGATGATCCTTCATCTGAAAGTGCTGAGATCATGGTTGGTCATAATTCTCAGGATGTTCTTCATGAAAATTCAAGTGGTTTGCATCGTAGAAAAACTCGAAAGGTACGCTTGTTGACGGAATTGTTGTGTGAAAATGGGGATAGAGACACTGATAACAGAACTCGGTTTTCTCTGCCCCATGCCTTTCCTGATGCATCTGCTGGAGTTGATAAGATTTCGGTTCTCCAAGGGGAGGTGGCTATCCAGGGAAAAGTTAGAAGGGGCCTGGGTCATAATAGTAAAAGAAAGTTGCCTCAGGATGAAGATTCAAGATCTCTGGAGATGAGGTCTCCCAATAAAGTTTGCAAAGAGATCTTAAAGAGAGATGGGGAATCTGCTGAACCCATTGTGGCTTCTGAATCAGAAGAAGATGCATTTGGTAGAATGGGTTTACAAACTGGCATGAAGATTCAGTGGGCAAAAAACAAAGTTGATAGAAGTCCCATTGTAAGTAAGAAGAAAAACAAAAAGGTACCAAGTTTTGATGAATGTTTGTCTCCAGACCCATCCCAAGAAAATTTGCCAAATGAAATTGGGGAGAAAAATGGAGATAATTCTAGGCCCCATGCTGTTGATGGTGTACTGGCCAAGTCAGTACACAATGCATTTATAGGCAGAGAGATGGACCTTTTCCCTTTGCCTGATCCAAGAATGGAGAAAAATGTTAGTGAGTATAAGAAGAAAGGAAAGATGCCTCAGTTTGATGATTATCAGGTTTCCCCTACTCCTTGGAATCATGACATTCCCAGAGAAGGTCCAGTGATTAGAAAAGATGTGGGGACAATAAATACTGGACCTGTAGTTTTTCCATTTCATTCAGCACAGGAAACATCCCTTGAAAAGGGGCTGGATCTTTCTCTTAACAGCTACAAGACTGCCCAAAGCTATGATGGGAAACATATTCCACTGGTAGAAAATAGGCGAAGTTGTTTATTTACTTGGCAAGAAGGAACTTCCCAAATTCAGGCCACGAGGAAAGCTGCAAAAATTGAGCACGGGGGGAATATCAGTTTCACTTCTAAAATTGCCCGAGGTGCACCTTTTGAGAAAGCACTGCATTGTGATCCCAATACCAAGAGACCTTTTGAAATGCCCTTCTGCAGAGAGAAGCAGAAATACACCTCCCAGGTTGAAATTGGGGGCTGCTCTTTCATGCAGAAAAAGGTATGACCTTCTCTTTTCTTGCTTCTATTGTTGGAGATGCATGTTATCACAGCGTAGAAGGGAATTTTTTTTGGATATATTTTGGGACCTTTGTTTAATGCAATAGGAAAAGTCAAGTAATTACAAGGTTGCATGTTTGAGCTTGGAGAGCCACCACTCCTAATGGTTGAAGGATGGAACTGATTCCAAATTCTGCCAGGAACCAAATTCCCTCACAAAACCTGACTTTGAAGAGAACATAGCGGGCTAATCATTTTTTTTTTTTAAAGTTAAATAAACATTCAAACCTGCCATAGGGATCCAAAATCCTTGTCTTTCCCATTGAGATTATTGCCTAAATGTTATATCATGGAATTCTTTTTTCTGGTTTTTTCATATAGCTTTTATGATTATGGGTGTTTCATAGTTTTGAGCACAGGGTAGTTTATAATTTAGCTTATAAAGTGGCCATCTTTTTTTGGTACCTAGGCTCACATTAGAATCAATGATTCTATATATATATATATATAAATTCAAAACCATGTGGAATTAAACTGATTAAGCGCTGCTTCATAGTATGACTTGTTTGGAGACTACAATATGTTTCTCCTTGTTCCAGGACTTCTGTCACGCTAAAGGCAATGAGGGAACCATTGGAATACTGGAGCATTCAGCTTTTCCAAGGAAAGATGTCAACCAAAGAGCAGACAAGGTGTGTGAACAGGGAGCTTTAGATGACATTCCAATGGAAATTGTAGAACTCATGGCAAAGAATCAGTATGAGAGGTGTCTTCCTGATGGTGAATACGAGAAATGCCAGTTAGAAACAACTAGTAGTTCAAGGAGGAGTCAGACAATAAATTTCAGTCAATTATACGGGCTTGGAGGATTAAGCTTATTTCATCAGGAAACTACTCGGAAACAGAACCCTCCAGCTAGAAGAAATGACATAATAAAGATTGGTGAAATGGCAGGACCAACTAAACAAAAGGAAGTGGATTTCTTTTCTCAAGCTGATCGAAACCCATTCAGCATGAGGCAACTGGAAAAGACTCGTTCCCCAGTAGGGTTTGGGGCATTTCTACAACTTCAAGAGAAGCCATCCGGCAGATTCCAACATCCTGCTTCCAGTTATAACTTACAAAACACTCCTCAAATTTGCAAACAGAGAGGGGAAGTGGCGGGGAATAGTTCTTGTCATACCAGGTTCCAGACCCCAGGATCATGTAACACATGCCACAGCATTCCGCAGCAAAGTAAGGAAGCAAATCAACTTTGGTCATCAATGATGCCAAATCACATGCCCTTTGTATATAGCATTCCTCCAAAGTGTGTGACTCCATCTACCAATGTTGATGTGTTTCCTCATTCTCCTGGCACTGTGCTCAAGGAAAATATGAATGGGGATCGTGTTCTTAAGTTTCCAAACAAGAATGCTGCCAACCTTGGAAAACAAAACAGGAATCTTGATTCAGAAACGCTCCTCAGGACACATGCAGAATACCCTTTTGCTGGAAAACATAATGGGATTGAGCTTAATCATAAGCCAATGGGGTCCTTAGAACTGTATTCTAATGAAACAATACCAGCTATGCACTTGCTCAGCCTCATGGATGCAGGAGTGCAGTCCAGTGCACCGATCAATATGGATGTAAACCCAAAGTTCCTCAAGAGACCTGCCATTATTCACAATGCTGAACCAAAGGAGTTTTCTAGGCTGGACACTGGGGCATTTAAAGTCATTTCTTCTGTGAAGCACCCACCACGTAATCATAATGGTAAAAATCAACTTGCAGAGACTTCCTGTGACCTTATTCCTATCATGCAAACAACAGCTGGTGCATCTTCTTTGTCAATTAGACATGATAAACGTATCAGGAAGCCTGTTGATCTTCCCAGTCCAGTTGTTCAATATAAAGAGAGGAGAAAAGGCTCTGATTCACGCACACAGAATAAGGCAAGTAGGTCACAGACATCAGCAAATGGTGGTTTTGGCACCAACTGTAGATCCATTCCAGCTCATAGCATGCAGATAATGTCTTTTGGTGCTCCAGATCCTTCAGTGATTTCATTTCCATTCTGTGCATCGGAAAACCCAAACAAGCACAAGTTGAAGTCCCGTGATAACAATAGAACTGTTCACCCCTACAAAAGCAGCTCTGAGACTGAAGTCTGCAGTGTGAACAGAAACCCTGCTGATTTTACCATACCGGAAGCTGGAAATATGTATATGATTGCAGGTGAAGCCCTTCGATTTGAAAAGGATGTTCGTTTTGCAAATGGATCTCACTCGCTTAAATTGGATGGGCGCAAACGACAGAGGAAGCTTCCTGCTATGAAAGACCATAGACGACCTCCAATGTCATGATTGTCTGAAATTTCAATGCTGGTAGCTTTTTACAACCTGTATCATTTTCTGAACGATTAATTTTCATGTTTTGACTTGATAGACAAGTTAAATAGCTTCTTTCATAAAAGTTGTTGCTTGTTTTCATGAATTTCATATTTCATTTCAGCAGGTGCAGTCTTGCTTCCCGTGCCAGCTTCTGCAACATCAGAAAATGTCAAAAGATTTGTGAAGATCAGAGAGCAACTGCTGAAATTGATATTAATTTTGGAACCACGAATCCATTTACTCTAGGTCTTGTTGAGTTCGAATCTCTGCAACTGAGTCATGGAAGCATGCTGAGTGATGATTGGGCGTGTATATACCTAATATGCCTCGAGATCCACAAGTAACTGTCTATGCATGTGCTTCTGCATTTCAGTTGTATTTTGGTGTGAATAATACCCCGCAAGGTTCCAGAAAAGCCTGACATTTCAAAAGGACCTCCTACTCCACTGATGGCTTTTGGCTCCAGTCTTGATCAGGAAGTGGGAATGGAAATAGGGAGAAGGGCATTAACAAGTATAATAATTGGACACCTCTTGCTGGAGATTACTAGGTGTTCATCAAGTCAGCCATCGTCGGCTGTACTTCAGTGTTGTAATCTATATAAGGTAAGAAAATTAGAGGGAGACTTGTAATCTTTTGGAACACAAGGGAAAGAGACGATGTGTTAGGAAGATTTGAGTTAGCTAGAAACAGACCATAGCAGATCAAGCAGATAAATCACTCTGATTAAACCCTATAGACTGTTATTTGGTTTCAATCACAGAAATTCTTGAGAAGGATAGCTACTTGAGTAGTGCACCTTCTTAATATGTTTTTATGGGATTGATTTTTGTTCCAATACCAGCCAGAGCATCCTTCGAAAGGTTGAGGCCTTGTCTAAGACTCATGTTAAAGAATTAAGGTTGATTTTCTGGTGAATCACAGTTCCCTTCATCAGGTGGCTAAGCAGGAGCATGTTTGAGTGAACACTTCGGCCACCTGAATGGCAGAGCTTAGCATAGCTTAGCTGTATTTTGTGAGTGTGGATACAGTAATTCACCCACACCATATTTGTTTTTGTTAATTTAATGTGGAATTAGGGTTTATCTTTTTTTTTTTTGGATTGAGAAGCTATTTATTATGAGATGTTTACTAAGTTACATTATCATATTGAAAAAAAAATATAAAACATATTTAATTAATAGATGATAAAAAGAAATTCTCAAAGAACCAAACTTTTCTATTAATATACTAAATAGAAAAAAAGGAGATGGGAAAACAATTCTCTTTTTGTTAGATTGCTAGCTAGCTGAGACACCTTTAAAAATCCTCTTCTCAAGGCTTTTTAATTTGTCTCAAGATTTATGAACAACAGTTGCTGATTTATGTATTATGGATCGATACAGAGTAACATCATTGCTTGGTAATTCACATGAAAAAAAAGAAAAAAATTAAGACAAATAAAAATGAATCTATAGATTTTTGAATTGGTTAGGTTTTAAATGGTGTATGGTTGGAAACAAAACACATTTTTCAAAACATATGTTAGGCCACCTATTGGATAAAGTGTTTTTCATTTTAAAATATATTAAAATAATATTTTTTTATTTTTTAAAATTATTTTTAATATCAGTAGATTAAAATAATTTTAAAATATAAAAAATAAATTAATTTAAAATAAAATAAAAATAAAATATTTTTAAAAATACTTTCCGACTTGAGTTCCAAACATAGCTTAAAATGAAGGGTGTGTATTGTAGTCTATCATGGCAGACAACAATAGAACGAAAATAAGCCTTTGGCATATTAAAAATAAAATGAGGTAAAAAAAAGAAATTATAAGGGAAATGAGAATAGACAAATGATCGATATTAAAAACAATCTTATAAATTAAGCTTCACACAATCCAATAATTTAAATTTATGAAAATATTAAAACAGTAATTATTATGTAGTCACACATAATAATTAGTACTGTTTTAATATTTTAGAGTTTGTTTATAAATACGGTCACAAATTATTTTTAATATTAATATATCAAAATGATTTAAAAACACTAAAAACATACTATATTAATTTAAAGTTAATAAAAAAAATTAAATTTTTTTAAAAATATTTTTAAAATACATAAATAAACAAACAACCCATGTAAAATTGCAGTAATCCATTAGAATATTAAAACTATATAATATATAATTAATCGAGTAAGACGTAAGAATAAAAGTTCATGCTCCAGTCCTTTTCGTGTATGGTGCCATTAATTTTTAATTTCTTGTTCTTTATTTTAAAATAAAATAAGTGTTCCTGAATGTGTCCTCTTTCGCTATAAGAATGTCTTTCTGCCTGTACAGTTATTTATGACAGCATTGATCTCAGATGGTGACATGTTGAATTGTGTACAGTCTTCCTTTCTCTCATTAAGAGTGGTTAGGGGTGTTTATTTAATTTTGTGTTTATGTGGGGTTGTTTAAAGGGGTTTTTTTTATTTGAAAAAAATATTAAATTAATTTTTTTTTAATCTTTTTAGTTTTAATATACTAATATAAAAAATAATTTTAAAAAATATGTTATAAAATAATACCAAACACATACTAAAATGAATTTCAAAATTAATTAATTAATTATAAGATTGTTACAATAATTATATGACCCACTTAAAATTAATTAATTAAATTTGTGTGGAAACCTAACATACCTAATAACTACTCATATTAGGACAAACATAAACTTCCATTCACGATTAAACCTAATAATTACTCGTATTATAACAAATATAAACTTACATTTACATTTATTAATATTATTTAAATAAATTTATTAAAGAACCATCTCAATCTAAAAACTTAAATTATCATATAAAATATCAAGATTTATTATAATTTAATAAACCTTTTCAAGTAAAAATAATTTAAATTTAAAATTCACACAGACTCATATTACCTTGTATTAACTTATATTACCTTGTATTAGCTTGTGAAGCTTTAAACTTGTAATTAGTTAGTTAATAAAAGATTTCAAGTTAAAAATTTAAACTATTAAATAAATTTATAAGATATAATTGATATTATTTTCTAATAAAATTAATAATTAATTAAATTACAGCTTTCCATTCGTTTTTCTTCACGAGAGGAAAAGATTAATTCAACAAAAAAAGTTAAATGACAATAAGCCAATTACAGAAAAGCAGAGGCTAAGGGGCCAAAACAGCAGAAAGAGACTGAAAAGGGGCACAAGGATCATCACCAAAAGAGCATGCATGGAGGCTTGCTTGATATGGAAGCAGAAGGTGCATGAGCGAGAACGAAAGTGCTCCGAAAATGCTGTTAATAAATCTGGATATTGATACAATCCATCTCATTAATTTGCTGTTAATGAAGATTCTCAATAAAATGATTAATTTTCATTAATCACACCTTAATTACTCCCCTAATTCTCATGCATTTCCAGTATGCTAGAATGTCAAATGATCACTATTGAAACTGATGATCAGTTGTCCTCCTTCGATGCCTTCCAAGATAGACTTCTTCATCATCATGCGTGTAGCTACTAGCTAGGGCTTCTTCTTGTTCTTCTTGTTCTTGTTCTTGTTGTTCTTCTTCTTAATCTAATACTTGTGAAGCTTTAAACTTGTAATTAGTTAGTTAATAAAAGATTTCAAGTTAAAAATTTAAACTATTAAATAAATTTATAAGATATAATTGATATTATTTTCTAATAAAATTAATAATTAATTAAATTACAGCTTTCCATTCGTTTTTCTTCACGAGAGGAAAAGATTAATTCAACAAAAAAAGTTAAATGACAATAAGCCAATTACAGAAAAGCAGAGGCTAAGGGGCCAAAACAGCAGAAAGAGACTGAAAAGGGGCACAAGGATCATCACCAAAAGAGCATGCATGGAGGCTTGCTTGATATGGAAGCAGAAGGTGCATGAGCGAGAACGAAAGTGCTCCGAAAATGCTGTTAATAAATCTGGATATTGATACAATCCATCTCATTAATTTGCTGTTAATGAAGATTCTCAATAAAATGATTAATTTTCATTAATCACACCTTAATTACTCCCCTAATTCTCATGCATTTCCAGTATGCTAGAATGTCAAATGATCACTATTGAAACTGATGATCAGTTGTCCTTCTTCGATGCCTTCCAAGATAGACTTGTAGCTACTAGCTAGGGCTTCTTGTTCTTGTTGTTCTTCTTCTTAATCCCTCTACTTAGACTAGTTTAATTAGTATTAATTTGCATTTAATTATAGTCTGCATGCAAATCCGAATTGATGATGTTAAGCCAGATGTAATATATCGCATGCCCATGCCATAGCTCAAAAACCCTTTATTCCAAGAACTTATTCTCCTACTGGCCTTTTCTTTTCTTCATTCCACATGAATAATTTCATGTTTTCTTTCACTTTAACTAACTGTATATGCTCAAATAATTAATAATAGTAAATACTATATAGTGCAAGAGAGAGCCAGAAATTTTTCTTGTCTTAGACTATTAAATAAATATATAATTTTTTTTAAGATTAATTATTAACTTGTGTATTTAAATTTATGAAGTTAACAATAAAGTTTTAAAATATATTATCTTAAATATTAAAAAATAAATTTAAAAATACATAAAATAAAATAAAAATAAAAATAAACTCATTATTAAAGTTATGTTCTTTGATATTTTGTGGAATATAATTTATGTATAATCGAACTAAAATAACAATCTCATATCAATTAAAAAATAAAGTAATTAAATTTTTTTCTTCTTTCAATTTCTCCTTCCTTCGCTTGATTAATATTTTATAAATTTGACTTTGTAAGTTTACAAAGTTATTCTTTCACTTTTATTATTTTTTTCATTGGATTTTTTTTATGTTTTTCCTTTACTTTATTTTTTCTCTCTCGTCTTTTATTTTTCTTTTCCTATTATACTTTTGCCCGATCATCAATATATAAAAGGAAGAAAGAACTAATTTGTTTTATTTTTTAATGATAAATAATTATTTTACTCTTAATGAGTCATTTTGCTTTTATTTAATGATTTTTTTGTTGGCACTACCAAGCTCCATTCATCCTAAAATTTTAGCTGAAATTTATTTAATATATTTTAATATTTCTCATAAAATTTCAGCTTAACATGATGATTAAATTAAAAATTACTTCTAATAACATAAAACTAATTAAATTATAATTTTTTATTAAATTTCTGAATTTATCTAAAAACTCTAAAATTTTAATTTAAATTAAAGTATTATATTAGAAGACTCCACACAGAATTTCAGAATTTTTTTAATAATTCGATTAATAATTAAGAATTTATTTTTAAATAAAATTAATAAAAAAATACTGATAAAATCTTAACCTACACTGTAACCCATCCATTGGCTATTAATTTGTGGTAATCTCTTTATGCGTGCAGACACATATATCATATACAGTACGAGTAGACGTTCAAAACCTTAGATCCATGGATTCCCCATCGATCTAAGCTTATATCCTAGGATGGAGATCTTGATCAGCTAGGAACAATAAATTCTACAGCTACAAGGACGGGACCCTTGATGATAAGAAAACCTGCATCACCACACATGCATGCGCCATCGCCACCGGCACCTGATCATTCTTACACTAGTAATTTATGATTCCCTTCGAAACCCTACAGTAGGGCTGCAATTTTATCCGATCATCTCCACCGACAACCTCTCAGATAACACCATTTATGGCATCTATTCCACTAGCTAGGACCCACTTAATTTCCTCGCTTTCTATTAATAAAAACATTAAAAGATTTCAGTTGGAATTAATAAAAACTTTAAAAGATTTAACAGTTGTACGTAGTTTGTAAAATTAGCATATGATTAACCATGAAATACTGTTTGGATTATGAAAAAGAACTACCTCAAATGTTTTTTTGTTCATTAACATTTTTATCTTTTTAATGAGTGCTTTTGTTTTTCATTTAATAATTATAATTTTATCTTCTAAAATTAAATTTAATAAACTATAAATTATAAAATGATATTTTAAATCATGCACATGCGAGTCGGTGCAAGAAACATTAAAAAAACATAATAAAAAATTATCATAAAAAAACATAATTTATTATTGATTGCAATAATTATTTATGATTTTTTTTAAATTTTTCTTTATAACTTTAAATTTTTTAATTCTCAATTTAATCTTTTTTTGTTAAATTGATTTGAGATTAAATTTGGTATTTTATTTTGGTTTTCTATATATAGAATTCTCGCGATATTAAAAATAATTTTTTGACTTTACATTAATATTTGATTTGGAAAATTAAAATTTAATTTTATTGATTCAAACCAATTAAAATTTTAAAAATCCAATTAATTTTAAATTGAAACAACATTCAACTTCTTTTTTTATTTTTATATATAATAAATAACATCTTTATCTCAGTTTCTGCGCCCAATCTTTGATCGAAATAAAAAAGTTTGTTATCAATAATTCTCAATTTATTTTATTGAATATATATATATATATATATATATATATATATATATATATATATATATATATATATAATTTATAATTAAAATTTTTCTTGATGATAAAAAAACCATTAATAATACCTGTACTTTTTATTTTTTGAGTTTAAAAAACCCAAATATTCCTCAGCGTAGCACGGGGAATCGTTATATAGATATACATATAGAAAGTTGAAAGTAGTAGAATAAAGTTTGCTCTTAAGCTTTTCTCAAGGAAAAAAAATGGGGGGAAAGCATGCTTTGGAAAGAAGGAAAGAAAGAAAGAAAGAAATATTGTTCTTGCAGGCAAAGAATGTAAATTAAATAAAACATAATTAGTAGTTCATGAATCTGTTTTTCATATTGTCCTATTCTTTGTCAAGTAAGTGGTGAATAAAATAAAGATCGTTAAACGAAGATCAATAATAGACAGTGCTCGATCTTGGGACATCCTGTCAGATTGTTGAGAAAGACATAGCAAGAACAGACAGCGTCTGTAGTAAAGAAGATTCTTACTGATCTCATCAATGATCATAAATTACTCAACAAGTGTGCTTAGCTACTAGCAAGAAATGGAAGGATCAGAGCTGGCCAAATCAAGTTAACCTAACCCGTTAATTAAGACTATAAAGGAAGATTCCATGCAAATTTCATAATTTAAACCCAGTTCTTAATCAACTTTTGGATCATTTTAGTGGTTTATGCTGAATACCATTACAGATCAGCTACTTGAGTGGAAATATCTGGTTAATGGCAAATTCCAGCGCAAAGCCATTTTCAGCTTGTCCTCTGGTGTAACAAGCTGGTGTTCTTGGAAGATTCTATTGATTAAGATGCTGGTTCAATTTAATAATTGATCAGTAAGGCAGATTCCAGCGCTAACCATCTTGCTTAGAAGCTCAGATGAGATCCTCCTTTGGTCAAATCAGTAAGGCATTTCAGTTTTATTCATTAGATGCCTGCTGCTGCTTTTTCTATTCTTGTTTTCCTTTTATACCTCCCTCTTTCTTTTTGTATTCAACCGCTGTGCTCCTTTTTTTCTTTTCTTGCTAGCAGACATTAATAATCTTCTTGTCTATTATCCAAAAGAAAAAAGTTTTCTTGCTGCTTTTAATCCAAGAGCCTATGCTAATGGGTTATGGATCAAATTCTCGAGTACAAGATTCTGTTTTTTGTCTTCGAGTTAATTTTTAATTTTGTCTTTTATCTCGAACACAATGCGACCAGCCAAGCAGCAAAATCCCAATCATGCAAGCTGTGTAATTAATTTCTTGGTGATCGATCTCTCATACTATTATGAGGCAAGACAGCAAATATTTTAATGATATACATGAACGAGTAAGCTGCTGCGCATGCTGATCTTCAGAGGCAACCAAATAGAACAACCCATTAGCCATTATTAAGAGATAAAAGCACCCCCGTTCTTGAGAAGGAGGAGGGTGAATGCCATAAAGTTTCCTAGCCTCGCAAAGTTTCCTGCATGTGAAGTGGCGGGGGTTGTAAATTACATGCATAAATTGTATTTTCTTTCAGCCATTTATTGCCATCGCCTTCCCTTCCCCACCAATGTCTGCGCGGCAATAATTTCGAAACCCAGCCGACCTGTTCATAAAGCCTGACTTTGCACACATAAAAAGTGGAAAGGGTCCCGTGACCTTTTAGAGATTGATTCCATCGAGAATTATCCATCGATACTGCAGACCCTAGCTTGGTTTTTTCAGAGACAAACAAGGCCCCTTTGGCTTTGAGAATTTTCCAAGAGATTTCGTTTTGATTTCCTAGCTCAAGCCGCGTCTTCAATGATTTAGGTATTTGTTTATCATTTTACCTCTATTTAGGTCCTCTCTCTCTCTCTCTCTCTCTCACTTTCACTTGATGATGACATCTTAGATTTTATTTAATATTATTATAGTAATTATTTTTAAAGATAACTTTTAATTTAAAAATATATTTAAATAATATTTTTATTTTTTAAATTTATTTTTGATATGTTGACGTCAAAACAATATAAAATTAAAAAAATTAAATTAAGAAAACACTTTTAAAACAAAAAACAAACATTTTTTTAAAATTAAAATTTATATTTATTTTTTTAATTACAATTTTTATTTCGTTTTTCAAATTCCACCCTTCCATCGTGATTTCATTCAGCAAGGCAAATAAATTGGAACATAATACCATATGATTTGCGCTTTAAACGACATGTCTTATGCTTTTGTTTGGTGCATGCTTAGAATTATATTTATTTACGGATGGAACTCCAATTATTCGAAGGAAAAAAATAAAGAAAATAGCACAAATGGTTAGAATAGGATTTTAATGAAGGCATACAATTATAACCCTAGCAGAATGAGTTAACCAAAATTAATTTTAATTAATTTAAAATAATATTATTTTTTTTATAACATAGTAGAATGAATGAGTTAACCAGAGTTAATTTTAATTAATTTAAAATAATATTATATTAAAAAAATAAAAATTAATTCTGATCTTGTCTAAATTTTAACTGAATTTGACAGTATTAACTTCTATCTAGTTAAATACGAACAAATCTCGTCAGGTTGTCCCATCAAAACAATAGAAGAAAAAAAGAAAAATATTCAATGAAAAAAGAGAGTACACGATCCATGTGCTCCACTCATCTAATCCACTACGGGCATGGATTTTATTAAGCCATGCGAATGCTTTTCAGTTGTCATCCATTTTATTTTATTTTTAATCATTATTATGAACTGAATCCGTTTCACATTGTGGAGCTGCAACAATGGTTGATGCGTACAATAATTAAGTTTGGTGGTCGTCAAAATGTGATAGTAATTATATTGGAGCTGATGATGAATACCTGCAGACCCTAGCTTCTTTATAAACTAGACCTTGTTCACAGAAATACCCCTTTTTTGGGCTACAGTGTATATCCTCCGAGCATATACATTGCCCCTCCAAGGCACATCCATCAGCTTTCTCAGCTTCTTTACCGTATAATATCTCATTTGACCACTCACCAGAGAACATGTTCTTAGGGTCCAGTTGCTTCTTTGCTGCTAGAAACTTGCTGAAACTAGGATACTTGTGCTGCAAATCCAAGAATGCCAAATTCCTGTTCTTAGCCCAATGTGGTTTTGCCCCGTATTTGAAGAATGCCATTTGCTCCACTTCTTCCCACACATCTTGGTTTAACCTTGGAGTTGAAGAATCATCAGCACGATAATAGTTAAAATCAAGGACTACTGAGTCCTCAGATTGGCCTAGATATGCCTGAGAAGCCTTGATGAAACGTATCAGGAAACCATTGTAGATGTCAACCCCGCAAAAATTCTCTGGTTTAAGGTCTCTCAGTTTCTTCACGTCGCGGAGAAAATCTCCAAATTTTAAAGCAGGAAATATGGCTGTTGTCTCGTAAAAGAACAGACCACCGATTCTTGGATCCCAGGCACAAGAGGTGTCGATCCTTGTTGAATATAAACATGAACCTGAGGTCTGCATTTTTCCCTGATGACCCACTACTGGATAGCCCGTAAAGATTAGGCCATTCTTCAATCCGTTGGCCACTAACTTCTTAAACCCCACAAATGTGGTTGCCAAGGCACACTTCCCATTCACATTACGCCCACTCTCCAGTAATTTCTCTGCATATTTTCACATCCATATATAAGTGGAAAAGAGAGATCCTTTCTGGCATGTTTTTGACGACAACATAATTAGAAACAGAAGAGAAAGAAGAGCAGTACCTGATGATCTAGTTGTCTTCGAGACCACAATTGAGTTAGGCTGGAATCCAAGGAAATCATATTCTCCATTACCAGAGGTGCTTAAGGGAACTCTGTAATCATATCTGTACACAGCTGTATGCCTTGATGGGTACCAAGTAACATCAGCAAATTCATATTTCTTACCATGATCCATGAATATATCCTCTATGTGAGCGTCATCTGTGAAGTTATATGCTACGCTTCTTTTGAATGCTGGCTCTAGAGACAGCTTCACCTATTAGTCATTTAGGATTCATTGTTATTCAATAAATTCAACAAGTAGAAAAATTGAACATCATGATCATAAAGTCGGAGTCCTGGATGGTTACAAAATGAAAGCATTTGAAACTAACCTTAGAGATGACACCCAGCATTCCCAATGATACTTTTGCTGCATTCAAGAGGGGATCTTTGGCTCCAATTCTGATAATTTTAGCATATCCTTCAGACTCTCTTGCAGGGACGATAAGGTTAAGGCCAATAACATGGTCGTGGACGGCTCCACCTTTTCCCCACCAAGAACTCCCATGTGCCCCAGTACTAATTACTCCTCCAACACTCACACCCTCCCAATATGGTGCTGGCACCAAGCTCAATCCAGATCGCTCAACCTCATCGATAAGCTCGCGTAGACCTACGCCCGCATCGGCTGTCACAGCTAAATTAGCGGCGTCAATTTCAATGCTAGAATTATACTTCAATGTGCTTATCAACATTGAGCTGCCATGCTGTGCATCATCTGGGCAGGCCAACTTTGGTATTGTGTGCGAAAATCGGCTAACCACCTTCACCTTGAGGTTATTTTGATTAGCATGTGCAACAGCTAACCTCAGCTCTTCTTCTGTCGTAGGGTAAGTGATGCTTGGAACATGACAATCTTTTCTATCATTCCATACACCATAGGAGTTGTAAAGGGTGCAGCCAGCGTCGTTGCATTGAACCGGGGGTGGTGGCAGCATGGCATGGGTCATGGTCAGTGTGATTGGACCCCAAATAGCGAGGTGCAAGGCACCAAGGAGCCACCGGAAGGAGAACATGGGGCCTTGGTTTAGATTTCTGATTTTGGTTAGGTGAGGTCTCCTCTAAAAGGGAATTTTACTGCAAGACAAAGCTTTGAAGGGAGATTCTAATGGGGTCTCTAACATGAATTATACGCCAAGATTGGTTTATTAAAAAAAACAAAAGTGTGGACACAGATTTGGATTATAGGGATACTGCTACCTTGTCCTCTGCATAAGTCATTTGACTTTTTAAGTTTTTGAGAGAGTCGTGGTTCACTTGGAGATATCATTGTGTCTAGGAATCTAGAGATAGCAGCTATATCCTATTATTTACGACTGTAGTTGCATCCACGGAATGCCAGTGGACCCCACTCAATCTGGCAAAACAGTAATTGCAAAATTTTAGATATTAATTGTATCCCATGAAATCATACCAAATTATATAAAATAATTTGATTTTTATAAATTTTAAGGTTGTTAAAAATTTATATACACCCAAATTAATCTAAAAACTTATATTAATAAAAAAAATATATGTAATACGTAAAGAAGGTAAAGAAGATAAGGTTTTTTTTAAAAAAAAAAGATTAAACAATTAAATGAGAAAAAAATAATTGAATGTTAAGCATGAATTTTTAAATAAAAACTTATTATGAATTGTAAAGCTATTTTTAACAAATAAAAAAATAATTTTTATTTATTTTTATGCAACTGTAGAAAAAATATAAGAAAATAATTAATTTGAGAAAACTCTTGTATTGACTATTTATGAGTTTCTTTTTTTAATATGCAAATTAGATTTATGTATAATTATTCACAAAGTAATTATTGATATTAACATAAAAACTTTAATTTTATTTGAAAAATATGGCATAATCATATATTATTTTAATAATTTTTTAAACATAGTTTAATTATAAAATTAAAAAATAAAATAAATAAAAAAGTATAAGGCCTAAAAAAGGCTAAGCCTAATTTTTATTTTTTTTACCTTCACTATACAACATATCATTTATCTAAAACAAATGGAAAAACATGTTATGCATTTAACATGTTACCCAAAAATAGAGGTCAGTTACTAATTTGAACTCTAAAAACCTAAATTTTAGCATTTTTCACCTTAAAACATAACAATAACCTAAAAAAAAATCTTTCTTAACCCCAAATGTAAAAAAAAAAAAAATTAAAAATTCAAATCAAACCAGATAAAAAAAATGAACCATGATCTATCTTTTAGCATAATTAAAGAATAACATCATTTTTATTAAACTCTCATGGACACCCAGATCTCTTTTTTTATCTCTTTTTTGCTGAGTTTTTCTTTCCTCTCTTAGCATTCAAAGTTTGAAACATAATGAAATTAAAAATTAAATGTAAATATAAAAAACTACGCGGTTCAAACATAAAAAAATTAGAAACTTGAGGGATCAAATTGTAAATAATTGTAAAATTGAGAGACAATATTATAATCTGGGGCGTCTAAATTTTGCACATGGCCCTAAGGTAAAAGAAGACACAAAACAACTTTTTTTTTTTTTTAATTTTATTCTGTAATTTGTAATTATAATTTTAGATACTGAATATCATCAAGATATCTACCTTGGAGTGTACTCAGGCTTTTATAATTTTGAATTTTGAGGTGTAGTCTATATATTATAATGGGCGCTGTCCAATGGACGTGTGGTCTGTTCATCAGAATAATTTCTTTTGATTAGTTTAAATTAACTTTATAAAGCAATATCTTTGGGTACAATCGAGCTTGAACGTTTCCTCCGACAAGTGGCATTAACGTTGGTATTATATAATTACTTAATACAACTCAGCTTTTATTTATTTATTTTTTATTTTCAAAGTTTTATGTCCTTTCAATTGACCTTTTCTCTTATATTAATTTTGAAATTATAATAAAATTACCAAAGAGACGTTCGGCCCAACAGAAAATCTTAAATTCTTAGCAATTTTTTTGGACGTGATTAGTAGCCTCGCCAGAAAATAACAATAAAAAGAAATTATATCCTATAATTAATCAGATAATTACACATGAGGAGATTGTTGTAATTTTAGCAACTAAAACAGTAAGTTCATGTCCAGGAGTAGTAGCCTCCCCAAAACATTGAGATCGCTGTAATTTTAGCAACTAAAATAGTACGTCCGGTGTCAAAATACTTCACTGGACATGAGGAGATTTTGTTAGTTAATATATCCCATAATTAATCAAATAATTACATAAGATATTATATATATATATATTATTAATAAATATTTTTTATTTTATTTTTAATATTTTTTTATATCTTATTAATAAATCTAATAATTGATTAATAAATTTAAAGTAAAGATAAAGTTCTTATAATAAAAATATTTTTTTAAAGAAATTATGAAATTGCTATAATTATAAGAATTATATTATATCAAAGTGTTATTTTTAAATATTATTGGTCAATATTCTATTAAAATTAAATATTAATTAAAATCATTAAAATTGATAAATATTATATTTATTTTTTTATAAAATAAAGTATATTTTCTCATAACATGAAGTATGAGGGATATTTAAGATAAATATGTTGATGTTTATTAGAAGACATGGACAACGAGCTGACATATGAGTATTATGTATTGGAGAGATTATTTGTTTTTATAAAAAGAATCACGTGAAAATAATGTAAGTAATGCATAAACCTGAAATCATTAAGTTTAATCTTGACTGCATATTATCTTAGATTTCGTTTGTTTGCAGGAAAGTTGTTTTTTTTTTTGAAAGTGAATTTCAGAAAAAATGAATTCCTGAAAAGTGAATTATTTTTCGATATTTGGTAGTGTTCTGGAAAATGAATTGGAAAACATTTTCCAGTGTTTGGTTATGTTATGAAAAATGAACAAGAAAATAATTTATTAATGTTTTATTTTTTTCAAGTTTATTAAAATAAAAAGGAACAAATCTTACAAATTAAAAAGTTGAATAATAATAAAATTGAAAAAAATATATAATTTCATAACTTATCTCAAATAAAATAAATAATGATCAAAATAATAAAGATCAAATCTAAAAAAAAAGATGAAGAAATTAAAATAATAATAATTAACATTTCATAAAGTATTTCAAATAAAATAAGTAACAATCAAAAGAATGAGGACCAAATTTGATAGATAAAAAATTTCACTAAAAAAATAATAGGAGAAAAGTAAATAACAATTATAAAAATGAGGACCAAAGTTAATATAAAAATTAAATTTTAAGAAATGAAATTGAAAAATAAATATTCAAAACAAAATATATGTAGTAATCAAAAGTTTGAGGATCAAATTTGATATAATCAGCAAATAATAACATTTCTAAATTTTTCACAATTTTCAAAAAGTATTTTTCGTTCAAATTTTTCAAAAAAATACTTTCTTGAAAACCACGCCAAATTTTCCTTTAACTAGAAAGTGTTTTCTGTTTACCAACTTTTCTAACAGCACATAAACACAAGAAAGTTTGGAAAGTGATTTTTCAGAAATCACTTTTTGGAAAACAAATACAAGAAAGTTTGGAAAGTCTTTTTCCGGAAACCACTTTCTGGAAAACAAATACAACTAAAAAGAAAAACACTTTTTTAAAAACCAAGCCAAATTTTTCTTTGACTGAAAAGTGTTTTTCGTTGACCAGAAAGTATTTTCCGTTGACTGGAAAGTGTTTTTTATTGACCAAAAAATATTTTTTGTTGACCAACTTTTCTAATGGCAAACAAATACGGGAAAGTTTGAAAAGTAATTTTTCAGAAATTATTTTCTGAAAAACAAACATGGTCTTAATCAAAAGTAACACTGCTAAAAGAACTTATATTTTACTGTGGATTTCTATAATAAAATTTATTTTACTATACATAAACTTATATTTTACTGTGGATTTCTATAATAAAATTACCATTACACCCTTAAATTTGCTAATATGCATACCTGGATTTTTCTCGAGGGGCATGTATTGGGCTTGGTTCTTTTTTGTTTTTTTTTTAGCAATAAAAAAAATCAATATAAATTCATTTACTCTTAAATTCTGACATGTTTTTAAACAATATTATAATAAATCTTTATTTGAATTTTAACTATTTCTCAATTATTATATGGGATGATAATGATGATGATAATAATAATAATAATAGTTATAATAGTTCATGAAATTTTAATTAAATTCATTTATTTTTTTAAATAAAGATAAATTTATCACATTTACCCTTTTTTTAGCTTTCAATCATGTACTATTTTTACATTCTTTTTAATTTGCTTTAACAATCATGAAGTTTTTTTTTTAATAAAATAATGATTCAAGTTTAAAACATGTTATTAATAAGAAAATTAATTTTAGACTTGTGAAATATATGTTTTATATTTATTTGAATTGGTTTATATTTTTAACAAAAAAAATATTTTTATATAATTAAATAAATAAAAATTGTTGAGCTTGACAATATAATATCAGAGATATTTAATATGTATCTTTATCTCAGTTTTTTAATTTAATGTTTGGTTTAAAAACTGATTGTAATTATATATATATTCAAAAAAAAATTTTAGTCCCCCGTAAGTATGCAAACTAATTAATACTTCACTAAACCGCTTGTAATCATTAAACTAATGGAGGCATCATTTATTGCAATACGATTTCGTTTTTATTTTTCATATGCTAAATATAATTAATCACACGAATTTTTATAATTCCCATATCTTTGCTCGTTACTTGATATTTGAATCTCTATCATCATCAGTTTAATGATAATTAATTAATTAGTCCAGCGTCCATTAGCTGTTCCTTTTTTCTTTGTTGACTTTCATTCTTTTTCCCCATTTGATCAAATATCAAATAAATGATTTGGTAGTTGAGGAGATGTACTTCTTTTTTGTTTTCATTTTTCAGTTTAAACACTGAAGTAAATTATTAAATTTTCTGAATATAGTAAATTAATGGATATGATCAGAAATACGTCATTAATGTTGTCCAAGAAAGAATTCCATCTTGGTTGATTGGCCTTGTGAGGTAAAACAAATCTTTGAGTTTGAGGAGGTTCTAGAGAAAATGAAGGTGAATTCGATTGCTCCTAGATTGAGAGTTTATGCCTATACACATTGAGAGTAGTTGAAACAAGTTCGGGAAAGATGGGAAAAACCCAAGATTTATGAATAAGAGCGCATGATAGGAAGATGAAGGATCACTTCTTTTCATTTGGGTATATTAAAACTTTTAATTCAATCCGAGAAAAGCCATCATCTTGCACTCATTATGGTTTTTCAAAAATAAAAAAATAATTTACAAATTTACACGTCAACAAAGGATCTCTAGTCATAAAACTAAAGTTTGAAAAACTCAAGTGCACTAGATATTAAGGTAAAAAAAGATATTATCTTTGATTATCCCATTTATTATAAGATATAAATAGTTTGGTATTCTTCATCAATTTATAATATTTATTTTAATAATGATTTTAATGTTAATTATGAAATAAATAATGATACTAATTGCAATAATAATGTCATTAATGATGTTCTCATTGTAAGTTAAAGGTTGAGCATAAGTCAAATATAAAAGGAGTTCAACAAAAAAAAATTATTGATTTATATTATATTAATCCTTTTAATTATAAATTTATAATTATTATCATAAATGTAAATTTGTTCAAGAATTATATGAATATAATACATATTGATAAAACAAGTTTTGGGATTTACAATTTATTATTCTAAAAAACAACAAAAGAAAAATAACTTATCAATTGATTTTTTTATAAAAACTTAACATGAAAAGACTAAAATTGATATCTATAATTATTATACACTTAAAAAAAAAAATAAAAAGGTTGGAAAAGCCTTGATTAAATATTCATAAGATTCAAGAAATAATAATTTGAACTTAATAATGAGTTCTTTTCGGTCTAAAGAGACTGAACTTAACAACTAGTATATGAATTTTTTAGAAAAATAAAATTTTTTTAATTATTTTTTATTTTTATTCAAGTTAAAAATTTTATTTTTTTATTTAATATTATTAGTCTTTTCTATTTTTTTTATTTTTACCTTTTTCTATTTAGTATAACTAGAGTCTTTTAGAGGTAGTCAAAGTTTGAACAGGGATGATGAAATATCATGTATCTAGATAATGTGTTGCCTGTTTTATTAAAAAAATAATTTGAACAAACAAGATGTCAATCATCCATAATAATAATAATAATAAATAATAAAATACCGAACATGCAAGCTTGAAATTAGAGGTCCATGCACACTTGGACTTGTGTCTTTTTTAGCCAAGCACGTGGTCAATCCTCTAAAGCCCAGCACCTGGCCTCTTGTTATATTACCCTTCAATTTTGTTTACAATTTTCTTTTATTTTGAATCAAATTTGTTATAAATAAAAATAATTCAAATTAAATATTATTCAAATTCCATTTTTTCCTAATAAAATTATTTTTTTCTATCATAATATTAATAATTACTTTGTGAATTGTTATATATGAACCTATTACAAGATTTATAAAACAAATATTTGCATGTGAATATTAAATGAGAATAAAATATTTATTTTGTTATTTTTATTGTAACTATTTTACATAATTTTTTTGTATTTTTTTATTTTATTGTGTATAAATTATTGAGTTATGATTTTGTTTTTCTGTTTTTTATCGAACCTTGCTTTTCCTAATGTTTTAAGCTTATATTTAAAAAGTAATTAATTATTCTCATAAACATGTTTTTATATATATATATATAAAAGAAATAAATGAAGAAGGAAGGGGACTTTTAATTGAAAAGATATATTTCTCTCTCTTTAATTCATATAATTAAAAATTTTATAAATATCTTTTTAAATGATTTTTAGTTTGTTTATTAAAAAATATATGCTACTAATAAAAGAACATATTTTTATTAAAATTAAAATACATTAATAAGAAAATGAAAATTCTTCTAATAAAATATATTTTCTTTTAGAATTTAAATTGTTATTTTTCTTCCAAATGTCTATTTTAATTACAACAAAACTAAATAAAAGTTTATTTTGAAAAACTATCACATAGGGAAAAACTAATAATAAACCTGTGCAATAACTTCTAATTTCTCAATCAAACAATTAAAAAACGCATCCATGATAATATTTAAAAACTCTATCCGCCGCGTAAAGAGGTTGCCCTGACATGTTTATGAGCTCCTAATTAAGTAATAATAAATTTAAAATATTATTTTCGTGCAGGAGTTTCAGGAGCTCATTTTTTCTCTACGGTAATGTCAGCTCCAACGCCGCTAATGCCCGCTCCGCTGGAAATCCGTTGAGCTCTATCGCCACCTCTACCACTGCCTCCTCCGACAAGCGAAGGGCTAGTAAGATTATGGTTGCCGGTTTTGCCCCTGCTTTGTTTGTCGAATTTGCCACCACCCGCGTCTTAATTCTGGTGAGCAAACCTGGTCGGATGGCGGGTCGGATACGAGTGAATGTTCGAGAAAATATAGAGCAGAAAGTTACTCGGATTCTAAGCCTATGGTAAGTTGCAGCTCAGCCATGTGGAGGGAGTTCTTGGAGGTTGGTGGACTGCACTAGTGGTGCCACTTGTTGTAAAAAGGTGGAGTCTTGATTCAGGTCAGGTTTAGGACTTTTGGGGTGGTTGAGTGGGGAGTTTGAGAGGGAACCTGCCTCGGGTGAAGCTTTGAGCGGTTGTAGTGGAGGAGGAAGAGGATTCAGCTTTGAGAGCTTGGTTTCTTGGGGAGGGTGTTTTTAAGCCATTGCAGTGGTTGTTAAAGAGTTCTGAATTATGGAAGAGAGGGCGGGAGGTTATGGGACAGAGTACTTTCGACAGAGAAACAATGCAGAGATGCCGGCGAGTGTAACCTTGACTGGGAGGAGGTGGACGGGACAGGCTCCAAAGAGATCAAACAAATTACAGTGTCATTTCCATCTTTGAGGCAGAGGAGGTGGACGGGACAGGCTCCATAAAGATCAAACAAATTACAGTGTCATTAATTTCCATCTTTGAGGCGTCGATCATGCAAACTTTAGATGAAGAGGTCTCGCTGTGCACAATAAAGAGTTGCTGCACTGCAACTCTCTCCCTTGCTGTGTCAATCTTGTGTTTCCTGCCCTGGAACTGTATTTAAACTCACCATCTTCTTCGCAAGGATTACATCTCATCGATTAAAGGGATTTTTTTGTTTCTCTTTTCAGAAACTAACTAGCAAGAAAGGATAGATCATATAAGTACAGTTTTAATGAACATCACCAATCAATGGATCCTTTCACAGCTACTTTTCCTCTGTAAGATTAAAGAGGTCAATTAACCACACATAAAAAAAAAACTTTTTGAATAGTATAAATATAATTTTTTTTTGTTTATATACGGTTCAATGTTTTTAATATATTTTATATTAAACTAATTTTCAATTTTTTTAATATATTTTATATTAAACTAATTTAGTTATTTTTTATATAATATAATCATGTCATTTTAACAATACATATCCTTTCATTTACTTTTAGCTTTTCTACATATAAGTGTAAAAATAACATTTGAAAACAAGAATAGATATTTTAGCTATTCGTGTTGGAATTGTTAGAAGTACAAATAAAAAGTAAAAGTATATATTTATTTTGGCTATCCTTTTAGTGACTGATGTTGGAATTATTAGAACTACAAATAAAAAGTAAAGGTATATATTTTTTATTTATTTTGGCTATCCTTTTAGTGACTGCGTTGGAAATGCTCTAATGACAAAAAAGCACTAGCCACAAAAAAATATTTTCAAAATATTACTTCTTTAACATAGATGTAATTGAGAATAATAATTTTAACAAAAATAATAATTTTTATTAAAATAATTAAATCATAAATTAATCTTAATTCTTAGTCCAAACTAGTATCAAATACAAATTCTAAATAATATATTAAATATAAATCTAAAAAACAAATCCTATTCACTAACCCTAAAATCAAATGCTAATGAATAACCATAAAAACAAAATCTAAAATCTTTTTTTTTAATCTTTTGATTTGTTTAGGGTTTATTATCATTTCAATACTTGAAGATAAAATTCAATCAAAACCCCACACTCAATAATAAAATTGAAAGATAAAAAAAGAAAAAAAACCCAAAAAACCAAAAGATTTTATTATATTTAGTCAAAATTTGTTTTTAAAGTTATTGATCAGTGTTTGTTTTTTAGATTAGTGATTAATGTTCAAAGTTTGTTTCAGAATTATGGTTTGAAATTAGGATATTATGTAGGGTTTGTATTTGAGATTAGTTAAGGGTTAAAGTTACTATTAGCTTGCCGTTTCTTTTTTATTTTTATTTTTAAAGTCATCTTTATTGAAATTTTTTATTTTTATTTTTAAAGTCATCTTTATTGAAATTATAATATTTTTTTAACATAAATTATAAATTATAATATTTTCTAACGTAAGAAAATTGATACTATGCTAATTTTCAAAAAAAAAATTCTACCCTCCTACCTTACAAAAATTTTTCGAAGTCTTTTGGGCTTCAATAATAGCCTCTCTAGAGGTGGGCGTGACCCAAACAAGACTACAAAAATCGTTCGAGCAACTATGGCCCATCTCTGTATCCCAGTTTCAGAAACCACAATTGTTACCAAAATCCAGTGAACTGAGGCTCCCCGTTCTTATATAACCAATTTACCAGCTTTCTCTTTCAGAGCCATTAATCTTTTTCTACCCATTTAGCATTTCCCTCCACTAAACTTGCTTCAGCTAATATGAGTGGGAATATATCAATTTTCTGACGTTAGCAATGTCAAATTTACATGATCACCAATGCAATAATGGCAAGAACCAGATGCCATTATAGGGAAATGCTACAAAATTAACATTACACGTTCGGAGTGAACCTCCTAATCTGATTCCACTGAAAGTAACTCGAAGTGTGAAATAAACAAGAAAGAAAACTGTTAGGTTACAGGGACCATCGAGAAAAGAATTCACCTCCATTTATCTCTGAGATCCTTCTTCTCGGACAGAACCCATGTCACAAAGATTGCCGCGACAAGTACGAAAATGGTTATGAGCAGAAGAGCATAGCTAAAATCCTCTGTAAGAGAATCATAGGTCCTTGAGGGTGCAAGGCGAGTGAAGAAGAGATCCACACCATAAGTAAAGACAAGGGTGGCTGACTCCAGCTTGGCAGGCACTGTCACTATGCCTCGGAGCCCCTCCACTTTAAGGGCATGTGTAACATATGACTGCAGGAAGTAAGAATCAGATCAGTTTGTGAACGAACTACATTAAAAACAATGAAGTCATCAAATAAAAGCAAGCAGTTGTAAAGTAAGAAACAGCTCCATAATGAGAAGAGCACGAGTTTCCTGATTCAGCTTGATTTCTGATCTTCTATCATGGGCTGAACTCATGAATCAAGTTAGCTACTGTTTGTGTGTGTGTGCGTGCTCACCAAATCAAAATCTTCCTCGGAAAAATAAAAAACAACCATTTTGGGTAGAAGATAGGAGGAGGAAAACAAGACAGGATCCAATAATGGATCACTCCAAGCTCTAGATGAAAATATATCATTTTTTTTTTTGGTGTACAGACATGATCACTTCCAGGGAAGGTAGATCCAGCAGAAATCTGACAGTGTTCTCTCGAGGAAATTAAAAATTAAACTGTGAGACAGAGACTGGAGGGGTAAAGGAAGAGAAGAAGATATAAGGCAACTCACTTGAGGAATGATAGGCAAAGAATCTGTAAGAGGTAAAATTCCTTCTTCCTTCTCTGATTGTGTGGGGTTAACTGACCTACGAGGGTCAAAGAAACGCTTATCCATTGCCAATACCTGTACAGTATTAAATAACAGTAAATAAAAATAATTGAACCACAAATGTTGTCACAAAACAAAGAGGAAACAAAAATGGAACCTCCATTTGTAAACAGATTGTAACCAACCTGATCACCAATTGTCCCGATAAGAAGATGCTTCGAAGTGATACCCTTAGCAGTTGATGTAACTGTTATCGCTTTGACAGAATGGGTGAAATAGTAAGATTGTGACTTTGTTGTGACCTCTGGTCGTGAATATGAAGACATAGGTGAAGCAAGATTGTGCTTTCCAAGAACAAGCTTCCAAACATCTTTGTTGTCCTGAATTTCAATTTGCAAAAGTAAACCCGTTTAGAATAAGAAGAAAAAACAATATTGCATAGATTGTAAAGAATGATTACTTACTGCCCGAGACTGATCATAAATTTCAATAACTGTCATCTCATATCTGTGTGCTCTGAGATTGAAGTAGTGGTAGACAATCCAATTTTCACTAAAAACCTGCAAAAAATGAAAACAAATAAGGTAATGCATATCATTTAAAACATGAAAAGTGGAAGGCAAAACCTACTGCATGGACAGGACCCTGTGAGCCATGATGATTCATTCGATGCAATATACGACCAGTAACAGTATCAACAACATAGACGACCAAATGTGATTCTTCTGGCGTGGCTGATCCAATATCTCCACTGGCTTTAGGTGAGACAGTGGCCACAAAAAGCAAATTTTTTGATATATATTTGTACATCACATCTTGATCAGCGACAACTTTTGCTTGTGTATGAACTGCCTGGAGACAAATGCAGAAGACTCTCAATTAAACATATAATGGGATAGTGTTAGCAGACCAAGATATCCTATTGAAGTTGTGTCTGAAGTTTCAAACGAAACCTTCAGTACAACAAAATTGAACGGTAGAAATTGAGGTTCTGATAAAGAAACAAGAAGAAATGGTCTCTACAGAAATTGTGATTTTTAGACCCTAAAAACGTATCAAGGTTGCCTGAAAAACACAGCTTCTAATTCAAAGCCTGAGAAAACCTTTTCATTAACATAATCCCAACATCTTGTCCGAGGTTAAATGAAGATCCATTATATTTTGCACATAACTAGGTTATTTAGCCAAGAATTCCATATCCTCATAGAACAACTCTAATGCAATATTTGGAAATGATGCTTGCTTGTCTCATTTAAAAGGCTTTCTGTAATCCCAATCAACCTGAAAATTAAAGACTAACCAGCAAAAGCTGTTAATAAATTGTAAAGTGAATAGATCTTTGAAGACAGAAAGAAATGGTAATCATAAAAAATTGACCAAAAACTAAACACTACCTCATTTGAATTTCTTGTTATGGTTGTAATGATCTTTTCCGATTCTGAGGGGAATACAATGGACCATACTTCTCTGGCACCAAAACAATAGTTGTTTGCAACTTCACCATCACAACTGCTCTTCAATCCATGTCCCTTAATAACACCATTATCAGCTTCTACCGAGTACCAATAAATGTTCGAAAACTCAAGTTGAAAAATGGCAGCAGCCTCAGGTGCTCTTGGGTACAAATGTGCTTTACCACTTGTATCAATTAGTAGATGCAGACGTTGTTCTGTTGAATCTGTGAACGGGAGTGGAATGACTTGTGCAACAGAATGATCAAGACCAAAGGACTTCAGCTCCTTCCCTGTGTAGGTATCAACAAAGGAAAATATTCCTGGTGCATCAGAACTTGGTTTGCACCTGCCAACTACCAGAACAGCTGGATTTTCATTCATAGCATGATGATGAGGAACCTGCCACTGATATACATTAATCCCAGTTGGATTTTCACATGCTTCTGATTGCCGTAGAGAGTTCAATAAGAGAGACCAGACAATTCGTCCATCTCCAGTGTGCAAGGCAAAAAGTTTCCCAGATTTAGTGAGAACAATGAGCAGCTTTCGGAATCCATTATGGTCCCTGATCATTTTACTTTTCTCAGAGCTTTTCAACCTCATGCCTTGAATGGCTGCTACATCCTCAGCACTTGCAAGCATCAATGTACCCTTAACCTTCAGCATGTGTCCCTTGGAACAACAAATATCATGTGTCAAAATCACAGTCTGTGAAGAAGTCTATGAGATGAATCTTCAAACAAAGGAGTGAATATGATAGCAAACAATGATTGCCTATGCAACCAGAACAAAAGCAATCTAACAATAATTCAGATCCCTCACTCTACTACTAAATAAAGAAGTTTAAAAATGATGGTGACTGAGGGAGGAGAAAAAAGAAAGGAATTTCGATTAATATAACCAGAATCTATTTCAAGCCTTGAAAGAGCGATTTTTGGCAATATTCATCTTCAGTAAGCCAGTTAAACTTGTGAGAAATAATCAGATCATACTTTAAGCCATTCGAAGAGGTTCTGCTCCACTTTGGCCACAGATACACCTTTCTTTTCTACAGGAAGTTCTGACGTTGTAACTCCTATTATTGATGCAAGGCCATCCTCCCTACTCCAGACAATCGCACCTTGTTGTAACAGCAACAATGAATGATCTTCCATCACAATCAAAGCCCTAAATCCATGAGACTTATCAGTCCTGACATAATTGTTCATGAAAACCTTATGGACAAATCCTCTTTGCTGGTTCAGCTTGATTCTCTCTGTTAGCAAATCACTATTCCAGTCATGACCTTGCTTCACATTGAAGTGAATGTCATTGTCTCCATGCTGAACCAAAGCAAATGCTTGTCGATCCTCTGAGAATGAAAGAGCATCACTAATAACTGTTGCATGATTGATTTTGTCAACCACCTCCAACTGACCTTCACTTGACACGCTAATAAATGTTGTAGCCGTATTGGTTTTCACAGCAAACAAACCAGTAAGTTTTGAAGGTAATATCACTGCCATCCCTGAGAAATCCTTAACTAGATCTGAAACATATGTTTTCTGAAAGCTGATTTCTCCATTCTGAAAACTTATTGTTAACAAAGTTGACCCTGCAGCATCCAGCACCACAAGTTTGGCTTTTGAAACTAAAGAAACTTCCCCTGAAAAGCCACCATCAAAGGCTGCGCTGTTATGCTTTAGGAGTTGTCCATTCTTAGCATTGATTTGGTATACATCAAACTGTGAAAAACCAGCAAATCCCACCACATATATTGTATTACTGTCATGGTGCTGAATTACTTCCTGAACCTCAAAACTGCAACCAAGGGGATCACAATAGCATCAATTGCATGGTGTGGGTTAGATTGAGAAAACAACATGTGGAACTTAAAACATCAAATTGGACAGACCTTTCAGCAGGAAAATCCACCTTCCAAACAATTTCACCATGCATGCTTGAAATAGCATGGAGACTTCCTTTACCAAAAACAAGGATTGTGTTGTCCTTGTCAACTTTCGTGCTTGTCTGCAGATCAGAAACTTCATTAACAATAGATTCTTTTGAAAATCCCGAAATGCATAACATATGAGGGCAGGTTTGCAAGAATGATAGGAGATTAGGGATGATATTGTGTTATGAATTGCGACTACAACATAGAACAAGATAACACTTCAATTGAGGAACTAAACTATGATCCATTGGATGGCATTTTCTGATTTCACAATGATCTGAGATATATGAAGGTAAGAGGAATAAAAAAGATTATATTTTGCAGGAAGACAGCACACATTTCTTAATTAACTATTGAATTAGAAACCACAGCAGTACAGGAGAGAGTATAGAAGATTAAGTTAGACAATAAAATAATGTTCATTAAAAGCTTAAAAAAATATATAATATGTTATCACTAACCGAAACGAACAAGAATGACTTTGAGTTGCTTGGTCCCTGAAGAAAAGATTCCCACCACATCTGCCCATCAGGAAGGTTCCATGCTCTAAGAATGCTTCCTTCCGATGAAAGGGTAATAAGATCTGAAAGATTAATATAGACGATTAGTAAAACAACATAACTGCAATAACTGAATTTCATGCCTTGTAGCAGAAAACCAAAAAGCAAAAGTATCTACATGAAATAAAAATAAAAGGAGCAACGCTCAATATATGACACAACCACAAAGTGGTTTTTCAATACATTATAAATTAAGTGGATAATACAAATCACTGTTACGTATACCCATTGTTTTTGTTTCTCTCAAGTCCTTTACTCAACATAAAAATTGAAGCAGTCTTAACAATTCTTTCGTTTAGCAAGACACACACGATGACAAAGCGAGTGGTGAAAGCAACCTCACATAGTATTTAGGGGGGAAAAGATGCTAAATGTTTGCTGAAAAACATAAGCAAGCAAACCTACTAATAAATTGGCAAAAAATGTAATGGAAATATCACTTCCACAGCAGCAAGAACAAATACCACATAACATCAATAAGATAATTACATTTTCCCATGGCAATATCGATTCCATCAATAGCATCATTGGTCCCAAGAACATGCCTCCAAACTGCACAAAACAAATCCCTTCAAATAACAAATAGGAAACAAAGTAAAAAAAAAAAACACTTCTGCAGTGAAATTTAACACGAAAGACTGAATTGGTAAAATCTATTAAAAAAACTTACAAATCTCGCCGTGACGGAGATCAAGAGAAGCAATAACATTCTCTTCAGTAGAAACAAGAACACGCTTTCGACCAGTTTTTTGTGTTTGGAACACTGCGTGCTTCACTTTCCCTATGTACTTTTGATGCCTAAACACAATTCAATCAAACTGAATACTGATTCAAAAAAATAAATTCTAACAACCTAACAACAGTATTAATTAACAAGTTATAGTATGGGAAGAAGAAAATTAAAGAACAAAAAAATACGCAATCAGCTCAGTTTGGACTGAGTGAATAGGTACTTTAAACAAGTTTTACTAAATTGAAGCGATTTAATGGAAAGCCAAATGGAGCTTACCAGTCCATGAGGCCGGCTTGATCTTCATAAAGAGAAAAGGTAGGGACTGTAATTGATAGGATACATAAAAAGATAAGCAGAGACCTAATCGCCATGGCCATGGCGAACTTAAGAGAAGCGATATGTTATTCTCTCCGCTTCTTTTTATTCTAGAGGAAGAGCGAGAGATAGATCTGAGGAGAAGCCGAGGTTTTTCGGCTTTGTAAGGTAGTGCTAGAGTTCGTATTTCGTAATAAAAGTGTTTATATTTTTTATTTAAAAATGTTATGAAATAATTATTTTTTTATATTAATATATTAAAATAAAATAATCTAATAATAATAATAATATATTTTTTAAAAATATATTAAAAGCATGACGAATAACGAGGAAAATATATTAAAAGCATGACGAATAACGAATTAGTCTATTGGATTGTATGAGTAGTTATGGCCTTTATTGGTCCCTGTACTATTAATAAATATTTAATCAAGTACCTCTACTCTTAAATAAAAGTTGTTGATTGATCCCCTATTATGCCAATATTTGTTTAATGTCTCCGGTTTTTTTTTTTCTTGATGTTTACCACGAAACGTTTTTTTCAATGCTTGATGGGTGATAGCATAAAAACTATGATCATAACGGGTCATGGTTGAGTGACCAACATAACCCCTCCCTTCATTCATCTTTATTTTGGATAGCTGACATCACACAACTCTATGTTGGTGTCAAAATATCAATAAAAAGCAATATCATCGATTTTGTTCTAATTGATTTTTTTTTTTGTTGGAATATTAAATTTTGATTTCAAAGTTTTCCCAAAATTGGTGTAAAAATATCTATATAAAAAAAAACAACATCATCGATGATGTTTTAATTAGCATTTTTTATTGGAATATTATTTTTTATTTTTGGAGCATTTCTAATTCTAATTTAAATCTAAAAATAAATTAATTTTAAATTATATAATACCAATGCAATATCAAACATTATTTTTGTCGATGACATTAAAATAAAAATCAAGATTAAAAAAATAATATATGATTTATATTGAGATACTCCTCATAAATAACACATTACTAGTTTTTCTTCTATTTATGCTAAGAGAAAAACTTGCACCAAAGGTCATTAATTTTACTCTTTATAACGAGACCCACGCCTTACAACAAGCAATGGCAATCATGTATGTGCCAACTTGGCGACTTCGTTATGACCAAGATCTTAGTTGATTCAATTATGTGAAAAAACAAAAGGTAATGTTTCAACAATACATAAAAAGTAATAATAGTAATTATAATAATAGTGATAATAATTATAATAATAATAATAATTATAGTTATAATTATGATAATGATTGTAGTAATAATAATAATTACAGTGAAAAAAAATAATATCATTCATGATAACAATTATATAACTAACGTAGATAATAAGTTTGTAATAGTTTTTAATAGTGACAATAAAAAGGAAAAATATCATCACTCATGGCAATAATTATATAATTGAATTAAATAATAAAACAACAGGTAAAAAAGAGAAAATATCATCACTCATGACAATAATTATACAATTGAATTAGATAATAAAACAATAGGTAATTTTGTAATAATTTTTAATAGTGGTAATGATGAGAAAAGAAAATAACATCATTTACAATATTAATTATGAAACTAAATTAAATGGTAAGTGAGCAAGTAATTTTGTAATAATTTTTTTTAAATGATTTTATACCTTGTTATATAGGTATGAACAAACTTGTAAATTAAAAGTATTACATCAAATATCAACAGATGTAATAGAAAGTAGGCTTGTATCAAGATGATAATGTCCGGCAAAAATCCAAGTAGCTTAGAAATAAGATTTATGTGTTAAATAATTGATTAATTTTCTAGATCTAACCATTTGATTTATTTTTTTAGCTAAGGTGTCTGGTAGCCTGTAAATGTTGCTCGATAAGCCAATATGACTGATGGTTGAAACTAGAGATGTTCAAAAAAACCAAGAAAACCAAGAAAATCAAAGAAAATTTTACTGAAAAAACTAAACTGAGATGAAAAATCAATTAAATCGATTTTCAAAACCATAAAATCTAATCGATTAGGTTAAGTTTTGGTTTTATAATTGAAATTGATAAATTGAACCGATCTAACCTAAAAAACCTAATATCTATATAAAAAAAGGAGTACAAATTAACTTAATCCTAGCATAACCCCCCACAACCCCTAACAAAGAGCCGCCGCCAAAAAATACTTCTCCCATTCTTCCTTTTCTTTTCATCTATTTTGCATCTCATTTCCTTCTTATTCTTGGCTAATAAGATCAATTAGTTAAATTACTCGTGGGAAATTCCCATATACTTTTTTACTAGCCTTTCCTTTTCATTTGTTTTGCATCTCATCTCCATCTTATTCTTCCTTTCCTACATTATCTAGCTGAATACAAACCTATCTCTCCATCTTCCTGGCTTCACCTTTTGATTCTCTCTTTTTCTTTGAACTTTAAAGGTAATTTTTAATATCATATGTCCATCGTAAATATTTGAAACCTTATGTTTTTACCACCTGACTTTGCATGAAAAAGATAACAAAAGGAATATCTCAGTGGTCTCCTCCAATCTATTCACATATTTCTTAATTGAATCCTTTTTTTAGTGTTCTAGAAAAGATGACCTGCATGAACATGAAGTATTTGAACATATATATTTGTATTAAATCAGATCTTATACGGCTAAATCTTATCAAACATGTTATGAAAATTGGTTAAAGAGAAAATTTTGATTTTAGCAATATTATTTGATTAGGTTTTAATGGTTTAGGTTTACCAGTTTTATTTAAAAAAACCCAAATCAAACTGGTTAGATTTATTTTTTAGTCTAAACTGAACTGAACCTTGAATATCTTAGTTGGAACCTAGAAAATATCCATTTTTGTAGATTTAGAAACTCTTAAATACTTAAATATTTTTTTAAAAAGAGAAGATACAACGATATTTTAGAAAAATATTCTTTGAAAATATGTATATTAAAAATATTAAAAATAAAAAAATTATAAATTTAGAGCTTAAATGATTCATGAGATACATATTACTTATAAATTTTACTTTTTTTTAAAAAATGACTAAATTATTATATTAAATTAATAGTATTTAATAAAAAATAAATATAACAAGTCATTCAGATATTTTTATAAAACTAAGAGCGTATAAAAAATAGATTATACAAAGTAGTTGAGCGCATGAGCTATTACTCTAAACTAGACCAATAGATCCTTTCTTCGGCCGAGCTGAAAGGAGGTGGATCGTCCAAGAAAACATGGGCGCTTTTCTTGGTTGTGCCTAAGGGGGCCGGGTTTGTCCCTTTGCCATGATGAAGGAAGCCATGCTTATTTTTTAGGCAAAACCAATTATATTATGTGGTGCAACTTTTTAAGCTGGTCTAGATATCCACGTTAATCTAAAAAAAATTATATTACTTTCGACAAAGGGGCCGGGTTTGTCTCTTTGCCATGCTGAAGGAAGCCATGCTCATTTTTTAGGCAAAACCAATTATATTACGTGGTGCAACTTTCTAAACTGGTTCATTTATATTAATTGTGGTGCACGCAAGCTGGTCCGGATATCACCTAAATCTAAAAAAATTATATTACTTTCGACAACTTTCTAAACTTATGTTACTCAAAGTGTATTGGGTTCGGCCTAGGTGAGACCAAAAAGAAATGAGTCCTTTTTTTAGTCGTATCCAAAAAAGTTGTGTTATTGGCCGAGCCCTGAAAAAAAAAGGATCATTCTTTTAGTTATGTCTAAAAAAAGGGTCTTGAAAGGTTGTTCCCTAATCGTGCTCAAGAGAGATAGGTCGTTTTCTTTATCGTGCTTAAAGGAGATGCGTTGTTCTTTTAGCCAAGTTTAAGGAAGAAGGGTGATTCTTTTGGTTATGCCCAGAAAAGATGATGTCATTCTATTTGTCATGCTAAAGAAGAAAAGATGTCATGCTTTTGGTTGAGCAGAGAAGGTTGTTTTCCTAATCATATCTAAAAGCATGGTCATTCTCGTGGCTGAACTCCTTTCCTTGACTATCTAAAAGAGAAAAAAAGATGAAAAAGGGTCATTTTCTTTGGTTGTGTTCGAGGGAGATGATGTCATTCTCTTAGCCGTGCAAAGGAAGATGAGTTGTTTCTCTTATATGAGAGTTCTTTCCTTGGCATCGCCATTACTCTCTCACACCTTTGTCCAAATCCACTGGTATTCCTATAATCCTATTCCATTTTCAAAATTCAAGTCTTTCTTTGTTCACTCTATTAATTTCTCGACCCTTGAAAACATCAAACCCTTTAAATGACTTTTCAACAAGAACCAAAACAGGGTATTTGTAAAATCTTGAAAAACAAATGTGGTCTTTAGCTTCTAAGATCCAGGACCCATTTTGCGGTAATTTCACGACCCATTTCATTCAAGTGACTAATATCAAGCATTTTGAGCATCAATCTCCATCCTTTAAGGGTACGTAGCTAGTAGAAATTTTGGTTTTTGTGTTTTTTTGGTAAAGATTTTTTTTTTGTAGGCTCATTGTAGATCACTGACTTGTAAAGCTGCATGTTTGGGTTTCGGTTTTAACTATTTATGACACCGTTTATGATCGCAAAAGAAAGTTGCATTGCTGTGCTTGAAGGGGTTGTCATAGACTCATATGTACTTTGGTTTCCATAAACTTTTTGCAACATCCGAGACACGTTTTAAATTTTGGCAAATCCAAGATTTTTTTGCTTGGCCCTGCGTGTTTAGTGAAGGTTCTATTTTGGGTTCCAGACAGTTGTTAAGATTATAAGCAAACGTATGAAAGAGAACAGCTTTATCGGCTTTCAAACCTTATATTTATCGTAATCAGGTGGAAGGACAATGAGCCTTTAAGTGGATTTGGATGCTCCTTTTCTAGCAACTGTAGTACTGATTCGAAATCGTATGGAGGTGGATCTCAAGGTTGGTATTCCTTTGGATTAGTTTGGATGACATCTATAAGAACACTGTCTCCTTTGCCTAGAGCTGGAACCTTATTAAACGGGGAAGCCTGTCAAGTGGCTTCTCCTTTGTCCAAGTCCTCCTATTCCCAGAGCTACCCCTCTTCTGGTGGATTGTTACCATCAATTTTCGGTTTGTCAGATTCTCAAGCTTTTGTTTATGGCGTTTGATCTTCAAGACCTTTGGAGAGGTCAAAACCCAAGCAAGCTTGGAAGAGAGCCCTTTCCATTTCTTCGTTCGTTTTGTTTTGTTGGACTAACCCGAATTGTCTTGATGAATTTATCAGTGAATTTAATGTCAAAGCAACGAGCTCTTTTGTTTGAGGTGGTATCTGTTACTGAAAACTTTAATGAGCATCAAGATATGACAAGAAATGCAACAACATTGGCAGAAAGCGTAGGACTTGAGAATAATACCACACTGGAGCCACAAGCGAAGGAAAAGGAGTTAAGGGATGGAATTTCTAATGATATCTCTATTAGCTTATCACTCTCTGAAGATGAAGATCTGGTGTCTCAAAAGCTTTTGATCATCGTGACCCCAGCACATGCTCGACCACTTCAAGCCTGTTATCTGAATCGTTAGGTGCATACATTAAAACTGGTTCAACCTCCTCTATTATGGGTAGTTGTGGAAATCACGTCGCAATCTGAACAAGCGGCTGACATCTTGAGGAGGACTGGGGTTATGTATAGGCGTCTTGTCAGGAAGAAAAACCTATCTGATATGAAAGACCGAAGTGTCCCACCAAGGGAATGTCGCATTGTCTCACATTGAAACCCATCGCCTTGATGGAATAGTCCACTTCGCAGATGACGACAGCACTTATTCTGCAGATCTTTCTGAGCAAACTAGGCAGATCAGGTAACTATTAGTCTATGATACAGACTACGCACCCTATTTCCCATGCTACTATTTATTTGTCTTCCCTTTGGAATTTGTATTGTCGGGAATGGACTTTTGTTGTGTGATTTTGCACTCACTATGAAAATATTGCACAGCCTTTGCTGGTGCTCAGTATGTTTGAAATCATGGATACGGTTTCTGGTTGTTCAGTTCTCTAATGGAGTACAGTGGTTTCATTAGAATTGAATCAGAAGGTATTCTTGACTTTCTATGTTAGTTATGACATAACTATCTGGTTCTCTGGATATTGTTGAGAGTTCATGCCTTTTTTCCTTGCCGCGGTTCATGAACATGGACAGTGGCCAAGTTAACAGTAAACATAAACAAAGATTTCGTGGAGGGGCTCCATTTGTAATGGAACTCAAGCTATTGGATGGCATGTGAATGAATCAAGTAGAAGATTTCAGAGATTCCATGCTGACATGTCAGGGTTTGCCTTCAATGGTATCATCATTTGGGATCCAAAACGATGAAATCGTCCAACTCCTGAACCTATCAGGCAGCTTGAAATAGTCAAGGATGGCTTCCAGGTCAGTACCTCTTGTTTTCCTTCTCATCTTATTCCTTCAGTACTCTACATTGCAGCTTGATGGCTGTTGCTTCTGCTCTAGTAAAAATGAATAATCTGTATATTTTCTGGCCTCCTCCTCCCGCTATTACAGGTATGAAAATGATAAAATATACTAAAAGAATGAAGCTTGTTTTTGGCAAATTTGTCACTATCATGGGCTAAATACTTTTAATCGGGTGATAGTGATACAGACCAAAGCATTGCCCTCCATAAAGATAATCAATAAAGGCCAGAAACATTTTCAAGCACATCTTCAGCGAAGACATATCCTTCTTTCTTCCAGCCTTGTCTTGTTTCATTTTTTTTTCCCTGGAAAAAATGTGACGCATTCTTCATCCAACAATTCGCTACTAATACTGGGCTTTGGCTCCAATAATTAACTCCACTTGTCTGCTCTTGCAGGTTTGCACATTTATCGAGCAAGTTATGGAAGATGAAGCCTAATGGAAGGCTTCCTGGAGGACTGCTCAGGAGTCATGGCCTGGCATCTACAGCTTCAATTTCACATTCCAGGGAGTACATCACCTCCGATTGGTTAGCAAGCCTCAGCTGGAATCCGTCTCCTGCTTACTGATAACCTACAGGGAGCATTTCTTTGATTTAACTTGTGCCGCCTGGCATTTCAAGTGCTCTGCAAAGAAGGATGAACATATTCTGTCTAACGAGATGGACATACCTTTTACCTTTGAAGAAAAATGCATCATGTAACATTTGAGCTAGTGTATTATGCCTTCATGATTTGTTTCTTGTTCTCTTTTCTTTCTGTCACTGACATTTTCTGATAATTATTGGCGCCCCAGGCGGAATGCATCCAGAATCAAACTGGTTAGGGGACGGATGGTTGAAAGTGTAAACCATCCTCGAGTTCAAGCACAGCCCCAACATTTTTCGTATTTTCTTTAACGCTTAAGGTATCCTGCGTGCAAAACTCAAAGCAATCTTGGGAAATTTACTTGTTACCTGCCAGTGTCTGATCAACTGCACAGGCTTCTTCTTGAATTTTCTTTTCTTTATATGCAGCAACATGCCATTGATGCAACGAGCTTCTGTACTCTGCCTTGAATATCATTCAAGAGAGCGATAACGTAGGTTATGAATACAAAAGTCAAGGGCTAGTGCAACCTTTCACCCTCCCAAAGGATGGAAGGTGCACCGGAAGCAACTTCGGAAACTGTGGTTGTAAAGTAAAAACATTGAATTTGCATGCGAGATCAAGAATTTCATTGCCGTTGTGATTGGACCAGGTAACTGCTATTGATAAATAGATTGTTTTAAGAAGCTTTAAATTAGATGTAAGAAGCTTTATTTACAAAATGTCGATATGTCCGAGTGGTTAAGGAGACAGACTCGAAATCTGTTGGGCTTTGCCTGCGCAGGTTCGAATCCTGCTGTCGACGCTTCTTTTCTTTTACCTAGCTATGACGAACTACTGGTCGTTTGGATACTCTTATAATTTTGCTTCTCGCAAGCTATTCCAGGAATATGTTCCTTTCTTTGTCTCTAAAAACGATACATTCCTCCTCGATATGGCACTCCTCTTCTTTTATTATTTTTTTCTTTCGTTTGGAATATCATTCTAAATAGTGTTTTATTTATTTTTTATTTAAAATTAATTTATTTTTTTATATATTTTTACATCGTTTTTATATATATAGTAATATTAAAAACAATTTTTTTAATGTTTTTTTAAATAATACTTTAAAAACCAACCAATATCATTCTTGTAAACACTATCTTACACTACAATATTATATATTATTTGCATCCTTTTCTTTTTGGGTTTGAAAGAAATTCCGCAGAACAACATAAAAAGGTGCTAAAATTCACTTCACATATCTGTTTCTTGCAAAATAGAATGAGTGCTCCTCACTTCATTCCCATCTCTTCTTCCTCTAGAGAATTAAACTTTCTTCACAACTCCTAGCCATCTACCTTCTCTTTAATTTCCACATCTGATCAGGCATTACTAGCTAGCTAGTGGTATGGTGCCTAACTTGGACCTCATCCTCCTTGCGTTGCTCTATGGCTGTTTCATTGCTTGTGTAGTAGTAGCTATCATCTTTGCAATCTTGAATGCCCTATTACTTGCATTCTTTCTCACACTCTTCTCCATTGCCATAATCGATCTTCAAGATGTGCTCTCTTTTGTTTCTCGGTTCGCTCTGCCTCTAAAGGAAAATCTTAAGCTGGGGTTTGCTCTACTCGTCTGCATGGTCATGTATCATGCCATCGGAGCCATGTTGGCTTCAAAACCTTTATTTGAACGCATGGTTTCTGAAATCAAAGTGAATGTTCGACATGTTTTGAGCCCTTTTGAAGTTTTAGCTACCTCTTGTTGAGACTTGAAGAATATCATGAAGCTTTTCAAGTCATCTCATGTTTTGACATGATCAGAACTGCTCAAGCAAATGGCCGGCCCAACGAAGAGAATGAGTAGCTATATATCATCAGTTCTGTATGTATCTTGACTCCTCCATGTCAGTAGGAATCAATTCCCTTCTTTCATGTTGTGCTTAGTAAGACATTTTTCCTGCTTAGAAAATAACGAAATCCGAATCATCAGTGATCTTCTTGTTCAACACAGTAATAACGAAATCGATCCAGACACATGACACATGCCATGTATCTAATTTTATTGAATTAGATTGTTTTTTTCTTACTTATGTTTTGGTAATCATGTTTTAGATCCTTAGTCATTTTTTGTTTTCTTGTTGAGAATATATTTTAGATAGGTGATACATGAAAAATTAAAAAGAGTGCAGAGCTTGGACTGAGTTTGATACATTCCAGACGAATTTCTTCCATTATATGTCACTATGAAAGTCAAATTCCTTTCATATATACAATTCATAATGGGAAATATTTATATAGATTTTTTCATAAATTAGATCTAAAAAATAATGACTAATTAATGATTTTTTAATCATTAATAATATGATATTATATTAAAAATTAAATTAATTTAAAAATTTAAATTATTATATAAAATTTAAAGAATAAATTTATCCTTCAATGAGTTAACCATAAACTTTGTGAAAATCAATGAATAATAATCAAATTATTAAAATATTAATTATTTAAATAGATCATAACATAAATATCTGTCATCATAATATAAATACGATCATGCTTTGTCATTTTAATAGTACAAGTACAAGAAGATAAAAGTGCAGTTTGTCTTTATAATTTAAAAGTATTTTAAAAAAAAATTAAATTTATTTATTTATTCTAATTATTATGTTTTTAGTGTTTTCGAATCATTTAATTTGATATGTTGATATTAAAAATAATTTTAAAAAATTAAAAAAAATTATTAATACATAGTTTAACATAAAAAATTATTTAAAAAATAATCTTTAAAAAATTAAAAAAAATTATTAATATGTAGTTTAACATAAAAAATTATTTAAAAAAGAATTATAATTATACAGATAAACAAAAAAATATCCTTTTCTTTTCTTTCCTTTTTTTTTTTTTTGTCTTTCTTGGAAAACATCGTAGCTGATTCTCATGAACTCAGTGAATAACGCATGCAATGCAAAGTATATATAAATATATACATGTTATGTATCAAAAATTTAATGAAATATGGATTTTAGATCAAAGACAATATATGTGTATATAACATTCCTTGCATCAATATGGGGTTAATGCTTGCAGCAGATAACATTATTCCTTACGTCAACAACAATATATTTTCACCTTTTCTAATTCCAATTCATTTTTTTATATAAATATCTTATTCGATTAAACATAAATTACAGTCCTGTAGATTTAATAACAATATTTAACTTCATCACGTTCAATTTATATAAAAAAATTACCAAGACAAAAATTTAAACATATAAAAATAACACTAACATTAACGAAACTTAATAGGTACCTAGAAAACACTGCATATAATGAGTAAACACAATATTTACTATAACAGTACAATGATAATTTTGTTTTTCCCACAAAAAATCTTTGAAATAATTATTGGGGATAATAAAATCTTTTTATAAAATTTATTAGTTATTATTATATTAATTTTGGATAAATATTTTTTTTTGTATTTTAAAAACATAATGAAACAACTAAAATACATTTGAGAGCAATAATTTTAAAACTATCATTCATGAATTTTTTTAGTATTTTCATACATTTTTTCATTATAATCAAGTTGGCTAAAATATAATTTAATATTTTAATAATATAAAACATGGTTAAAAAATAAAAAAAAATAGTTGGCATGCCAACCTGTGCTCTTCAGGTGGCGCCTTTTGGCATCCAAGAATCCCCTTATATCATATCATTAGAATAATTACAATTTCTTGGTGGGATGACTCGTGACAACGATGAAGGAGTTTATTGTTGGTGGTGTTTTTTTTTTTTATATATTCTCCCTCCTTTTACTTTTGATCATTTAAAATTTTAGAGTTATTTTTTTATTTATTAAAATTTCAATTTTAATTCTTATTTTTTTATTTCTAGTTTTTGTTCTTCTAAAATTTCAATTTTGATCCTTATTTTTTTATTTCTAGTTTTTGTTCTTGATTTTTTAATAAAATTTTGATTTATTTCATCCTTTAATCCCAATTTGTAATTTTTTTTTTAATTTGATTCTCATTCTTTTGATAGTTTTTTGAGGTCATTTTGTTAAATTGATTTTTCTTTTCAATTTTTTCCTTCAATAAAAAAAAATTATAATTGTCATCTAATTTATTTTTTATTTTAATGTCTAATTTATTTTTTATTTTTATTTTAATTCTTATTTTTTGAATTGTTATTTTTAGTTTTGGATCCTTTTATATAATTATTTTTCAATCTCATCTATTAATATTTGATTGATTATGAATTGTGTTTTGTGGATTTTTTAGATAGAGTGTTTCCAGTCTCATGACCTGAGTCATAAGTTTGAGAAGTTAATGCAAGTTGACATAATTTTTTCTTTACTTATTTTCTTTGTCAATTTCATTATTTGACATTAGTTTTTTTTTTTAATAAGCTTTGTGATTTTTTTTTTATCGAGCTATCTTGATCTCATGATCTAAATCGCGGAGTTGGTGAGTTAATTTAGGTTGGTCAGCCCTTATAACCTAAATTGACTCGATCCTTATAACTCAAGTTACAAGTTTGTCATGTTAACTCGAGTTGACCCATAACTTTTTTTGTTATTTTTAACTAATTTTATTATTTTTTATATTTAATTAGTTGGGAATCGAGCTACATTATTTTTTTCTTTTGATAAAAGGTTTTTCTTATAGGTTATTATGATCATTTTTTTTCTATTTAGTCAATTTTCTATCATTTATTTAAAATAAAGTTATTTTATTTAATCCAATCAAGTATATGATTTGAGTTACAATATTTTCTTTTTCATTTTATAAAAGATTATCGCAGCACCTTAACATAATTTTTGAGGTAAAGAAATATGCTAGCTCCCAGTACATATATAATAGAGAACATTTTAAAGCGTTTTAAATATTTTCTTTCAATAAATAAATAAATAAGTGCACAGTTCATGTAAATTTTATTATATAAAGGGTTATATTGTTCTAAAAACTTGAACACTCTCGTAATTGGTTTGTATTGAATCAATAAATTATGATAAATAAACATGGAAACCAAATCGAAATCTGGAGTAATATTTGGAAGTCGTGCCTGTAATTTGCCCTAGTTAAAAAGGAGAAAGAAACGCTTACTTGAGTCCGTACAAAGGAGAAACAAACCAGCAAAGCACGCTTTAAACATCATATGGGTCCGTGCGTGCCCTAACAAACGGTTACCTTTTCTTTTCTGTCTATCAAATTCATATTTTGCTGGGAACTCTGACCAGCCAGCATCTTCTTCTTCTGGCAAAGCAAAAGCAAAAGCAAAACAAATCTTTAAGACATTTCTGTGATGGAAACAATAAACGTGCTTTACTCTCCCTATATTATCATCTTCAAGCTAGTAAGCCTTGTCGTCAATCTCACCAGTTGAAAAATCACTGAAGCTACAAAGATTCCGATCACCAAACAGTACTCAACTACTGTTGGATTCTGATAAGGATGGTTTGACAGTTGAAACTGAAAAATTTTCCGGTTCTGTCAGTGCTGCTTATTTGCGCCTACACCTCCTAATAAAGATCTCCGAACTCCCCAGAGCGGGTAAAGTTAGTTTTGTGATCTTAACATTAATACTATAGATTAAATTTGGGAATTGTTTTATAATTTTGATTTACATCTTGTGATATTTTTCCGATTGAATGATTTGCTTGAATGTGCAGAAACCATTTTGCTGATGACAAGTTTTTTACAATGCTGATAAGAAGAATCTCATAACTTTGGAATAATATAAAATCATCTCTCAACCTTCACCAAACAATTTCAACTTTTAAGTTAAATATGGTTTTGTTTTAAAGTTAAATCTGGTTTTTTTACTAACTAAAAGATTATGATTTCGAATATTATTAATTAACTAAAAGATTATGATTTAAATATCATTATTTTTTTTCTAGTTAAAGTATAATAACACAATATAGTATGGATTTATATAAAATTGGTTTAATAAAACAAGTTAGAGAATGTTATTGGAATAAGAATGCTTGATCTTGTTTTGGTATGATAAATATGAGAATTTATAAAGTATAAATACTTCAAGAATAAAAATGATGAATCTTTGACTTAAATGGTTCAGGAAGTATAAATAAACTTTGTCATGTTGCTTGAATTTAAGGGTTGAAGTGTTATTTTTTTTTGATAACATTAATGATGTAGGGGATAAATATCTCTTATATAATATATATTAATATTAATGAACAAATATTCCTTACACAATATTAGTGTTGATGGAAATATGGTAGGCATTGGAAAATGTTTGTACATATAAGGATATAGAGAGATGAGTATTCTTGGCACTAATATTTTATGTTAAAAGTCATAAAAATAAACAAATAAATGAAATTTTATAGCCTAACATGAGGTTTATAATGATTGTGTCCATGCTATTTAGACTTGGCACAATACCAAGCCTATAAGCAATGAGTCTATTAGCTTGTCAAACTCATATATACTTGAGATTAGTGTGTAACTAAATTTAAAGATATTAGGTCTAACAGATAGTAAGACCCATGTTTATTTGAGCTAAATGCATAACTAAACTTAAAGATATTAGATTTGACAGCTTGCTAAATCCACGTATATTTGAGCTAAGCGTGTAATTGAAATTAAGGATGTTTGGATTGACAACTTGCTAGATCCACGTGCACTTAGACTTAGCATGTAATTGAAATCAAGGACGTTGGGTTTGACAGCTTGCATAAAATCTATATGGCTCAGTGCGTAGTTGAACCTAAGGACATTGGGTTTGAAAATTCACTAAACCAATGTGTATTTAAACTCAGCATATACCTAAATACAATGACATTTGATTTGACAGCTCATAAAACTTATATCTGTTTGGGCTCAACGTATAGATAAAATCAAGAATGTTATACATGACAATAAACCAGTTCTATATTATCTAAGTTTGGTATTCTGCTAAGCATTTAAATATTGAGTATGAATGTAAGCCTTATTTTTTTGTCATTTGGTTATCATTCTTTATTCAGCCTTTTAAATATAGATTTAGGCTAGAAATTTAATTTTAAAAATATGCTATCCATGGAAAACTACTATGAATCCTCCCATAACATATTAAGATTTTGTGACGTTAAGTGCCTGCTCATTTGATCTAATAGAAGAAATTGTGTGTTCAGTCTAAGTGACTTTTTTTCTTAATTATCGCAAAGGTAGGCATAAGTTGGTGTTGGAGAATACTTTTTGTGGCTGAGAAAGACGTGCAGCCTCATCCGGTAGATATTCATCCCATGAATTCTGTCCTATTCCTCGTAAATCTTCAAATTACTATTGATTTGTTAATTATGTATAATTTTTATTTATAATTTTATGTTTTATCATTTAAGTACTAGGAATTAACATCTAGGTTTCTTAGCTTGACTACATAAGAGAGATTATGTTGCTAAGTTGTAAATACTATTAGAAAATCAAGAAATACAAACAAAAATACTAAAAAAATATTTTTGTTGGTAAATTACCGATGGATTTTATCAACATAATTTTTATTGGTAAACTTAAACATTGTTTATTATGTTCATTACAAAGAAAATCATTAATGAAAAATTTTCGTTGGTATTTTCTAGAGAGCTCTGAAACTGTTCACTTTCTAATTGCATTGTTAATTACTATCTTTTACGGACAAAATCATCGACGGATTGAAAAATCATTAGTGTTATTTGGCTTTTTTTTTTAAAAAAAATTAATTAAATTAAAATTTTAAATTAAGTATTATAAACAGATTAAAAAGTTGTCAGTGATATTTGGTGGTTTATGAATTTTTTTGATTAAATTGAAAATTTAAATTAAATATTATAGATAGAATTACCAATAAAATAATTAAAAATATTAATATTTAATTATCTATTGGTAAAACCCTTGATAATACACTCCAATAAAAAGCTTAAAATCTATAATTTAACAACAAACATAACTTTTCTTTTTCTTTTTCTTCCTCGTACATAAAAAATATTAATATTCATTTTTTTTTTTCATCGATAAATTAATTACCAAAAAAATAATTGTATAAATACCAACAAAAAATTCCGTTAATAAATCTAAAAATTATGATAGTGAAATAAACTTGTTATTGATTGATAACTCATAGCTCTTCCTTCTTGTAGCCATCCTTTCCTATTCTTTTTCTCGGGGATGCAAGCAAAGCTACACGATCACTAAATAAAATATATAAAATATGGATCTTTTGCATTTGATTTGTGCCCATTTTTGCTGCTCTAAGGGTTGCAAGAGATTGTAAGAGATTGTGGTAATGATGGTTGTTTAAAGTACTTTTTATTTAGAAATATATTAAAATAAAGTTTTTTTATTTTTTAAAAATTATTTTTGATATCAATACATCACAACAATTTAAAAACATAATTTTTTTTTATTTTTTTAAAATAAAAAATAAAAAAATAGTTCGCATCGCGTTTCCAAACATACTCTAGGGTCAATATACGAAAGTTTCATTGTTGGTTGTTGCATTATGTATTTATTTAGGAGTGTGGTTGTGGTTGTTTTTTAAAGAACGTTTCATGCTGAAATGCATCAAAATAATTTTTTTTATTTTTTAAAAATTATTTTTAAGATCAGCTTATCAAAACAATCTAAAAATATTTAAAAAAATTAATTTGTTGCATTTGTTTTTTAATTTTTTGGGATCGCGGTTTGCACCGTGTTCCCAAATGTTCTTGACAACAAATATCTAGCTCTTAACATACAAAAGATGATATTAGGTTAAATGATTTTTCCCATTATCAATTTTTTCATATGAATTTGGGATTGCATTTAAGCAATTGATTTAATTATATTTAAAACCAAAATTGTTTTTAAAATAAAGCCAAATTTAATAAAGAATAACAAATAAAAAACTCGAGATAACTCATATCATTTTCAAAATTAATTAAAAATCATATAGAAAAAAATAAAAAATAACAGAACTCAATCTCCAATTAAATCAAATATCAAAGGATAAAAAAAAAACATGAGCTTCAAAAAAAAAAAAAAGACAAATGAACCTAGATTAATTTTTTAAACTTGGTTTAATTTTTTAAATTCACAACTCGTTAAATTATAAACTTAAACTTAATCAAAAAGTCTAATTCAATATTGAAAAAAAAAAATATCCTTTTAAAAATTTGACAAAGGAAAAAATTAGCAATAAAAATTGAAGAGGATGAAAATTGTAAAAAAATCATATTTATAAATGATCTTAAATAAAATAAATAACAATAAGAAAAATGTTGACCAAATTTGATATATTAAAAAATTAATATAGGTTGAAATTAAAAATAAATTTTAATTTTATAAAATAATTTAAATAAAAAAATATCAATTAAAAAAATATAAATAAATGAATAAAATTTGAAGAAATCAAATTAAAGAATCATTGTAAAATTTTAAAAGATCAATGAAAATCAAGAATAAAAGAGAAAACAATAAAATAGTAAATTGGTCCCAAACTTGAGGGAATTACAACGCACGTCGCCAAGGGAGGAAAACCCTCTGCCGTGACAAATCAAAAAATTCCGAAGAAAGCTGTTTTTGGTCGTTGTAAGCCGCTGCATGCTTTGCTTAAACACGGAGGAGTGGCATACTTACTAACACGTACAGAACTAGGGGGAAGGTTAATCTTATTTTTCGTACTTGCGATTCGTCTGTCCGTTTATCAACTTGGGTTTCACTCTCCCATTTTTGGTGGCACGATTCTAACCTCAGCAATCAATTTTCTGTGGCATCAATAATCAACTGGATATGAAACATGAGATCAAGAACCCTAAAACTTAGTTGTGCAACAATCATAGCTTTCAAATGGAGTCATGTCATTTTGATCTTGCAGTCTTGCCGAAAAATAACTAGCTCCCTGATTTGCGTTTTGCAAACGTGACTTGATAGCTTAAGGCTGTTCCTTCTATTTTTGCTGTTAATATTACGGGCTTAAATTCTTAATCTTTCATCCTTGTTGTATGTAGGTAATTTTGGAGATTACCAGACATGGCAGAGGTGGAGGTTGGAGGAAGACCATGGTTTACAACTTGGAAAGGCAAGACATCTGCTTCACAGTCCCTCTGACATTCTCTTCGAGTTCCCATTGATCTGGATGGAATTTACAGTTTCGTTCCACTATTCAATCCCCCTGGTTTATAGCCTAGTTGGCTCGTGCTTTCGTTTTACAAAAGGGCTCCCCTTTCACAACCTAGAAATAAAGAGAGATGGCACAGTGTGGGTGCCAACCGCTGTTTGCATGCACCTTGAGTACCTTTCGATCCAATTGCTCTGGATGCCTTCGTTATCTAAGAAGCAATTATATCCATGGCTTCAGCTTTTAATACAGTCCCAGGCCAGATATAGTGACGGTAACAGCAACCTTTTTCCCACTGCCTTGTCTAAGACGACGGTTTCAAATGCTCTGTTTGTCCCCAACACATCGTGTTTGTTTAAGTTGGTAACAAACTGATGTGTTCGTTTAAGATGGTAACCTACTGATCAAACATACTCTTGTCTGAGAGTTAATTTTTTTTTTTGTTACCTTCAGTAGTTTCCAGTTTTGTTGATTATCGATATTTTGGCATGAGTTGAACTTCTAAGCTTCTAATTACTAACAGTGAACTTAGACCTTGGCTGTGGTTCATCAAGTAATTAATCTAAAGAAGCAATTATATCTGTGTATCCAACATCTTACATGTATTGAAGAAAATCTGTCCAGTTACATTACAAAACATTGAGAAAACAAAACAAATTATTCACACTTTTCCTGATTTCTCAGATATTATTTACAAAAATGTTTCACCAGTAGTCCTTACATGAGCAAGAACCATCTTTGAAATGGTGGAAACGATTTCTATCTCTTGCAATAATTTCTCTATTGAAGATCTTTGATATTAATTTGGTGGCAGAATGACAATTTCCACACACGCGAAGATTCTTCATTATTCTGATTGGTGTCCCTGGCTTTGTACTGATCAAACCAAAGGCAATGGCCAACTTTTCACTGTGATGACTCAAGACCCCTTCTTTCCACTCCTCATCCATGTCATAAAGCACCTCTGACGTATCTGGTACAAAACCAGCTTTCTCCAAACGCATATCAATTTCATCCAACATCTTGTAGATTTCATTGCTCTGGGGATGTACCTTGTCACCAACAAGAAACTCATGCACCACACTATCTACTTCAATAGAGCTACAACCAGGAACTTTCTTCATCCTGTTATCATTTAGCATAGTTCTTATTTTTGCTACATCTTCCCATCTACCAGCTCCTGCGTAGATGTTTGACAAGAGCACATAAGCGCTTGGGTTTTCAGGTTCTAGTTCAAAAAGATGCTTGGCAACAGATTCAGCCAACTCAATGCGTCTGTGAATTCTACAAGCTCCAAGCAGAGAGCACCAAATGGCCCCATCTGGTTTCATTTCCATATTCTTCATCAAGGTTTCTGCTTCATCAAACAACCCGGCTCGACCAAAAAGATCTATCATGCATCCATAGTGTGGCAATTTTGGAGAAACCTTGTAATCTTGGATCATTGAACTAAAATATCTGCGTCCAAGACTTAGCAAACCAGCATGCTTACAAGCTGTTAACACGCCAACAAAAGTGATGTCATCTGGTACAAACCCCTCCCTAGTCATTCTCGAGAAAAGCCCAAGAGCCGTATCTGTGTGCCCGTGCATAGCAAACCCAGATATCATTGCATTCCAAGTTGCCAAGCTTTTAGTATTCATGCAATCAAAGATTCGTTTAGCTACCGCTAAATCACCACATTTTGCATACATGTCAATGAGGCTTGTCCAAAGGGCAACAGTATTTTTCATACTCTTCATGTTCTTGTCGACATAAGCATGAACCCATTTGCCAAGATCAAGCGCACCCAAGTTAGCACAAGCCGGAAGAATGCTCAAGAAAGTGACATCATTAGGATCTATATTCGACTGCATCATTCGCCTAAATAGCCCCAAGGCTTCCTTATAACAGCTCATATGAGTATAGCCACCAATCATAACATTCCATGAGACCACATTCTTATCCTGTATTTTCTCAAATAAATTGCTGGCTTCTTCCAAATCTCCACATTTAACATACATGTCAATAAGTCCGTTTACAAGCCTAAGATTTGATCCAAGTCCACGATCTTCAATCCAAGACCGAACCCAATTGCCCAGTTGAAGAGAAGATCCTGATTGAGCGCAGGCCGAAAGGACACTAAGCATTGTGCTCACATTAGGTGTAACCTTTGCTCGACGCATCTCTTCAAAGAATGCCATTGCCTCTTCGACTCGACCACTCTGAGCATACCCAGAAATCATAGCATTCCACGACACAACATCTCTCACAGGAATTTCATCAAACAACTCTCGAGCTTCATCCAAGAAACCCTTCGAAGCATACCCAGTAATCAAAGCAGTAAAAGAAACAGCATCTCTCATATAACTTTTATCAAACACCAATCTTGCATTAACCAATTCACCATTTTGAGCATACATGTTAATCAACGAAGTATGTACAAAGGCATTATGTTCAAGTCCAAGCTTCAAAACATGTGCATGGACCTGTTTCCCTTCATGGGCACCTCTAATTTTGGTGCATGACTTGAAAATAGAAGGAAAGGTGTACTCATTCGGCTCTGTACCAGAACTAATCATATGAACATAGTATTCTAAAGCTAAAAAAGGGGATTCGCTCGATGAAAGACCCCTGATCATATGATTCCAAATCACATGATTGGGGTTTCGAATGGTTTTGAAGAGCGAGAGAGCATAAGAGAGGTCACCATGTGGAGAGACGGCGCAAAACTCGATGAGCTTGCTAAGAGCGAAGTGGGTGTTGTGGAGGCCAGTTTTGATGATTTGGGAGTGGATTTGTTTGAGAGTCTGGAGGGTTTTGCAGTTGGAAAGGAGAGTTAGAGAAGGATGTTCATGGACAAGCTTGTATGGCGGAGAAGGATCAGAGAAGGAAAGAGCTTGGAGAGTACTCACGGGTGAAGCCAATACCACCATCTTCATTCGTAGTTTGTGAAACTGGAGTTCCTCTATTCAAAATTTTCAAACTTGAAGAAGGTCAGATTTTTATCCTTGTAGATTTATCATTGTTTCACTTTCACCCTCATAGTTTAAGCTTTCACAATATTACCTCTAAACTTTCCAAAATGTCTTCATTTTGCCCTTGATAAAAAACTACTTTTTTCATGAATTATTTCTTGGTATAAATTATATATCATAATCATGTCTAATTAATTTTTAAATTATTTATTTTTCATTTATTTTTCTTTTAATTTGATACCGTCCGCCATCTTTTATTACTCTATTACATAAAAATGGTTGCATGCACATAAACATTAACTACAAATATTCTACTAATCCATACAATAATTATGCATTATAATACAAAGTCACATATAAATAAAGAAGAATATCTTACTTATTTATAGCTAAAAAAAGTTAAATAATTTGTTAAGAAATAATTTTTAATCAGAGTATATATTTAATATTGTGATAATTTTTATGATTATAAATTCAAAAAGCATGTTTAAAAAAAGTTATAATTATAGTTTTTTTAATTAATATTTTAAGAGAAAGTTTTCAACAAGATTCATGCAAAAAATATAAAAATAAAAATAATGCATATTAAATAATCAAATTTTTTAAAGTCATGGTTGATGCAAAATATAATTTTAATCATACAAAGAAACCTCAAAACCTTTGACTCAAACAAGACTTAAATGGTTCAATTAAATTTAAAATAATCTTGAACTGCCAGCAATAAATGGTTCAATTAGGGCAGCCATGATGCATCAAAGGGATCAATATAAGAAATTATAAGAAATACAAGAACCAAAAGTGAATTTTATAGCACTGTTTGAATTAACGGTAAGGAAACGATAAGCGTTGCCTGTAACTGCCCTTTTGTCTGCCTTCTCCATTTTGCCGCCACCTCACTCTCTCTCACACACACCTCTTGTCCTGGTGTATAAATACCAGCCTCAAACCCCTCTGCTTCCCCCCTCTCTACACACAGCCATCCATTCTGGATTTCTCTCGCTCTCTACAGTGCTCAATTAATCTTTCAAAAATCTTGAATTTCGAATAATGGAAGCACACATTCACAGTTTCTCCCCTAATTTCTCATCACTTCGACCCCTAACAAACCCTAATTCCTTTATTAAACTCTATCACTCTCGAGATTCTACCTTTTCTATACCTCTATCGAAATCACTCAAGCTAGGGTTCCGATCATCGCCACTGTTGGCGGCGTCCACTCCCGTCACTAACGCCGATACTTTACTAGCCTCAAAAGGAGAAAATGAGAGGAGTGTGAGTCCAGTTTATGTGCCAACGCCACCTGATCGTGTGCTCCGTACTCCTCACAGCGGGTAATTTTTTTTATTTAAAATTCTTGATAATTATTTATTCCTAAAGTGTAATTTTATTTCAATGAAATTGACAGGTACCATTATGATGGGACGACGCGGAACTTTTTTGAAGGTTGGTATTTTAAAGTGTCGATACCGGAGCGGAAACAGAATTTCTGTTTCATGTATTCAGTGGAGAATCCTGCGTTTCCTAAGAAATTGACTGCCTTGGAGTCGGCACTGCATGGATCGAGATCAGTTGGAGTTGGTGCTCAGATTCTAGGGGCATATGACAAGTATATTTGCCAATTCTCTGAAGAATCGCAAAATTTCTGGGGAAGTAAGTGTTTCCCCCCCCTCTTTGCAATGTTATGGGAACCGTTTGAATTTATAAGATTCTGTGTTTAAGAGTTAAAGTTTTTACTATTAGTTTGTTTGTTGATGCTTAGGTAGGCATGAGCTGGTATTGGGGAATACTTTTGTTACCGAGAGAAACATGCGGCCTCCAACTAAAGAGGTTCCTCCTCAGGTTGAAATCTCTCTTGTTCATCTTGAGTGTTGATATTGATGTTCTTTTTGTTCGTCATTTTTTTTAGAATGTCCAACCTTGTCAATTTTATAAGGTTTTAACATTTGGTTTTCTTAGTTTGAATGCATAAGAGAGGATTTCTTTTATATTTAGTTACAATGCCGTGGATTAATAGTACATAAGAATGTTGTCAGAGTTGCAAGGCTTTAAAACTGTGCTATACAGCTGCGGAGGAAAATAAGAAAAGTCCTCTTTAACAATTTAACTGAAATGTCTCATTTTGCTTCCGTAACTTCAAATGGTTTCTCATGTCTGAAAAATTTGTGGGAATTCACATTAACTACTGTACCCTTTTATTTTTAAAAGTTTTGAGGTGGTTGAATATATCAGCATTAGCCTTCCTGTTCAGTTCCATATTAGATATTTTTTTTGTTTATTTTACATTTCCTTGCATAAGACTGTTAAAACCTGAAAAATTAGAGTGGATTCTCAATTTCCTGTCTGCTTGGTTAGAGTTAGTGCAAGTATTTCTTGGTTTGCTAGGTTTATATTCTTGCTGAGGCTAACCATGTCAAATGAATCCAAGTTACAACTTACATTTTGTAATATTTAATTTGTGCAGGAATTTGACAAAAGAGTTTTAGAAGGATTTCAAGTAAGCCCACTTTGGCACCAAGGCTTTATTCATGATGATGGCAGGTATTCTCACTCTTATCAGCCATACCCATAGTGTAGAGATTGAGTTTCAGGATGTAACATCACACATGCATGGGGGCTTTTTTTGTAAAATCATGCATGCATGTCACACTGCCTTCAGCGCCACATTCAGGATAATGGATTGAACTTTCTAATGCTTGGTTAGTCCAACTCCTTATCTATGCCTAAAGTGGTTAGAAAATAGTACGATTGGGTAAGTCGGGGCAAATCAAACATATTTCATGTTTGAAATTTTGATTTGAAATTTTGATAATCAAATATATTTTTAATACCTTGGTTGTTTCTAATTTATTTGAGCATTGGTAGTTTGACATGACTTTTCTTCTAACTGCAGGTCAGATTATGTGGAAACTGTGAAAACTGCACGTTGGCAGTACAGCACCCGGCCTGTTTATGGATGGGGTAATGTTGGGTCTCCACAGAAGTCGACTGCAGGGTGGCTTGCTGCTTTTCCTGTATTTGAACCCCACTGGCAAATATGCATGGCTGGAGGACTTTCAACAGGCATTAACTATTCTTGCTTCTGGTTATAATTGTTTTGGAACTTTCAATCTGATGCTGGTTATGATTCTTTTATTCTATTTTACAACAAGTTGTCTAATAAATCAATGATCTTTGTAAACTGTTCTTACTCATCATATATAACCAGCTCTTGTTTCTTACAGTTCTCTTTTCTCCCCACTTCTAAGTAAATACCTTACAAAAATTTAGAGGAGCCTTCGTTGTTAATTTCTAAGTGCTCTTGGTGCTATGAAGGTCACAAGTTTGTGAGAGCAGAATATCCATAGGCTTTAGAAATAATTATATTCTAGTTTTTTGGCTACTTTTGTTGTCACAGTGGCAAAGAGTGTTGTGATGGAGGTTCAATGCTTTCTAGGGAATAATGCTTTGGGTTTTGATTGGACACAGGATGGATAGAGTGGGATGGTGAAAGGTTTGAGTTCGAAGATGCTCCTTCTTATTCTGAAAAGAACTGGGGTGGAGCCTTCCCAAGAAAATGGTATTGGGTAAATATTTATTTCTTTCATGTGGTAAATATCTGTGTATTAATGGATTATATGTTTTTCTCACGTGGAATTTCATGCTTACATAACATTGTAAGGGTGGGTAAGTTACTTTCACTGTTGCTCTTTGCATGACTAATAATTGACTCTTTACCCTCTTTTCAACATACAAAGTTGACCTTACATCAATATTATTCACCCCAATTCACATTTTGATGTGTGGTGTGGGAATGTTGTGTTGTCATTACATGTTGTTTCAAAGTACAGAAATTGAAGAAAGCACATTAACTTTATCTCTGGCTAATTAGCCTGCTTTCTCATGGACTTAATTAGATGGCTCATTTTTTATGCGTTGTTGATTAGCGGAAATTTTTGGTGAATAAATCTCTGCTCTGTTTAAGTTTTTGAAGTTGTATGGAATTATCTCTGGGACGATGTTTTCTTAAAGCATCTTAGGTTTGCAATTGTCCACGCATGCCTAACCTGGAAGAAAAGAAAATTAAAAAAATTAAAAGAAAAGGTCTGAATGCCTGTATGCTAATTGTTGATGTTTTACATTTTACCATAGGTTCAATGTAATGTCTTTGAAGGTGCAAGTGGAGAAGTTGCTTTGACTGCAGCTGGTGGGTTGAGGCAAATACCTGGACCAAGTGAGACTTTTGAAAATGCTGCATTGGTAACTTTTCTATGACAATTCCAGTACTATTGTTCTCCACTTTCCCTTGTTCCAGCAATTCTTTTTAGATAGATAAGTTTATTCTGCTCTTTAGGAATATATATGGATGGCTAAATGCATGTAAAGAATGAGATAGTGAACCACTGATATGCAATTTTCATGGAACCTCAGCTACCCTCTATGTTTTCATATGGAACTTGAATATTATTCATGACCTTGAATATGCCTTGCTATCTTTGGTTTGAGATCCTGCAATAGAAGAAAAGCCAAAAACATATTCAAGTTTACAAGTTGGACGCACTTGTTTTGAATATACTGAGGCATTGACACACAATACAATGTCCACCTATGCAGGTTGGAGTACATTATCATGGGATTTTCTATGAATTTGTGCCATGGAATGGTGTTGTAAATTGGGAAATTTCTCCATGGGGTTACTGGTACATGGCTGCAGACAATGGGACACATTTGGTATCTTCTGTTTCCTGTTTCTAGTATTCACAGTCACACAGTATAAATTGACTTTTAACTCTGATGTCCCTGTAAGTTTGGTATTATTCTTCATTTAAACATGCGAAACATTAAAAAAGAAAAAGGAAGAACATGCTTGCCCACATGATTTTTCATGACCTCTTAAGTCTTCTATGGATACACATAATGATAAATTGGAGTTATACTATTAAGTAGAGGGCTAATTTATTGTCCTTTCTCAGGTTGAATTGGAGGCAACAACAAAGGATTTGGGAACAGCATTGCGTGCTCCAACAGCAGAAGCTGGGCTTTCTCCAGCTTGTAAAGATACCTGTTTTGCTTTTCTGAAATTGCAAATTTGGGAACGTCGAAATGATGGCACTAAGGGGAAGGTGCATTTTACATCTTGCTATCCCACATCCACATATTCATCAACTTCATGCACAAAAACACTAACTTAAACTATACTATTTAACCTCAGGATTTATTCTTAGCATTAAGTGGCCTAACTATTCAACAGAACATCAAAAACTTTGAACTTTTCTTGTTTGACAGTATTTATCTAGCAATGTAGTTTCTTTACATAAAACCAGGTTTTGCAACCAGAAGTTGCACTTCTTCTTCCAACATGTATTTTCAGTGACATTATCCCATGAAACCAGTGAAAGGAGGCCATCTGTGGACTTCATGAGTGATTTTTTCTTAAAAATCTAGAGTTGTCGTTGGAGAAATGAAGAATCTGCTTTTAGCATTTAAGAATTTGCTTCCTGGATGTTCTATTTTTGTTTGTCACACCTTGCATGTTATTGATGTGCTAAAATCCATATGGATTGATACAATTCCAATGAGAGCGTTTTCTCATAATTTTTCAAAATCCTTGGCATCCAATTTTTTAATGTAATTTGTCAAAGGGGCAAAGCGCTGATCCCTGGCATGCAATTGTTGTGATTGATATATGCTCTTAGATCTGCACTCTTGCAAGTTGGTTTTTGTTCTTGTTCAAGAAACAAATAAGACCAGTTAGTTTATTTGTTCATACTATGGCTTTGGATATTCCTACACTTTCAGCATTATTATATGCAGTTAATTTTGGACGTTACAAGCGACATGGCATTAGTGGAAGTTGGAGGAGGACCATGGTTTACCACTTGGAAAGGCAAGACATCTATGCCAGAGCTTGTCAGCCGCACTATTGGAGCCCCCATTGACATGGATGGAATTTTTAGTTTTGTTCCTCTGTTCAAGCCCCCTGGTTTATAACCACTAGGCCAGTTGTTTCATTACGAAAATGGATCAAACTTGGAAGTTTGAAGAGCCAGAGAAAGGAAGATGGCAGTTTGGTATGAAAGACGATCCATTGTGCCCCAAAACAGCAGACTAAATGTTTTCCTTGACGGGTAAGTTGTGTGATCAGTTCTTTTGTTTTAAATTTCACTCAAATAACATGTAGCTTGGGCAACTGCAGTTAAAAGGGAACTGGGTGCTTGCTTTAGTCTGACTTCATCCATTCTGAGGCATTTTGCATTAGCCACTCTTTTTTTAACCACATAGCTAGTGCAAAGCTAACATAGAATTTGTGTACCTACCTGCATCGCTTTTCATTCAGCACCTTCTGCAACTTTGTGGTCATTTATTGCATATTTTGTGGTTTGTTATCCTGAATTTTTCATTTGCAGCTATCAGAATGTAGCAGCGATTGCCTTTAAAACCGTAAGCTTACTAAATTAAAGAAGATGCATTCACTGAATTGTTTTCTTAGAAACAGGTGTTCTCTAATTCTTGAAAACACCAAATAGAGATGGAAACAAAACATAATATTCTGAAATTATACCCTTAAATTTCTCAAAAGTGTTCCTATTAACCAGATCTATTTACGATCTTATGTTATGTTTTATATCACTTATGATATGTTTCTCTTTTTGTCATATGCATACGAGATTCCTCGTCTTTCCATATTTGGCTCATACGGGAAAAGTCGGTCAAAAGCAAGTTTAACACAACAAAAACAATTTACTGAAGTATTTTATAAGATTATTATTAGCACGGGAACCATCATTAATTAATTTATATCATTTACTTTTTAGTTTTTAAATTAACTCAAGCAGACAATTGAATTGCATTTTCTTTTCATATACATTATTTCTCAAAAACAAATTACTGTACATGAAATGAGCTTCAGCAGCCAATAATCCCATGTTTATCCCAGTCCATATCTCTCAGATTAGGCACGGTTCATAATTTATGGACCCCATGTATTGAAGGATGTATAAAAAATCTAGCAATATATATTTGTTCAAAAGAAAAATTACAGGAGAAAATATACTCCAGTCATTCTGAAGTAATGGTAACCCTAAACCCATTCTCAAGAACAAAAAAAGAAAAAAAGAAAAAGAAAAAGAAGCCTAACACCATTCTCAAGAACGAAAAAAAAAAAAAAAGAAAAAAAAAAAAAAAAAAGAAGCCTAACACCATTCTCAAGAACGAAAAAAGAAAAAAAAGAAAAAAAAAAAAAAAAAAAAGAAAAAAAAAAAAAAAAAAAGAGGCCTACCCCCTTTCTCAAGAACAAAAAAAGAAAAAAAGAAAAAGAAAAAAAAGCCTAACCCCATCCTCAAGAACGAAAAAAGAAAAAAAAGAAAAAAAAAAAAAAAAAAAGAAAAAAAAAAAAAAAAAAAAGAGGCCTACCCCCTTTCTCAAGAACAAAAAAAGAAAAAAAGAAAAAGAAAAAGAAGCCTAACACCATTCTCAAGAACGAAAAAAGAAAAAAAAGAAAAAAAAAAAAAGATATGGTCACCCTAAACCTCATGGTAATCAATTTTGTTTTGCTTCTACTCCAGCAGGCGCCCCTTGTCCTCAGCAGGTACATAAACCCAAAAACATACAAGATAATACAGAAAATTAATTATACTCGAGACTGATCAGCCAGTAATAATCATCTAACCGACCCTTGTTAAGATTACTTGGCAACCAGCTCTCCTTCCCTCCTGTGGATGTAACCCTGTCCACAACATCCACCAAACCTCTCCCTATCAGATCAGCCACCGCGGTACCGAAAGTGAAAAAGAGCCACCGCAATGGTAGACATGCTTTTAGGGAACTGAGAGTAGTAGGATTCTATCTGTCCAATTGAATTAAAAGCTTCAGCCAATCCAAGTAGGATTATTGGTGGCAAAAGCCACACTACTGACATGTTCACCACACCGTCAGGTTCGTCTTCTAGTCATTCCTCAATAGCAGTTTTCCTTCTTATGGTTTCTACTACTGCTGTCATTGCCCTTGCTGCAACTGGCACTAGCAAACCAATTCCTGTCCTCGCTTTAGGACTAAGCCCGCCACGTGGCCTGCCGGTGAATCTTGCTAACAATGGCAACTGAATTCGGTCATAAAAGGTTAGCCAGATTGTGAGAGTGAGAACCAGAAACACATTGAGGGATCCTGCTGGAAGTTCAAAATTCAAGATGTTCCTGTCCATGGTGTTTGCTTGGAGCGTGGCAAATGAGTTTTGGTTCAAGTTGATATGCATCATGATGCCTGTAGTCCAAATGGGGATGACTCTAAGCAGAGCTTTCAGTGACTCTACCTGATCAACTGTGCATAGCCGCCATGGATTTGAAGCTGACCCATCAAGATTTACATCCCTATCGGGATCTATTATGATACAAGCTCGGTTCAGACACCTGCACAAAGTGCTGAGAAATGTTAAGGAGAGATGATTTGCATAGTCAAGCATCGAAGCAAAACTTCGAGTCATCATTGTGTTAACACTGGTGTACCTTAAATTATCAGTAGGGACCTGGAATGGAACTCAGAGTCATCACTGTGGTAATACCGTTCAATACTACTGTGAGATAGATTGAGCTTTCTGTTCCTGAACCACAACTTGAACAAAACCTGTAAATAAGCTCGAGGAGGCCTTCACTTTGACGTATTGGGAAGAACCCACCAGAAACATTAAAGCAGAGAGGAACATGAGAATTGCAGGAACGGCAAACCCAACTTTCCAACTGAGGTTATCTTGAATGTAGACAATAACAGTAAATGCTATAATTGTTGATAATCCTTTTGCAGCATAATACCAATTAAAGAAACTCTGCAAGACACTCTCATTGTTGGGGTTCTCTTCGTTGTGTAATTGGTCTGCGCTAAAGGCAATAGAGCAAGGCCTAATGCAACCAGCTCCAATGGATATAAGGCCGAAAGAGAAGAATAAGACAGCCATTCGGTCCGCTGTAGCTGAGCTGCACGTATCGGTGAATCGGTCACAAGGTGGAGGTTGTAGTTGTGGTATCATGGCGGTTAACCAAAGAAGAATCATCCCCTGCATGAACAGAGCAGATTAAGAGGTCAAGACTCAAAACCCCTATTCCCCCCAGAAAATTGGAAGCAAGGCCAACAAAGAAGAAACTCAGCCAATATGATAGCGGGAAATTACTCACAAGAAGGCTGCAGAATGATCCCAAAGAGATCACCAGATACCGTCCCATGAATGAATCGGAGAGGAAAGCTCCGAAGATGGACAACCCATTAGACATAGCGGACCATAAGAAGAGAATGGTCGACCCATTTTCAGTCTCCAAGCGATAGTTATTCATCAGGTAGAACATCATATTTGGCATCAGCCCATAGCTAGCCACCCTCTCAAACGCCATATTAACTATAGATGCACAGAACAGGAAAACAAATAACCCAACATGATTCAACAGAAAACAAAGAACAGAAGGAGGAAGAAACTTAACAGTAGACTCTGAAGATTACCTATGAAGAAGGGCATGGTCCTTAGGCCACCCTTTTTTCGGTCCTTGTCCTTAGCGATAAGAATCATCTTCTCCTCTGCAATCGTATTTTCCATTTCTTTCCTCTAGCAGCACAATACTATACAGGAGTCCATACATTTGAAAAGATAAAAAGAAAGAAAATTAATATAAGAAAAGCTAAAACATGAGGGATATAATAAAATTGTGGATTGCTCCACATTGTTTTATTTTTTATCTGTACACGTGAATTTTTTTTGAACTTTTCCTTTTTTTCTTCTATAATTTTTTTCTAAATATTTTTTATCGATTTTATTTTTTAATATTGAAATGATTGAGAGTTTAGCTTTATTATTTTTTTTATTTTTTTATATGAGATTAGCATAATTAGAAGATTTGTCGAGATAACCTAGGTTACTCTAATTTATGGATTTGGTGAGTTTTTTTTTAATTGAATTTGATTCTTTTATAATATTTTTTTTTCATATTGTTAAAAAAATAGTTTTAGAGAAAAACTTTATTATTAAACTTTATAAAGTAACAAAAATTAAAGGATATGGGGGGAGCCATTGTTTACCTAACATCCATTACATCATGGATTACAATGGTAATCCACAATATTTTTTTTTGAATTTTTATCATGATTTTTTTTCAAATTAATTTTTGTCGATTTTATTTTTTAAAATTGATATTGTTGAGAATTTAGCTTCATGGTTTACAGATTTATTAAATTAATCTAGGTTGCCTTGGTTTATGAGTTTGGTAAGTTGTTTTTTTAATTAAACTTGAAATTTTTTATAGTCTTTTTTTAATCATATAGTTAAAAAAAATAATTTTAGAAAAAAATCATGCTATTAAATTTTATAAAATAACAAAAATTAAAGAATATGAAGAAACTATTATTTAGCCACACACATTGCAATATAAGTAACAATAGTAATTCATAGTGTTTTGCTTTTTTTTTTGTTCCTTTTCTTTTTTTTATTATGATTTTTTATTATAATTTTTTATATTTTTTCTATTATGATTTTTTATATTTTTTATTATAATTTTTTATATTTTTTCTGTCAATTTTATTTTTTAATATTAGAATAGTTGAGAATTTGACTCTTTATATATATATATATATATATA
>NW_011499870.1:1758312-1760960 GCF_000495115.2 Populus euphratica
CATCGTTTGTACAGGTTTTTGCGTGTATGGAATTCTGTCATGTGTCTTCATTACATAATAAAAGCATTCATTATTGAGTCATTAATTGATCGGGAATCATATTAGTTTTATCATTGTTGATCATTAATTGCTGTTAGTCATGATAAATTTTATATATCGTAAATACAAATTTATTGTTCATATATATGTATGCATATGTTCTTATATAGTATAATTTTATTTTAAAATACTTAATTTGGAATTGTAAATTTATTTAATTAGTAAAATATATGTTATTTCTTATTAATATGATCCTTACATAATAGATTAGATGATAATAATTACACTTTAGGATTTTAGGATCTTAGATGATGATGATTGTGAATGTAATAAGCTTTGAATCTAGATTTAATGTGAAAGCATTATTGACATGATTAATTAATGTTAAAGATATGCATATATATTTTAGAAAATGAATTGTCTAGCCAAAGAAGGCTTATTGGGAAACTTTTTTTTTAACAATTTGTCTACTTTTGAATATTAACTAGCCTATAAGAAAACTATTTGAAAAAAAAAAACACTAAAGCCAACTTTTTATTATAATTAAATTATTCTAATATTTGTGGTCCAATATGAAAATAAGAGCAAGATATATGAATGTTTATTTCATTAAATTTATAGATAATTTTATTTGATATGATTATGTTTTTTTTTAATATCTCATAAATTAAAAGCTTTAAGTTACTTTATAAAATACATAAATCATGTTGATAATTAATTAAACATAAAAATAAAAACTTTAAAAACATAGAGTAACTTGAGTATTTAATTGGCCAGTTAAGAGGATTATGTGATGAAAGAAAAATAATATAATAATTAATTATTGAAAAGAAAGAAGTATGAGACTACTTGGAAGTGTTTCGTAAGAAAATATAAGGGTAAAAGGAAGAAAAATCACATCATGATAATAACCACAAAATATTAGTAACTTTTCACTTTTATAAACATGTCTGCTAACATTGATAAACAATGATAATAATAACAAATTTAGAAATATAAAAAGGAAAAATGACTCTAGGAAGAAAACTCTGTCAATTTATTCACATCGATTAGTTGTAATTGGATTTTATTTTTAATTTTAACAATGATCATTTGATTTTTTTAAATCAAATTTGATCCCTATTATTTTAATTGATATTTACTTTATTTTGAATCATTTTCTTGATTGATTTGTTTTATCAATTCTATCCCTAAACATTTATTTTCACTTAATTTTTATGTCAAATTTGATTTTAATTCTCTTAATTGCTATTGTTGAATCATTTTCTTAATTTATTTGTTTTGTTTTCAATTACATCCCTAAACAATTAATTTTATTTGATTTTTATGTCAAATTTAGTCTTAATTCTTTTAATTGTTATTTGTTTTGTTTTACTTTTTGTTTTTTATTAATTTTTTTTAATTTCATCCCTTAATATTTGTTTGATTAAAAATCTTGCTTTATTTTTTTTTTAGGTTAGCCTTTAATGGGGTTACCCTAATTTCATAACCCAGGTTATAGATCTAAAAGGTTAGCTTGAGTCAACCTCGATATTGTTTTAAAGCATTTCTTTTCAATTTTTCTTCTAGTTTTTTTTTTCTCTTTTCTATTTATAGGGCCATCCTAATTTCATATTCTACGTCATGTGTTTGATTTGTTGACTCAGGTTGACTTCTGGGTTTACTCGAGGGTTTTTTTGTTACTTTTTTATATTTTTCCATTATATTAGCAGGTGTCCATTCCTTACATTTTAAGCTCGATTTAAGTTATTTAAAATTGTTATTTTTTACTAATTTTGAAAATAACCCAGGCTATCTCAAATTTTTAAATTCATCATTTTTGTTAAATTTATTACTTCTTTTAAAGGGAGTTTGATTTAAAATTAAGACGACAACACATTTAATTGACTCGGACCAGCTATGATTAATCTGTAAAATCTAAGATATAAATTAAATTAAAGAATATGATCTAGGCATAGGATTTTAATTTGTTATATTTTAAAGGTGCTTATGAGGTATAATTTCATCTTTCATGATTTGTTTGGTGCTTTATATAAATTAACTTTATTTTTAGGGATAAAAATATTTTATGGTAAAAGATAAGCTTTGTGACAACGAAAAATACATTTGCATTAGATGCAAGTATTGGCTTTCAACATTGATAAGTGAAAAATATACATATGTTTCCACTCCTTTTACACTATGCTTTTTAATTTATTTTGAGTTTATTAAAAATTATTTTTATGAGTTTGACATGTTTAAGAGACTTTATGAATTAATTGCTAAATATAAAAAAAATTGCATTTTATGTTTTAGATCTAGCTTTTTGTGATAGTTTTCACCAAGTTAGAGTTCTTGAATGAGAACTTGGGCTTAATAGAAGTTGAAGTAAATATGTCAAGCTTTCCAAGAAGATATTACGGAAAAAAAAAAAATACTAACACAACCAAAAGATTGATATCTTCTTCCAAGTGCAGGAGTTCGAAGTAATAAATAACCCGGCAAGACCGGGGTCGAACCATAGAGAAGTTAATTATATAAATTATAGATAACAATAATACAACAACAACAATAATAATAAAGAAGAAGAAGAAGAAGAAGTTGATGAGAACTTTGAGATAAAAGATTAA
>NW_011499870.1:1761669-1766079 GCF_000495115.2 Populus euphratica
TTTTAATTTCAGTTCTTAAACTCATCAATCAATCCTTTCATTTATGTGATAGACCTACATTTAAAATGAACATTTACCACATATTAAATGTATCTTATATTATTAGATATGTTATTATAAACATGCTTTAGTTAAGGGGTTATTAATACTTCAAGTGCAAAATGATGATATCAAACCTTAATAAAAATACACTTTTAAGTACCAATCAAATACCTTTTCATTTGGATCTCTAATCAGACTTGCAAACTTGAGTTACAATTCTACTCGCAGTAGAATTCTTTATTTTCACACTAGGTTTTCAAACGGAAATATCTTAAGGTTTAGATATCAAAATCCAGCAATTCAAAAGCTCAAATTCACCTACATATTTAGGAAGACAACTTTCATGAAATATTCCAAGTCAGATAAAATCATTTTGAAGGCCTAACCCTGGACGTAATCAAAAGGTCAAGATGGGTTTCCTGATCTGATCAGGAAACTAACAATGTTGAGTATCTCATTACGGTTGAGAGTCTAACATAAAAACGGCGGGCCTTAGGATCCAAGAAAGATGTAGATCAAGCCTCCAACATGCTATGAATGAATAAGATGGGATGGTAAGATATTGCAAGAAGCAAGTCAGAAACAAAGTCGAAGTTGCTATAGAGTTGGAATTAGAATAGAGTTAGATATTGCAAGAAACCAAGTCAGAAACAAAGTCGAAATTGCTATAGAGTTGGAATTAGAATAGAGTTGTGACAATAACAAAATTAGTTTTCAACATAAATTCCGAGAGTTATCCAATCTTAGATACCAAATAAAGAAGTAATGAGTTAAGTATCATGAAAACTTCTAATTAACCTAATAATCTTGAAGAAATTTGGTAGCTAAGAGAGATTATAAATAGAGCAGAATACAACTGAAATAGGGTATGAAAAATATTTCTTTCTTCTATGTTTTTGTCATTTTTCTAGCAACTATTAACTAAATTCCTGAATTCGGTTTAAGAGGGATACACATCATCTTTATTAGCAAGTTGAGAAGTAAAGTTATCATTTTAATTCTTTCAGATTCAAGTATTTATTTTTTTCGTATTCAGAATTATGCTATTGATTATTATTCAATTTTATTAAATTGTTTTGAGATAACATGTATGCTGTCTAGTTTTTTTTTTTTTCAATCTATAATTGTTGTTAAGGACTAAAGTAAGAAGCAAAAGAATTAATTAGATTACCACAACTCTCATCTTGATTTATTAGGGAAGAATAAACTAAGTTAAATTATTAAGCTTTTAAACATTTACTTAGAATAAATGCATATAGTTTATTCCTAGACTATTGTTGAATGAATGAAAATTGCTTTCAATATTACATTTACTTGATAGTAAGAAATTGATTAGAGAACTTTTTTTAATTAATGTACTCGTAATCTCATTGAGTTCCCTCAGCTTTAAGGGTTATCAAATTTATTTGCTTGACATGAAAGAATATTTATTTTACTTTGATAATCAACAAAATTATAGGAATGAATGTGTGGAGTCTTGAACTGATTTAACGTCATATTAATTTATTATTTTTAAAATTATTGTTTCATGATTTTTTCATTCAAATCCCCTGTTCTATCTCATTTCAGTATATTATAGGAAGATTACATGAAATTTTTCTTTGGTTCGATCAAGATTTCACGATCATACTATATATTTATCTTATTTGTAATAATTAGTCAAAATTATATTTTAGTGGTTTTGACAACCAACCAAATATCAAGCTTATCTGTATTTTATTTTTACCAGAAAAATTTCTTTTTATTTTTTTATAATTGAATTAGTGTGAGTGATTGCCCATAACAAAGTAGGTTGAATTAGAACTCTATTTTTTTTTCCGTGGTTCTCAGTTGATTTAATTAAATGCATGTATGAGCTTCTTGATTTATGATTATAGTTTTTTTTCCCTCAAAAAATGATATTAAAAAAACATGCTCTATCATTTTTTTAATAAAAAAATTACATCTCGTAACGAGGCTCAAGTTAACAATTTATTTAGTTAGATATGTGCATGGTCTTTTTAATTTATTATTTGTCTTTTCCCTACAAAACATTAAGAACATATCTATTTTTTATTTTTTGCTAAATTTTAAAAATATTTTAATATGCCAAGTTCTATTATTTATTTAGTAAATAATTTTTTTTTTGAGGAATAGGACCTAATTGATCATTAATAAACTATTTTTTTTTTAGGAATAGGACCTAATTGATCATTAATAAAAAAGCTAATTTTCTATCTTCATGCTAGACAAAGATAATTTCTCGTCACATTTGTCCCAATTAGGAAGGTGATTTTGATATGGTGCATTAGATTGTCTAGCGTGCACCATATGACCTTGAAATAAATGAAAATAATCAAATATTGGAATATTCATAAAATAGACAGCTGTTTATTCAGGACCTTCGAATTTCCTCCCAATCATTCCAAAGTGGCTATCATGGACAAAGATGAAGATCCAGCTATAAATCATACATGGAATCTAACACAATTCCATCATTTTTAACCACTAATCCTCATCTGTCAAGGCTTCCCCTCCATCGGTAGTATTGCCTTCTTGTCCCTTGCAAGGACCATATGCCTTGCAACAAGCACGATAATATATGAAGTTGGCCAAACTCAAACCAGCAAGAAGCCAATAATAGTAATCGTAATGTCCCTTGTTAATGTTGCTTGAAAGCCAGCTCTCCTGATCGTTTCCCTTGAAGAAGTTGCGGACAATAGTTACTAGCAAACTTGCTATCAAGTTGGAAACAGACAGTCCCATCTCGAACAGATTGGAGGCTACACTAGACATGCTCTTAGGCAATTCAGTATAGAAGAACTCATTCTGTCCAATACCACAGAAAGCCTCAGCAAATCCGGTTATGAAAAAGTATAGCAATAGCCACAATGCTGAAATGTGCAGCACGGAATTAGGGTCATCATAAAATCCTTCTTCGATCGCAGTTTTTCGCCGAACACTCTCTATAATTGCCAATGCTGCCATTGCAGCAGATGATGATAGGATGCCAATTCCTATTCTTTGTTTTAAGCCGAGACGACTTGGTTTTCCCCTGATTTTTGATGCTAGAGGGATGACTACACGATCGTAGAGAGCAATCCATATTACTGAAGAAAATAACTGAAATGCAGTGAAGGAGCCAGCAGGAACTTGGAATTTTGAAGTAATGTGCCTGTCCATAGTTGATGCCTGGAGGACTATAAAAGAGTGTTGGAGAACATTTATAGACATCAAGACCCCTGTGGACCATATTGGGATTACCTTGATCAGTGATTTAAGATCTTCTACTTCATCTACTGTACAAAGACTCCATGGATTTGAAGCTCTTCCATCTGGGATCAAGTCTTCCGTAGGATTTCTAATGGCGCAAGCTTTGTTTAGAAACCTAAGACAAGGTATAAAATACAAAACAAATACTTTTTAGGAGTCATCATAGAATCCTGACATAATAGAATCCTATTGAGGAAAAATCTTGGATATAAGACGGAAATTAATTTTAGGGCACAAAGTTTTTGAGCATATAATGATACCTTAATTTTTCAGATGGGACGAGAAGTCTTGATCCTTTCCTATGATGATACACATCATCTGTGACTTGGGATGATAACTTGATACTTCTATTTCTAAAGGATGCTACCAAAACTCGAGCAAATCCATCCAGCCAGCCTGCCTTAGCCTTTGACTTGACATAAATGGGAGAAGCTAAGAAGAAGGAAAGAGTTGACAGAATCATGAGCACCACAGGAATTCCAAACCCCACCTTCCACCCCAAGTTATCTTGAATGTATAAAATACAGGTCATGGCAAGGAACACCGCAACCGAGACTGTCGCATAGTACCAGCTGAAGAAGCTCTCTAGTATTCCAGCACGTTTGAGGTTGTCCCTCTTGCCCAACTGATCAGCACCAAAGGCCAAGGACGATGATCTTATGCCGCCAGCTCCAATGGCCATGAGGCCTAAAGAAGAATATAAAAGCAGGAGCTGCAATGTCGATGCGGATTCGCAACTGTCATGGAATTGGACACAAGGAGGTGGTCTTGCTCCTGGAATTATAGTTGTTAACCATAGTAGAATCACGCCCTGTACAATAAAATTAGGTTGATTTCTGCTATTGTGAGGTTGGTATATAGACTTGGAGTTAGTCCTCTCTTTTCGATTTAGATGAATAGTTGGTCTTCTTTTCAATCTCACAATTCCATATTTCTGGAATTAAAACAATATTTTGAACTTGAATCTCGTTTTGATGCAATGAGAATTGTAAATTCACGGATTCCTTTTTTATTTCTTAACTTTTGTTACAAAACCTTAGTTATTGGAATAAAAAAATCTCTAATCTTTTTGACCCTTACAACCAAGTAATCCCCCCCCCCCCCCCCCCCCCCCCC
>NW_011499870.1:1766210-1770179 GCF_000495115.2 Populus euphratica
CTCCCTCTCTCTCAATATGCACCACCTTGAAGGAAAACGTCCATAAAGACAACCAGCAAACCCATCAATGGAGATTTCTCCTGGTGAAACTTTATGAAACAATCATGTGGTAAAAAACTCAAGAACATTCGAGCCCTAATCTTCTTAACGATCATTGAATTTAAATCCTAAAGGGAAAAATAAAATCAATAAAATAAATCGGACATTTTTTTGGTGTAAGATTCAGTGGTTGTTAAACTATTGTACATAGGATCAAAGCCTGCAGAGCAAGCAATCTCAGTGAGAATAAAAAGGGATTCAATAGTTTTCTTTACTTCTCTAACTTAACTTGGTGATACGCATAACACCATCAACCAATTAACAGATGGAAAATGGACAAAATTAATCACAATGTAAGAAGAGCAAAGTTGATATATTATATAGGATCTAGAATTACCAGAAGGCAAGCAATACATCCAAAGCCGATCATGAAATACCGTCCCACATAGGTATCCGCAAGAAAAGCACCGATAAATGGCGTAAAATTCGTGGCAGCTGAATGAAGGTAGAGTATTTGTGCTCCATTGACAGCATCAATACCATACTCTCTTGTCAAATACAGTATCAGGTTTGCCGAAAGCCCATAATTTGCCAGTCTCTCAAATGCCTCATTTACTATAACAAATTACATCGAAAAACATAATCCGTGAAAAGGATAATCAGAGCATAATATACATGATTGTTTTTTTTTTTTTTAATATGTACGTACCTATGATAAATATCAAGGCTCTTAAGCCACCCTTAGTAGTACTGCTGCTCAAGAGCGGCTCTTTGATTTCCCCTTTATGATCTAAAGGATCTTCCATTTGCTCTTCTTGGACCCTGTTCTTGCCTGAGGGAGTATCACTGTTGAAACTGAATCTCGCTTAATGCCCAGGTTGTGAGAGAGGGCGGGGTTGCCTTTGCCACTCAATCATATGCTGGATATTCTGTTGCTCTGTCGGGTGGTTCCCCACGATACTGGTACAGAAGAACCAGCTACATTCTAGTAAAACAAAGCAAGAAAAAGAAGAAACGAGGAATCATGGATCATTTTTTTAATAGGGAAGTCATTTCAATGATTCTTGGATCCTAAAGCCAAGGTTGGCTTTGGTTAATCTTGTAGTTTTCTGCACGTTAGCATAAAGTGAATTGCAGTCCAGCCTGAACAAGAAAACAAGAGAAATGGAGAAAATTGCGGGTAGGATTTTTTGAGAAATGGAATTTGTTTATTCAACTACGCATGTGATCTTAGAATGGGATAGTATATATTTCAAATTGAAATCGTTTTTTTTTTTTTTTATTTCAATTCTTTTTTCCTCTGTAACCCAAGAGTTTTTCAAGATAGGGGAGGTACGCCATCCATTTAAATAGAAGTTAATTTTTGTTGCAGCCTCAAGTTGGTTCAAGGAAGACTTTCATTATATTTCCACTACTTCATAAATAAAGGATTTGACTGCACTTAACTTCATGATTTTTTCCTTTACATTACGTTTTTCAGGCAATAATTTATAAATTATAGCTAGAACATTGCCAAATAATAAGGGAATTGCTGATAAATATTTTTCATCAATACCACCAAACGACAACAATGATGAAATATTTTTGTTAAAATTAAATAAATAATAAATAATTAGTTAAGATTAATTATATGTTAATTTGATTTATTATTTCATTCATATTTTAACAGAACATTAGAAATGTGCATAAATGATAGTTGATTATTAAATTATGAATTTATTTTTAATTATTAAAAATAAATTTTGAATTGGTAGTTACATTATTTATAAATATTGTCGTTAATATTATATATAGGTTTTATAATTATTGCATCATCATTTTTGAATGTAGTGAGATTCATTTTAAAAAATTATATAGAAAAAAGTATTATAAGAGGGTGGATGCTTTTACTATTTTTATTTTTTATTTCAAAAATTATAAACTAAATATTAATGTGTAAAGTTTAAAAATATTACACCTTTCTAATTTAGATTTAATCTGACTGTTTAAAAATGTCACATTCATGAAACAATATTCCATTTTATATTGATCTCCAATTCAATAGTTGCTTTCTCATTTTCACTTTTCAATTAAGCTAACCTTTTAAACACTACACATGTTTCACTTTGTTGTTAGTCTTCATGAGATCTTCTTACATGATAGTTGATATATTTCTCTTTCACATTTTTATCATACTTTCTCAATGCAACTTTTCATTTTATTTATGAACCCATGTGATCAGAGATGAAATTAAAAATTAAAATTAAAAAAATCAAAATATAAATTATTTTATTATTTAAATTATAAATATAAATATTATTAAAAAAAATGCTGGAAAAAATTTTCCTTTGCAGGGGCTCCCCGCCCTCCACCCCTGCACATGATAATGATTTTTATATCTTAGCCTTTCATTTAATTAATGTGGTGAAAGAATCTGAAAATCCAATAACATTGTAAGTTCCACCACGCGCCTATTTTAAGAGCTTCCTCGGTTATGGCGGAATCTCCACCATTTTCGACTGCTCAACCGCGTGCCTTTCTAGAGGATAGAGGACTCGTGCGCGCATACAGATTGGAGTTTTTGTGGCATGCAAATGTTGATCTTCTCTCTGGCAAATCAATACAAAGTGCACAAGTCCGTCTGTTTCTTGGAATATTAACGAAGAGCCTACACACATTCTCTAATTAGATGTACATATATGATCATGTCATTTGAAGAATATTGTTAAATAAATTATAATTAAGAAGAGAGAGTCATGAATAATAACATATAATTAATCTTTCTTGTTGAACAGGAGGCATGTTACAACATTCACATGCAAAGAAATTATAACATTTTTAAAGAAATACAGTGTGTGTGTGTGTGTCTGTATATATAGATGTATGTATGTAAAAAAGAAGGAGTCTTCATTTTTTGTCTTCGGTACCGTTGCCCGCTTATGGCCTCCTTCGTGGACCGGACACGGTGGTGTTATCCCCAAATAAGAAATAACGGACGGGCCTCTCATGTAGGCTGATCATAATGGGCTTTCATACAGCCCAATTCTGGCAATCCAGTTTCTGCTAAGGCCGACATGTTTCGGCCTGCTCATTCATTCACACCCTCGTTGATGAAGAAGACAAGACTCACATGCGTTCTTCTCCATCTTGTGTTTTTTGTCCTTCACGTACTAAGAACATGGCGGGTGGGTGAATGGCTAGGTAGAACCCAAAGAAATGCCCGAGAATCTTAAATGAGAGAATCCTTTCCTTTCTATCCTCCCAAAAATTTAAGCGATTTCATATATAATTAAATGCTCGTTGGACCGCTAATTAATCAAGGACGGACCTGCTTTTCATTTATAAAAACAGGTTGCGAGCTTGGCAATAAAACAATTAAGCATTGGTAGCATCGGGCACATCATTAATGTGAAGAAATATCCTAAGAAGACATTAATAAATTAAGCACGTTAAGTAAAAAAAATCACAGTACAAGAACTACTTTATTTCACTAAAAGGAAAATAAATAAAATCAAAAGCACATAAAATAAAGTGGAAACATAAACAATTAATATTTTAATTAGAAAGTTATATATATATTGAAGTCTATAGTCAATAAATAAATTACTTCATGGGATACATCTCTTAATTATATTTAAGGAAAGAAATTACAATCCTGAATATACCTCATAATTGCTAACAGGCATGTACGTACGTACAGGGTTTTTTTTTTTCTTTTTTTTTTGGAGTCATATACATGCATGTACATATATAGATATAATTAGTCATATGGTGCTGACCACTATTCATAGAAAGCAGCATGCTTGACCTTTTTTCCACTTAATTAAATATTATTAATGGCACTCATAATTTATGTAGATAACACGATTGCCATTAACAATAATGAAGGAATTAATTTGATATGAAAGATTTGGAATGGGGATGGAATATTCGAGCATTTACACACCCAAA
>NW_011499870.1:1771458-1792697 GCF_000495115.2 Populus euphratica
GGGATTACCTTTATTAGTGCTTTTAGCTCTTCTACTTGATCTACTGTACAAAGAGTCCATGGATCTGAAGCTCTTCCATCTGGCATCAAGTCTTCTCCAGGATTCTTAATAACACAAGCTTTGTTTAGAAACCTAAGACAAGATAAGACAAAAGGAAATCCTTATAGGAACTATCATATATAAAATTACCTTATTAAGTGCTTCACAGGTAGGTTAATTACCTTATTCTTTCACTTGGCACGACAAGTGCAGATCCCTTCCTATGATGATATAGCTCATCCGTGTTTAGTGAAGATAATTCAATCCTTCTCTTTCTATAGGAGGCCACGAGAACTCGAGCAAATCCGATGAGCCAGCTTGCCTTAGCCTTTGGTTTGACATAAATGGGAGAAGCCAAGAAGAACGAAAGAGTTGACAGGATCATGAGAACCACAGGAACTCCGAAACCCACCTTCCAGCCCATGGTGTCTTGAATGTAAACTATACAAGTCATGGAAATAAATACAGAAGCTGAGGATGTAACATAGTACCAACTGAAGAAGCTCTCTAATATTCCAGCATGTTTAAGGCTGTCCCTCTTGCTCAATTGATCAGCACCAAATGCCAGGGAGCATGATCTTATGCCACCAGCTCCGATGGACATGAGGCCTAAGCAAAAATATAGAAACAAAAGTTGTGGTGTCGTGGCGTCGTTATTGCAATTGCTACTAAATTGGGCGCAAGAAGGCACCCTCGCTCCAGGAATTATTGTTGTCAACCACAATAGAACCATTCCCTGCACATTTATTTGATTCCAGTTAATATTTTAACATAATTGAAAGTCTTGAGAATGTATTTTTTTTTTCTTCTGAACTTCAACCTCGTATTAAAGAAGTGCAAACAACTTTAGTTTGACCCAAAATTCAGGGTTTTCTTTTTTGGAACTGGAACTTTCTTTCAGAGAACTGTAAAATATGTAATTGACAAAGAAATCGAAAGGGATAATTTTCTTTAAGTTAATACTAAATCTTGAATTAGTAATTCAACTAAAAATATATCATTTTATATTTGTGCTCAACTACCATCCCCTATACATAAGACTTTTTAATCTCATTACTTATAAAATATTCAGAAATATAATAATAAAATATATTGTTGTTTTCATCGGCTTGTACGCTCGTCCTGCTATATTAAAAGAATTAATCACTGTCTGCTTTAATCAAAATAATACTGTACTGTCGGCGTTAATCAAAATATTACTGTGTTTAAAATTTTTATTTAAAATTATTTTAACGTAATAATATTAAAAATGATTTTTTAAAAAATAAATAATATTATTTTTATATATTTCTAAGATAAAAACTTTGAATTTTGCATCATCTGTTATTTCGTTATTCTCCAAAAAAATAAAATAAATATTAGTGTGATTTAAATAAAATTAACTATTTTTTATATTACTAAATTATATCAACAAAACGTTTTATTCTAGTCAATTGCTACCTACTAACCCCACAAAATCATGATTCTAGCATAAAAAATATTATCTTTAAAAGTTTAGAAATAACAAGTAAACCACAAGAGATATATGTGTATATAAAACACAAGATTAATTGTCTTTTTTTTCCCCTTTAAGATTAGCAATGGACTTAATTAATTGGAATCACCACTTTTGTTTGTGAGAGAATCGACACTGAGCCATAGATCCGTTGGTCAGACACATGATTGTCTTTGTGACAAACAGAAGGGAGAAAAATAGAAAGACAAGAGTGATGATGCCGGAGCATGCAAAGTTGGAAAGAAATAATGTTACCAGAAGGCTCGCAATACATCCAAAGCCGATCATCGGGTATCGACCCACATATGTATCAGCAAGAAAAGCCCCAATAATTGGCATGAAATTCCCAGCAGCTGAGTAGAGGAAGAGTATTTGGGCACCGCTAGCTGCATCCATACCATACTCTCTTGTCAAATACAGTATCATATTTGTTGATAGCCCAAAACTTGCTAGCCTCTCCAGTGCCTCATTTGCTGTCCAAACATGAATTTAAACCACATTACTTGAATCGTAATATATATAAGCTGCCAAGTGACCTGCTGGTCATAATATATGCGTCAGCATGCATGTTGCTGAAAGTGTTTTAAATACCTATGATGAAAAACAAGGCTCTTATGCCACCCTTCGGGCTGCTCAAGAGTGGCTCTGTGATCATCTCCTTCGGATCTGATTGTGTACTCTGTCGATGGAGGAAAAGAGTCTCACAGCTTCTTCAGTCCACTGTGTTGTGAGAGATCATTTGATGCTCGATGAATGCATATATACACCCAGAGAGTTGCTGCCTTCAGTAAGCTTTAGGTTTTGTCTCTTTCCATTCTTTTTCCCCTGCTGGTTTTGGCCTCATTAGCTGTTCCTCAAGGGTTCATTAGCTGTCCTTCGATTGATTCTATCCATCAAAAAGAAATATAGATTGAACGTTGATGTCACTGGATAATAATTCTTCAGTAAACGTAAGATTTTGTCAACTAACAATTTTTTATTTCACTCTAACCTGTTTCCCGGAAGAACAGAGTAAATTCCAGCACACAAATATTCTGTTCATCTTTTAAGCTAAGTATCCAAGCACAGGCAAGCTGAATTTTGTAGAAACAGAATTCTTCCTTGCAGGTTTTACTTAGCTCTTGCCCAATTGGATTTAGGACCAAGTTTTTGGATTAAATTATGTATCCTTGTTAATCCAATCAAATTCATGTATGATCTTCCAACAAGGGAAAACCACCCCGCTTATTGTACTTCAACTTGCGTATATAATAAATTGAAAAAGAAATCAAACTAACAAAAATAAGAATGAGAACTTTCGACGCAAGAGAACAGTTAATTACTTAATTAATTATGAATTTAGGTAATACATGACATTTTCAAAATGATTTGCTATTATTTTGAAAAGACAATTAAAAAAATATATAAAAACTGTTATTCGTACACATTCATTGTACTCTTTGCTTATGCTCTGTATCAACTTTGTTTTTGTTGTTTGCTAACGATTTGATAAAATAAGATTGTAGAAGTTGATAGCATTGAGCTCAATGCTATGCATCAACTTTGTTTTATTTTTTAAACACAGTACTGCTTAATTTCTTTTTTTTTTTATTTATATTAAACCAGGACCAGATTCAACCCCTCCTGTTCTAGTATAACGTGTATGATGACGTGTTTGATGTGGGAACCATACGTGACATGTATTTTGGATAATTGTTATTGATGCTGCATGTATAAGTGCGGTGTTGGATGATCAAGAGAGTTATTATTTAGTTATTTAATTTAAAATTATTAAAAAATTCAAGTGTATTACTTTTATTAAAGATTTTAAGAATAAAAAATTGATTGTAACTAAAAAATAAATTAGCACCCATACTACACAAATTCTTTTTTATATTAAGCCAGTGGTTCCTCCTTTTTTCTCTTCTATTTTTGCATTAGTTATTCTTTTTGTTTATGTTCCCTCGCTTATCTGTTTCTTCATCTATTTCTGATAGTAGTGGTGTTGTTGTTGATGGTGGCTCAAAGTAGTTTTTGTGGTGCCGACGAGGAAGGTAGGTGGTGGTACCCCTTTTTTTCCTTCTTGTTCCTTCCTTCTTTTTGTTTCCTCTCTTCTTCTTTTCTTTTGTTCTTTTAGGCGACCAAAAGATTTATGTTTTTTTTCAAGTGTAGGAGCGTCGAAGTAATGAATAACTCGACAAGACTAGAGTCGAACCACAAGAAGATTAACTATATAAATTATAAAAAACAATAATAATAATAATAATAATAAATGATGATGATGATTGTCATAACCTAATTCTGGGTTATTCCCCTAAAATCATCTTTTTTCAAAATAAAAAATCAAAAAAATAAAATAAAGGCTAGCAACATGGAGAATGCAGGTCGGGGAATCAAGCTGCAATTTTTAGAGGAAATTGAAGGCCTAATTGTACCCCTAGTATGCCAAAAAATAGAGAAAAAAAATATAAATTCAAGGTCAAAATTAAATGATTATTAGACGAATTTGCATAAAAATTAAGTCAAAGGACATAATTAAATTTTTAATAAGCTAATTTAATTTAATCATAGGTCAAATTGAATTTTAATTATCTTTAAGAATTAATTTGGGTCCAATTGAAGGATTTAATTAAGCGCAAGGAATTAATTATACTTTAAATGGGTCAAATTAATTTTATTTAGAGCTTAATTAGTGAAAAATTAAGTTTAGGGGCCTAATTTTAACTTAATTAAGAAGATTGGAATTTTAAGAGATCAAATTTAATTTTTACCTAGTTAATTTATCAAAATTATGGGCCAAATTGCAAGAAAATTGAAGTTTGAGGGGTCAATTATAGGCTAAATTGAAGAAATTTGAGACTAGGGATGATATCGCAATAGGTGTGTAACATTGGGGCTCTAGATAAAGTTCATCCGGGCCTTAATTGTAAAATTTTAGAGTCAATTAGGGGTTCAATTGAAAGTAATTGAAAAAGAAAGGACTGAAATGAATTTGGCCAAAAACAGGATTTTGACACTATTCATCTTCTTCTTTAAATCTCTGAAATAGTTGGTCTAGTTACCTACTTTGCAGTTGCATTTAATGTACCTAATGTCTAGCAAATTTGCCAAAACTTGCATAAAACTGATCACCAGACATCCTCTATGTTCGGGTATGGTTGGCACCGGCTCACTAGCAAATAAACGAATGTGGCACCACCCTAAAGAGGCCAATTCAGGCAGCCTGTAGCTGCAAATTTAACAATTTGACAGTGCGCCATGTCTACTTTGAGTTGACGGTTGGGATCCTTTTCATCTGAATCAAGGGTTGAAATTTTTCTCCAATGTAGATAAGATTGTCCTCTTCCACTGCCTATAAATAGAGGTAGATTTGATGGCCTGAAGGAGGAGAAAATCAGGTCTAAACATCACAAAAAACCAGCCTTTTCCTTCCTTCCCTGTGAGCCTTCTGCAGCTCTCTCCACCTCTTCCACAGCTGCCTTCTTCGACGAGAATACCAACAAACCCAACCTATACACCACCATGAACACCAGCTCCATCACAGGAAGTTGCACAATGATACAACTAAAAGATTGATGTCTTCTCCTAAGTGTAGGAGTGTCGAAGTAATAAATAACCCGGCAAGACTGGGGTCGAACCATAGGGAGGTTAATTGTACAAATTATAAATAACAATAATACAACAACAACAACAACAACAATAATAATAATAATAAAAAAGAAAAATAAGAAGAAGAAGAAGAAGAAGAAGATGAGAACTTTGAGATGGAATATTAACGTAAAGATTTAACAACGATAACAATAAATGTCAAGGTTAGAGGATCCACTAATGGTATGTCAAACAAGTATAGTATAAACTCTTATTAGTCAATTGGAAACCTACACACAAAGGAGGTTCCAATCAGATTATAGATTGTTAACATGATTACATTAGTCATCTTATTCAATTAATGCTAATACTTGTAAATCTCATCAAGCATTCATGATTATAACTTATGTTAACAACAAATCAAGTTCCTTTCATAGCTCAGGTGTCGGTTATACCATACATTATGGGCTATGAAAGTGCCAAGCATTTGTTGTACCAAGTGTTATACAACATAAATCAAGATTAATCATTTAACAAGCAAAGTATTAAAGAGTGAACAAGATAACAAATACAAAACATGTTAGTATCAAACATTAAAGTCCATATTAAGTTTACACTATACTTATTCTTACACCATTAGTGTAACCTTTTCACCTTGACATAACTAACTTAGCTAGACATAATGAAAGAAAGCAAAATAGATAAACAAAATAAGAACATAAAAGTTAACTAAGTAAAGGAAAGGAAATGAAAGGCATAAACTTAATATTAATGAAAACAAAGCATAAAAAATACAAAGAGAGAAAGGAAGAGCATGATCTTGATCTGAACACCAAGATGCCTAAATGCATGGCAAATGCCTCCTTTTATAGGCCAAAATTAGGAACTATTGATTTGATGACTAATTGATAAGTGGGTGGCCAACTTTTGACTTGGTGACAATCCTTATCTTCTCTTGTCTGCCCAAAACGTCATTGATAACATCAAAACTCCAGATATGGCCAAAATACCGAACAGTGCTCGGGCTGGAAGACAGATTCAGGCTTCTTTGTTGTTGCTACAATTTGGACTTGATAATGGCCTTTTTAGATCTTGGGCTCCATATGAAAGTTGTAGGCCTATGTCTTACCTTTCCATCCATATAAATTGGACCTAAATCTGAGATATATAGCTCTAGATATGACCCAATTACCGAACAGTGTTCCGGTTTGGATTGCACCGACATCTCTTTTCTAAGTTTGGCCATCTCTTTATCCTTGCAATTTAAGTTCTTCAAGTCATCAATCAATCCTTTCATTTATGTGATAGACCTGCATTAAAAATAGACATTTACCACAAATTATAGGTATCTTATATTATTAGATACATTATTATAAAACATATTTTAGTTAAGGAGTTATTGATACTTCAAGTGCAAAATGATGATATAAAACCATGATAAAAATGCACTTTTAAGTACTAATCACACCCCCCAACCAGCTTATTACTAGTCCCTAGTAATCAAAGCGTAAAATAGAAAAACAATTTGCAAATTCCACAAAGCAAGGTATTCATCATTTAACTTCCATTAATCTATCCAGATAAACAAACTCTCATTAAATTTATATATCTGCTCAATACCTCTTAACAAGATATTAATAAACCTTTCTTTTGTGCTCAATGTATCAACACATAATTATGGGGCTTTTCTTGGAAGAAAACAAAATTTTTGTTCTAATGTTTAAGGTTAACTTCCTTGGGTTGGGATTACTATTTTTGTCTTTTTTTTTTTTAACTCTATATACATATACTTTAAAAACATCATGCATCTTTAACCCATGTAACGAGCTTTCAGCTAATGACTCCCAGACCAGTTGGTCTTAGGGCATTAGGTGTTAAGACACCCCTACGAGCTTAGTAACTCGGGTCGCAGATACTGATATGTAGATAGTGCAATGTTTGATTCCCTTAAGCTTTTCTCCTCAACCCATGTAACAAGCGTTGGGCCAATAGCTCCCAAGTCAGTTGACTTTAGGGTATTAGGTGTTAAAACACCCCTTCGGACTTAATTGCTTAGGTTAGGGAGGCTACGAAACCAAACTTATCTACATTTTTATTATCATCATTTTTTTTTCTTTTTCTTTTTCTTTTTTTTTCATGTTTTTCTTTTTTTCTTTTTAATTATATACAATCCCTTTCCCTTAGTTGTTACCTTTAACAAAAGAACATAAATAATGTAATAATCCAATATGCAACCCACAATCATATGTTAAAGTGTGTGTGTGTAAATTAAGGTTTAAAAATACATGTTAAATAAGTATATGAGCAGAATTAAGTGGTAACAATACGAGAGTTTGTAAACCTGAATATTTCAGGAAGTATTATAATAGACCTTGTTAAGAATGGTTACTAAGATGCGTCTCAAGAGTCACTTTAACAAAAGAACTCCTTTACTCTGCCATCCTAGTAACAACAATTATGCACATGCTTTATGAAATGAAAAACAATTTTTTTTTATCAACTACTACCCTCTCCCCCCAACCAAAACGAGACATTGTCCTCAATGTTCTAAGGTAGAAAGATAGAGTATAAAAGATATCACCTGAAATAACGAACACTGACAAAACCTGAAACACACTAAAACAAAAATAAGAAATAACAAAACATAATAATAAAACCAAAAGACACAAAAATTCACAAATGAAGGCTCAAATCCAATCTAAGCTTTTTACGGCTTCCCGTAGATGACCAATTTATGCGACTCATGGAAGGATCAATCACAGGAATGAAAGATTGTAGTTGGTCAATCAACTGTTCAGCAGTAGCAGCAGAGATTATGATTTGTCGTGCAGAAGATGTTAGAAATTCCTGTTCCACAGCATGATCAAGAAAAGACAACAACTTATCATAATAACCATTAACATTTAACAAACCTATGGGTTTATGGTGAATGTGCAATTGAGCCCAAGAGGAAATATGAAAGATCTCTTCCAATGTGCCTAGACCACCTGGTAAAGCAATGAAAGCATCAGCATGGTTAAACATTGCATTCATTCGAGCCGACATTGTGGAGACCTGAAGTTCCTCTCCAATTGTTTTTCCAATGATGTCCCCTTGTGCCAAAGCTTCAGGGACGACCCCCAAAACTTGACTACCTCCTAAAAATGCAGCTATTGACACACCTCCCATTAACCCAAGACTGCCTCCCCCATACACTAAATGAATCTTTCTCTCAGCTAGCACCTAACCAAGATGATTTGCTGATTCTAAAAACTCCTTTTCTTTCCCAGGACTAGATCCACCGAAAACACAAATATTTCTTATTTGATGACCTGAGGAACTTGCCATTTCTACACACTTCTGTATTTGTTAAATGTATGGGTTGAGTAGAAATGAAAGGAAGGAAAAGAGGGTTTTATAGATGAGAAATTAGAAAGGCAATCATAACATCTATATGTAGGCCAGCTAGAGTCTCACACACTCTCTCTCTCTTTTTATTTATTTATTTACTTTTGAAAAAAAACATGTGTATGTACAGGTAGTTGTGATTGTGGCTCACATCTTCCCTTGGTTTTACGTCCAAGAACGGCTTAAACGCCCTCTATGGGTCGGGGATAGGCTTCCCATCCAGTTTTCTTAAAAACTGGCAAACAGGGTCTTTTTTAGTCAGATTCCCAAGACTAAGTCGATCATGTTCTTTATGAAATAGTGGCCATAAATCATGAATTGCACGATGCACATCTCCACTAGGATGCGTCTCAAGAGTCAATAGAAGATTATCTAAAGACTCCTTACTCAGGCCATCCTTAATGAATTGTATTTTATCTTCACGGTTTATAGATACCATTCCTAAAGAACGACATTGTGTATTACAAGTCCATCTAGCACATCGATGACAGACTTCTAGTCGTTTTGCACGACGTTTCTTTGCAAAAGTGCTTTTACCTGTTCCAGGCATGTGTGAAATAAAGAAATTAGAGGACTCACCTGATAATCGGACCTTTGCTTCAATCAACCAACGAATATCTTCAGGAATTCCATGATTCATTAACAATCTCAATCTTGCACATCTAGCACGGTAAATTTTTGTAATCGCATTCTGAGGCAGAGCGGGAAAATACTTTTTCAATTTTTCAAGATTAGTGTCCATTTTCAAATGAGAATTAGAAGAGAGATTCAAAGAATTGCACAAATATATACACAAATATCAGTTATTGTGGGAAACTGAAAGAACCGACTTAAGTCACGGAGTACCGTTATCCGCCATTTGACCGGGGTGAGAGAAACTAGCAAAAATCACTCAAAAAGAAACACAAAAACAATGTGAGAAAAACAAAATAATCAACCTTTATCTACAAGATCATTCAAACCAGCTGATTCATTTTCACTAGGAAAATTATCAAAGTAAGCTTTCAAACGATGTCCATTTTCCTTAAAATCATTGTCATTCATTGAATTCTCAATATCACAGGCCCCATAAGGATTGGTCCATCTTAATCTTAGCTCTTTAGGGAATGCATAGAGTTGAGAATCATAAAACAAAACTTTTTGACCAGTGTCAATTTTTTGACAATTTTCACAAGTTTTGCAGAATGCATGTGTGTCCTTGAACATGGTGGGCCAATAAAATCCATTTTGAAAGATTTTTGCAGCAGTCTTTTTTGACGAGAAATAACTTCCACATGCTTCAGAATGACAAAGTTTAATGACACTACTTACCTCATTGTCGGGAATGAATCTTTGAAATATTTGATCAGGACAATATTTGAATAAGTTAGGGTCATCACAATAAAAGCTCTTCACTTCGTTCAAAAACTTTTCTTTGTCTTGGGTACTCCAATCAGCTAGCAAATCTCCTAAAGCAAGAAAATTAATATTTTTATCATACCAAGGCATTGAACTAAGAGAAAGTAAGGATTTGTTAGGAAAGTAATCATCGATTGGTGTGATGTCAGATGTCGAATCTGTTGTCACTGTTGACAAAAGATTCGCATCAACATTTTCGGTGCTTGTTTCATTCGTGATTTCTTCCTCAGAATAAACCATTTGCAAATCTTCAGTTTCATCCAATTCATTTTTACTTAAAGTAGATTCAAGTTGATCATAAACTAATTCATCAATATGATCTACTTCTTGTAAATCATTATCATCTCCAGGTTGCTTGCAAATGTTGAAAATATTCATCTCCAATGTCATGTTTCCAAATGATAGCTTCATCAGTCCATTCCTACAATTAATCAATGCGTTAGAGGTTGCAAGAAACGGACGTCCTAAAATAACAGGAAATGAATTACATGCTTCAACAGGTTCTGTGTCCAAGACAATAAAATCCACAGGATAAATGAATTTATCGACTTGTACTAACACATCTTCAATTATTCCTCTAGGCACTTTTACAGATCTATCGGCAAGTAAAAGAGATATAGAAGTTGGTTTTAACTCACCTAGATTGAGACTCTGAAAAACTGAATATGGAAGTAAATTCACACTAGCACCAAGATCAAGTAAGGCTCTTTCAATTTTATGCTCTCCAATAAAGCAAGAAATTGTAGGACAACCAGGGTCTTTATATTTCAAAGCATTATTATTCTGAAGAATAGCACTTACTTGTTCGGCTAGAAAGGCTTTCTTTTTCACATTCAGTTTCCTCTTCACAGTGCATAGATCTTTCAAAAATTTAGCATAGGAAGGAACCTGTTTAATAGCATCCAGCAAAGGTATATTGATCCTTACCTGTTTGAAAATTTCATAAATTTCAGAATTGTGATTGACTTTCCTTTGTTTGGTCATGGCTTGAGGAAATGGAAGTGCTGGCGGTGAATCAGTCGTTTCTTTGCAATTTTCAGATTCAACCCCTTCCTTACCCTCAAAGATTGACTCATCATCTTTCTCATAAGGTTCAAGAGAGGGTTTTTCAATAACCTTACCACTGCGCAGAGTAGTGACTGATTTGACTTGATCCATGTGTTGGCTTCCGGAACTACTTGCATTTGCATTGTATTGCCCTTTGGGATTTTGTTGTGTTTGAGATGGAAACTTACCTTTCTCTTGGAAACTGAGAGCAGATGTTAATTTTGCAAGAGTATCTTTAAAATCTGTCATGTTTTGAGCAAGTTGAGTATTGATTGTCTCTTGCTTTTCAATGAATGCATGCAATGTTTCCTCAAGATTTCTTCTAGGAGGTGGAGCATAAGGAGGTGCATATCCATGAGAATTTTGGAAATTATGGTGTGCTTGAAACGGTGGTTGTGAAGTTTGTGCATTGTCACTCTTCCAACTGAAATTTGGGTGATTCCTCCAACCAGGGTTGTATGTTTGGGAGTATGGGTTGTGGTTGGCCCTTTGAAAACTGTTTAAAGCATGGGCTTGTTCATGGAGACATTCTTTAAAAGAAGGCAAGGTTGGACAATCGTTGGTTGAGTGTTCATTTGTTTCACAGATTTGACACACAATGTTTTCAACAGATTTTAATTGACCACTCTTTTTCAATTCTAGTGCCTCGACTTTTCTAGCTAAAGATGCAAACTTGGCTTGAAGGTCATGATCTTCCCTAAGGTTGTACATACCTCCACTAGATGTATGAGGTTGAGTTTTACTCGGTGCCTCACAAGTACCCGCGGTGTCCCAATTTTGAGCATTTTCAGCTAACAAGTCTAAGTACTCCATTGCTTCATCAGGGTCTTTATCTTCAAAAGTTCCATTGCACATCAATTCAACCATTATTAATAGTGCTCGGGCTGGAAAACAGATTCAGACTTCTTTGTTTTTGCTACAATTTGGACTTGAAAATGACTTTTTTAGATCTTGGGCTCCATATGAAAGTTGTAGGCCTATGTCTTACCTTTCCATCCATAAAAAGTAGACCTAAATATGAGATCTACAGCTCTAGATAGGATCGAATTACCGAACAATGTTCTGTTTTGGACTGCACCGGTATCTCTTTTCTAAGTTTGGCCATCTCTTTATCCTTGCAATTTAAGTTCTTCAAGTCATCAATCAATCCTTTCATTTATGTGATAGGCCTACATTAAAAATAGACATTTACCACAAATTATAGGTATCTTATATTATTAGATACATTATTATAAAACATATTTTAGTTAAGGAGTTATTGATACTTCAAGTGCAAAATGATGATATAAAACCATGATAAAAATGCACTTTTAAGTACTAATCACACCCCCCAACCAGCTTATTACTAGTCCCTAGTAATCAAAGCGTTAAAATAGAACTGGCCTTTTTTTTCCAAAAACATTCAAAAAATTAAAAAATCCTTTGAAAAAAATTATGATTTTCTCACATATTTTTCTACCAATTTTGTATAATATCGAGTTGTATATTTACATTGTAAAATACAAATCCAGTATTAAAATACTTGGTTTTCTCTAAAATATTTCAAAAACAAATTCAAAACATTTTCATAAAGAAAAAAAATATTTTATTGCATAAGGCCAAATCCTAAAATTCTTCTAAGCATATTTTTCATTAAAAAAACAACAAAAATTGCATCTTTCTCATGTTTTGAAAATCTAAAATATGGATATCATAACCAGTTTATGATCATCCATTAGGGTTTGACCAAAATATATAAAAATATTTTTCCAACCTTTTTTTTCTAGGGTCCAAATGTAGATTTTAATATTTGTGGGGTGTAAAATTACACGATAAAGTAAACCCTCAGGTATTAAAGATACAAGATGTAATTAAATGCGATGCTAAAATTCAGACTTTAGAACAATTAGGATTTAACCTGATAAGGTAGAGACTCTCTCATCAAGAGAGATCTACCTTGAGCTTTAGAAAAGACCAACAAATAGAAACCTAACTAAGGGAAAAAAAACAATCAAATAACAATATAGCTTACCTTAGGTAGGGTGCATTAGAGGTGATGCATTTTCTCCTTGCACAACTAGTTCCTTACTCAGACTCTCGCATACCATAAGTTCCTAGTGATCATAATACTAGGTGACGACTCCTAAATATTAATCATAATTTTATGATTAAAACCAAAAAGCCTTCCCAACACACAACACCTCACACAGGAGGCGTGACAGGAGCCTCCGCTGTCGCCAGACGACGTCGCCTCGTGACAGGATGGCTACTTCACTGGGGACCACCTTGTTTGGTTGGACTAAGCTTTGCTTGTTTCGTTGTTTGCCTTTTTGTTGGTATTTAATTTTAGCTCGTAGTTTTACTACTTTAGCATGCATTTTAATTTCGCAAGTAAATCTAATTTTAGGTTAGGTGGGGAGTAGTGGTCTGCCTCATGACTTTTAGTCGGGGTTTAGATTTGTGAAACATCCAACTATAAGTTAAGTGTTTACTCGGTGGTGGCGGTCACACTATACCCCAACCATTCCTTGTAAACCCATATACTACCTTCACGTGAGGAGGTCATTTTGCAGTTCACGAACCCTTTTAAGACTAGGTAGAAAGCTTACCCATCAAGTAATGACCTAGAACCTTCCGTTAGAGCATGAACTCCCTACATAGTCATTCTGTATAGGTTTTTGCCATTTATACCCAATGTGCATGTATATGCATTTGCACCCACACACATACATCCATCTATTGTAGATAACGTATATACATGTAACATGTTAAAATATAGGTCCCCAAAGAGTTTACAACACCCGACTCTAAGCAAGAAACATGGAAGATGAAGAGCGTGCTCACTGTAAAGCCCATTTCCAAGAAGAGTTAGAGTCTCTGAAAGCAAGCCTGGCTCGCCTCATTACTTTACTTTAGCAAACATTTAGAAATGCCTCTAGTGAAGTCCTTCCAACAAGCCAACTATTTCTGTTCAGCTTTCGGCAACAGCTCAACACAAAGAAACAATGAGTGAACTGTTCAGCCTTTAGCAATAGCTCAACCCAAAGAAACAATGAGTGAACATGGTCAAGAACCTCCATACAATCCAACATTTATGCACTCAATGCCATCAACACCAGCTCCTGTAGTCATAGATGCATTTTCCAATGAGTCTCACAAGACTAAGTCATCCAATGGCATTGACTAAGATAAGATGACAGCACTAGAAGCTAGAATCAGAGCCATTGAAGGGGTGGACTTGTACGATCTAATACGGGTAGCAGAAATGTGTTTGGTCCCAAATGTGGTTGTCCCGAAGAATTTTTTTATTCCTGAATTCATCAAATATACTAGAACACAATGCCCCATGACTTATCTCAAATCTTACTGCAACAAGATGGTATAAATAGTACATGATGAAAAACTACTGATGCACTTTTTTCAAGATAGCTTGAGCGGAGCGACATTGAGCTGGTATATGAGATTGGACAACACAAAGATCAAAAAACGGAAAGACTTGGTAGATGCTTTTGTGAAGCAATACAAGTACAATATGGACATCACTCCTAATAGAACTAGTTTGTCAAATTTAGAGAAAAGGGATAAAGAAAGCATAAGGGAATATGCTCAAAGGTGGAGAGACCTAACTACTCAAATACATCCTCCACTGTTGGATAAAGAGATGGTGACTCTATTTGCCAACATGCTCAGGGCACCATACTATGAGCATGTGATGAGTAGTTCGGCCCAGCAATTTACTGATGTTGTGGCAGTAGCTGAGTGCATAGAGCAAGGAGTAAAGAGTGGTAAAATCTCTACACTTATAGAGAAAAGGGGCTTCAAAGGTAAAAAGAAAAGGGTTGACTATATTGAGGGTAGGAAGAACCCATTCTAAAAATACCACACTCCATCCTCTTTACCCTAAATCGCCAACATCAATCTCAATCCTTCTTTTCCTACCAGAAAATCTGAGTCTAAGACCAAACACCAAAGAATCCAAGAACAGCTACCTCCATTATCGCTGCCCTTAAATGAGATGTACTAAAAGCTATTAAGTATTGGATATATAGCTACAAAACTTTAGACACCTCTACAACCACCTTACCCTAACTGATACAAGCTCGACCTCACTTGCGAGTACCATGTTAGCACTGTGGGACACGATAGTAATACTTGTAGTACCTTCAAAAAGAGGCTCATTCATTTGATTAAAACTGGATGGATAACCTTTGAAGAAACTCCAAACATGAGTTCGAACCATCCCTCTAATCATGCTTCAGGTCCTGGATCAGTGAACGCATTGGAGGTGGAATGCTCTAAAAACCTCAAAACACTAATGGAAAGAGTTGGATGTAGTGTGCATTCTCGAGGATAGAGGAGGAAGTTCTACCATAAGATGCCCTTAATAATCGCCTCTGTTTGATCATGTCTGTTAAGTTATTTTGATTTTGTCATATTTTAACCTATTGGCAATTTAACTCATAATGCCACAAGACTCTCTATCAAATGAGTCTTTTTTGTTAGTAAGATCATATGTTCATAATGTGCCTTTATTTTTTGTTGTTTCATGTATTGAGCACACTCTGTATTCACAAAACCACTGCACCATGAATTCTTTGGTGTTTTTCTTTTTTCCCTCTCTTCAAAAAAAAAGAAGAATAATCCCATGTTTTCACAAGAATTTTTGGGAAATCAAAGTTTTAATACAAAAATAAAAATTAAATTGGTGTTTGTTATAATAAATAAGTTCTGAAAATTCAAGTGATATCCTAATAAAGCTTAAAAGACAACCCAAACACCATGAGATAACTTCAAAGCTAAGTTTTGACTACGTGAATAAACCTTTTGCGTATTCGCATGTGAGAAAGCAAAGCTTGCCAATTCTGAATGAATGCATTTAAAATGAAGAAAGGCCATCTTTGATCATCCTTTCACAATGTTAAAAATACTTTGTAGTCCCCTTTTGAGCCTATTAACTTTTTCTTGAAAAAAATAACTTTGGCAAGCCTTGCGTATTCGCATGTGAGAAAGCAAAGCTTGCCAATTCTGAATGAATGCATTTAAAATGAAGAAAGGCCATCTTTGATCATCCTTTCACAATGTTAAAAATACTTTGTAGTCCCCTTTTGAGCCTATTAACTTTTTCTTGAAAAAAATAACTTTGGCTAGGATCACACCCTACACGGGGGGGCAAGTGTACAAAAAAAAAATCCTTAATGACTAAAAATACCCAAACTAATTTGGGGGGCATGAAAAAGTCCTCAATGATATAAAGTGTCCAAACAAATTTGGGAGGCGTGAAAAAGTCCAAAAAAAAGGGATTTGAGAGTGCCACAAAAATCATTAATATAATGTAGCTCAAAACCAAAAGAAGAAAAAGCCTAACATCGGGGGGCACTTGACATGACTAAAAGATCGATGTTTTCTCCCAAGTGCAAGAGTGTCGAAGTAATAAATAACCCGGCAAGACCGGGGTCGAACCACAAGGAGGTTAATTGTATAAATTATAGATCACAATTACCAAACAGTGTTTTGGTTTGGACTGCACCAACATCTCTTTTCTAAGTGTGGCCATCTCTTTGTCCTTTCAATTTCAGTTCTTAAATTCATCAATCAATTCTTCATTTATGTGATAAGCCTGCATTTAAAATGAAAATTTACCACAAATTAAAATTATTTTATATTATTAGATATGTTATTATAAAACATGATTTAGTTATGGAGTTATTGATACTTCCAGTGCAAAATGATGATATAAAACCTTGATAAAAATGTATTTTTAAGTACTAATCACACCCCCCAACCAGCTTATTACTAGTTCCTAGTAATCAAAGTGTTAGGGTCGCAGATACTGATATGTAGATAGTGCAATGTTTGATTCCCTTAAGCTTTTCTCCTCAACCCATGTAACAAGCGTTGGGCCAATAGCTCCCAAGTCAGTTGACTTTAGGGTATTAGGTGTTAAAACACCCCTTCGGGCTTAATTGCTTAGGTTAGGGAGGCTACGAAACCAAACTTATCTATATTTTTATTATCATCATTTTTTTTTCTTTTTCTTTTTCTTTTTTTTTTCATTTTTTTTTATGTTTTTTTTTTCTTAATTATATACAATCCCTTTCCCTTAGTTGTTACCTTTAACAAAAGAACATAAATAATGTAATAATCCAATATGCAACCCACAATCATATGTTAAAGTGTGTGTGTGTAAATTAAGGTTTAAGAATACATGTTAAATAAGTATATGAGCAGAATTAAGTGGTAACAATACGAGAGTTTGTAAACCTGAATATTTCAGGAAATATTATAATAGACCTTATTAATAATGGTTATTAAGATGTGTCTTAATTTTAACAAAAGAGCTCTTTACTCTGCTATCCTAGTAACAACAATTTTCCACATGCTTTATAAAATGAAAAATACAGTTAGTTAACTTTTTTTTGTTAACTACCCTCTCTTCCTAACCAAAATGAGGCATTGTCCTCAATGTCCTAAAGTAGAAAGATAGAGTATAGAAGACATCACCTAAAATAACAAACACTGACAAACCTAAAACACACTTAAACACTGACAAAACCTGAAACACACTGAAACAAAAATAAGAAATAACAAAACATAATAATAAAACCAAAAGACACAAAAATTCACAAATGAAGGCTCAAATCCAATCTAAGCTTTTTACGGCTTTCCTTAGATGACCAATTTATGCGACTCATGGAAGGATCAATCACAGGAATGAAAGATTGTAGTTGGTCAATCAATTGTTCAGCAGTAGTAGCAGAGATTATGATTTGTCGTGCAGAAGATGTTAGAAATTCCTGTTCCACAGCATGATCAAGAAAAGACAACAACTTATCATAATAACCATTAACATTTAACAAACCTATGGGTTTATGGTGAATGTGCAATTGAGCCCAAGAGGAAATATGAAAGATCTCTTCCAATGTGCCTAGACCACCTGGTAAGGTAATGAAGGCATCAACATGGTTAAACATTTCATTCATTCGAGCAGACATTGTGGAGACTTGTAGTTCTTCTCTAATTGTGTTTCCAATGATGTTCTTTTGTGTTAAAGCTTTGGAGACGACCCCCAAAACTTGACGACCTTCTAAAAATACAGTTATTGACACACCTCCTATTAGCCCAAGACTGCCTCCCTATACACTAAATGAATCTTTCTCTCAGCTATTACCTGACCAAGATGATTTGCTGATTCTAAAAACTCCTTTTCTTTCCCAGGACTAGATCCACCAAAAACACAGATATTTCTTATTTGATGACTTGAGGAACTTGCCATTTCTACACATTTTTATAGTTGTTGAATGTATGGGTTGAGTTAAAATGAAAGGAAGGTAGAGAGGATTTTATAAAATATAACTTAAGCATTACAAAAATACAAAGAGAGAAAGCAAGAGCATGATCTTAATATGAAAACTGAAACAAAAATAAGATATAACAAAACACAATAATAAAACCAAAAGACACAAGTTTTTACAAAAAAAAAAATTCAAATCGCAGTTGTGAATGTGGCTCACATCTTCCCTTGGTTTTATGTCCAAGAACGGCTTAAACGCCCTCTATGGGTCGGGGATAGGCTTCCCATCTAGTTTTCTTAAAAACTGGCAAACATGGTTTTTTTTAGTCAGATTCTTAAGCTATGCCAAACATATTCTTTATGAAAATAGGTTCATAAGTCATGAATTGCATGATGCTTATCTCGACTATGATGAGACTTAAGAGTCAATAGAAGATTATCTAAAGACTCTTTGTGTTTTGAAATAAATCCCACCTTTTGTTAATTTTCATAGGTTTTGCGGAATGCATATGATTCCTTGAAGATGGTAGGCCAGTAAAATCCACTTTGTAAGATTTCTACAACGCTGGTTTTTTTACAAGAAATGATCCCTACGTGCCTATGAGTGACAAAATTTAATGACATTACTTACCTCATTTTCGGGAATGCATCTTGAAAATATTTGATTAGGGAAATAATTGAATAAGTAAGGGCATCCCAATAATATTTTTGCACGTCGCTCAAAAATTTTCTTTTGCCTTAGTTATCCAAATGAGCTGGCAAAAATCCTGAAGCAAGAAAATTGATATTTTTAGCAAACCAAGGCATTGAATTAAGAGAAAGTAGAGATTCATCAGGAAAGTAATAATTGATTGGTGTGATGTCGGGTGTCGAATATGTTGTCACTTTAGATAAAAGATTCGCATCAACCTTTTCGATGCCTTTTTCATCCTCAATTTCTTCCTGATTGGTCATGGCATGAGAAAATGGAAGTGCTGGCGGAGAATCAGTCGTTTCTTTGCAATTTTCAGATTCAACCCCTTCCTTTCCCTTAGAAATTGACTCATCATCTTTCTCATAAGGTTCAAGAGAGGGTTTTTCAATAACCTTACCACTGCGTAGAGTAGTGACTGATTTGACTTGATCCATGTGTTGACTTCCATAACTACTTGCATTTGCATTGTATTGCCCCTTAGGATTTTGTTGTGGTTGAGATGGAAACTTACCTTGCTCTTGAAAATTGAGAGCAGATGTGAATTTTGCAAGAGTATCTTTAAAATCTGTTATGCTTTGAGCAAGTTGAGTGTTGATTGTCTCTTGCTTTTCAATGAATGCATACAAAGTTTCCTCAAAATTTCTTGTAGGAGGTGGAGCATAAGGAGGTGCATATCCATGATAATTTTGGAAATTATGGTGTGCTTGAAACGGTGGTTGTGAAGTTTGTGCATTGTTGTTCTCACTCTTCCAACTGAAATTTGGGTGATTCCTCCAACCAGGGTTGTATGTTTGGGAGTATGGGTTGTGGTTGGCCCTTTGAAAACTGTTTAAAGCATGGGCTTGTTCATGGAGACATTCCTTAAAAGAAGGCAAGGTTGGACAATCGTTGGTTGAGTGTTCATTTGTTTCACAGATTTGACACACAATGTTTTCAACAGATTTTAATTGACCACTCTTTTTCAATTCTAGTGCCTCGACTTTTCTAGCTAAAGATGCATGACAAGGTTGGACAGTTATTGGTTGAGTATTCATTTGTTTCACATATTTGACACACAATGTTTTCAACAGATTTTAATTGACCACTCTTTTTCAATTCTAGTGCCTCGACTTTTCTAGCTAAAGATGCAAACTTGGCTTGAAGGTCATGATCTTCCCTAAGGTTGTACATACCTCCACTAGATGTATGAGGTTGAGTTTTACTCGGTGCCTCATATGTACTTATAGTGTCCTAATTTTGTGCATTTTCAGCTAACAAGTCTAAGTACTCCATTGCTTCATCAGGGTCTTTATCTTCAAAAGTTCCATTGCACATCAATTCAACCATTTGCCTATCTTTAGGTGTTAACCCTTCATAGAAATGTGAAACCAATCTCCATGTTTCAAAACCATGATGAGGGCAAGTACTAAGCAAGTCTCGATACCTATCCCAACATTGGTAAAATGTTTCTCCTGGTTTTTGAGTGAAAGTAGTGATTTGTCTTTTGAAAGAGTTTGTTCTATGAGATGGGAAAAACTTCTTCAAAAACTGTTGTTGCATTTCATCCCAAGCACGAATGGATCCTGGTCTTAAATTTTGTAGCCATGTTTTAGCTTTATCTTTTAATGAAAAAGGAAAAAGCTTTAATCTAATGGTGTTCATGCTACAATTTAAATTATTATATGTGTTGCACACCTCCTCAAATTCCCTTAAATGCAAGTATGGATTTTCCAATTCCAAACCATGAAAAGAACAAATCTAAGCCATGAAGAGAAGGTAAAAAGTTGAATAATGCCTAGCTCAAAATTAAAATGAGATGCATCAGGAGGGAAAACTATGCTTGATGGTGCACTTGTTCATGTGAGATTCATTTGCTCTCTAAGTGTTTTAACATGATTATTCTCATTATAAAGTAATTGATTATCTTCTTCGGCCATATTTTCTGAAAATGATGAGGACACCCTACAAAGTCTACCACTTGATGTACGTGACCACACTCTCATGCACGTGTAGGAATAAAATAAAAAAGAAGAAGAAAGCAAAAGAAGGAGGAAGAAAACAAAATAAAAAGAAACAAAAGAAAAGAAACAAAGTTATATACAAGAAAAGTGAAAAGAGAAAATAAAATAAATACTATAATTTATACAAGAACTTACCTCCCCGGCAACGGCGCCAAAAACTTGACACGACTAAAAGATTGATGTCTTCTCCCAAGTGCAGGAGTGTCGAAGTAATAAATAACCCGGCAAGACCGGGGTCGAACCACAGGGAGGTTAATTGTACAAATTATAAACAACAATTATAAAACAACAATAACAACAACAACAATAGTAATAATAATAATAATAATAATAATAATAATA
>NW_011499870.1:1793030-1794887 GCF_000495115.2 Populus euphratica
CTTGTGTAAAACTTTCAGCTCATTTGGACTTCTAGAACTCCAGATATAGGCCAAACGTTGAACAGTGCGCAGGTTGTAGGACAAATTCAAACTTCTTTGTTTTTGCTACAATTTGGACTTGAAAATGACCTTTTTAAATCACAGGCTCCATATGAAAGTTGTAGGCCTATGTCTTACCGTTCCATCCATATAAAGTAGACCTAAATTTGAGATCTACAGCTCCAGATATGACCTAATTACCGAACAGTATTCTGGTTTGGATTGCACCAACATCTCTTTTCTAAGTTTGGCCATCTCTTTGTCCTTTCAATTTTAGTTCTTAAATTCATCAATCAATCCTTTCATTTATATGATAGGCCTACATTTAAAATGAACATTTATTATAAATTAAAGGTATCTTATATTATTAGATTTGTTATTATAAAACATGCTTTAATTAAGGACTTATTGATACTTCAAGTGCAAAATGATGATATAAAATCTTAATAAAAATGCACTTTTAAGTACTAATCATCACCGTGGACTATTTTGCAAATCAATTCCATGGTTCAAAAATTCATAAACTAATAAAAAAGAATTTGGGACATAAACACTAGTGATCCTTAGTTTTAAAATCTTTTAAACACCTTTTGAGCCTATAAATATCATTTTCTTCATAACCAAGAGCCAAATCCTACATTACGTGCCTAATTAAGCCCTTTTTGATCAAAGGCAGACAATCTGGATCGGTAGACTATGCTTTCCCATGTGAAACAAGTCATTATTAATGTGAGCAAAATGAATGATCAAAGGCAGGCAATTTGGATCGGTAGACTATGCTTTCCCATATGAAACAAGTCATTATTAATGCGAGCAAAATGAATGCTTTATAAATTGGTTCTTTGAAACCCTTAAATTGAAGCTTGAACCCTTTTGATCAAACACTTCACCAAAAACAAAACAAAATTTTTCAACACTTATGCAAACTTATCCATAAGAATTGCTTGAATTTTTTAGAACAAGTTTGTTTTGAACAAACATCAAAATGATTTTCCGGAATAGCTTTGAAATTCAAAAAATTCTTCTTGAAAACAACCCTTTGTAAATAACTGGATCTTCTTCCACATAGCCTTATCCCTAAGGAAAACCCAAATTAAACACTTGGAGACATGATCAAATTGGGGGGTAATCCAGCAAAACACATAAGGCTGACTCCATGATTCCCCTTCTAAGAAAACATGAGATATAGTGTAGAGCTGGCAACCCTTCAGATAAAGGTTTGTGACCAAACAAGTATGCCGATCCTTCTTAAAGGTCAAGATCACAAGATATGACTCGAGTAAGCAAGAGTAGAAGAGCTATCAAAGCTTACTATCAGAGACTCGAACTTTTAAGAAAAGAAAAATTCCATGAAGAAAAGGGGACCTACATATCTCAGGTAAGTATACATGCATATTAATCATCATGCATTACTTTCATCCCTGACAGATTGATGTCTTATCATCATCTTTTTTTGAGTGGGCTGTTAAGCCCTTAACCATCTTAGCTAATGCACTCTATAGCCCTACCTTTTTCACTTTAAGTATACCTTTGAGCCTTCCACCATTGACACGACTAAAAGATTGATGTCTTCTCCCAAGTGTAGGAGTGTCGAAGTAATAACTAATCCGGCAAGACCGGGGTTGAACCACATGGAGGTTAATTGTACAAATTATAAATAACAATAATACAACAAAAATAACAATAACAACAACGATAATAATAATAGTAATAACAACAATAATAGTAGTAGTAGTAGTAATAAAGAAAAAGAATGAGGAGAAAAAGAAGATGATGAGAACTTTGAGATGGAATATTAATGTAAGGATTAAACAATGA
>NW_011499870.1:1795151-1798173 GCF_000495115.2 Populus euphratica
AAAGTTGTAGGCAATTGTCTTAGCTTTCTTGTGTATTTGTAGGCAATTGTCTCAGCTTTCTGGTGTAAAACTTTCAGCTCATTTGGACTTCTATAACTCCAGATATGGGCCAAATACTGAATAGTGCTCGGGCTGGAGGACAGATTCAGACTTCTTTATTGTTGCTATAATTTGGACTTAAAATGGAATTTTTAAATCTTGAGCTCCATATAAACGTTGTAGGCCTATGTCTTACCTTTACATCCATATAAAGTAGACCTAAATATGAGATCTATAGCTCCAAATATGACCCAATTACAGAATAGTGTTCTGATTTGGATTGCATCGACATCTCTTTTCTAAGTTTGGCCATCTCTTTGTCCTTTCAATTTTAGTTCTTAAATTCATTAATCAATCCTTTCATTTATTTGATAGGCCTGCATTTAAAATGAACATTTACCACAAATTAAAGGTATCTTATATTATTAGATATATTATTATAAAACATGCTTTAGTTAAGGAGTTATTGATACTTCAAGTGCAAAATGATGACATAAAACCTTGATAAAAAATGCACTTTTAAGTACTAATCAACCATCTTAGGTTTCATGCTTTACATCCTAGATTTAAGTGCACGTTAGATCCAACCACCATTTTAGGTTTCGTGCTTTACATCCTACCTTTAAGTACGTGTTAGAGCCAACCACCATCTCAGTTAATGCACTTTATAAGTGTTTAGGCTTTTGTGTTTGTTAAACAACTAATCAAAAAGAAGGAATAATGCATAATTTTGAGTTTCTTAGAAGAGGGGGGGTGTTTTTCTCATCTTGGGTGGTTGCCCCCCATCTCTTTTCTCATTCTTTTTATATTCTAGGAAACCCTAGTCTTTATTTTACAAAATAGTCCTCCTTTAAGTAGACAGTTTACATTTAAGTATTTCAATAACTATTTTTCTAAAAAAGAAGAAATAGCCTTACATGAAATCTTTAAGCTTTGACTTAGAGGAGCTATATTGCTGAAATAAAAACTCAGATATCGATTTAGATGCTTTATAATGTAATTTGGAATTTTTTTCCTCATGAAACCTGTTTGTTGGCAGAATTTAGTTGTCATATTTAAAAAATCATATCTCCCTCATATGACATCTTTTTTGGCTGAAACTTTGAGTGTTTATACACCTTTGATTCAAGAATCCAAAATAATTAATTTTGAATTAATTTAATTTCTGTAGCTCCAGATATTCAAGTTGGAATGGCTGAAGGTCAACACTAGCAGATTGCGAGATTTGACTTTAAACGCTGCAATTTCCATGCTCTTCCTTATTTTATTTTCTTGCCTTAGATATCCAGAAAGGTATGGATGTTAGCTTTTTAATGCCACTAGAATCACTTCATTTTGACATCTAAAGCTCATACTCTGCACAAAACATCAATAGTTCAAATCTGCCAATTACCTCAAATTTGCTCATTTTTGCATCTTTCATCCAAAAGTGCCTTAAAAAAATACAACAAAGAATATCAAAGTATTATATATATATAAAATATGCAAAACACTAGTTAAATGTGGGTGAAACTATTAAATAATATGGTTGCATCAGGTCTAGGCACATTGAAAGAGATCTTTCATATTTTCTTTTAGGCCTAACTGAATGTTCACTATAAACCTATATGTTTGTTAAATGTTAATAGTTTTTATGATAATTTATTATCTTTTCTTAATCAAGCTATGAAACTACAATTTCTAACATCTTTGGCATGACAAATCATAATCTTTACTACTACTGCTAAACAATTGATTAACCAACTACAATCTTTCATCTTGTAATTGATCCCTTTATGAGTCATATAAATTGATCAACTATTAAAAGCTGTAAAAAGTTTACATTGCATTTGAGCCTTCTTTTGTGAAACCTGTTTCTTTTGGTTTTATTAATAGCATATTATTTTGTTTTGTTATTTCTTATATTTGTTTAAGTGTATTTCAAGTTTGTTAGTGTTCATTGTTTCAAATGATGTCTTCCATACTCTATCTTTCTACCTCAGGATATTGAGGACAACGTCCCATTTTTGTTGGGGGGAAAATGGTGATAGTTGATATTTTAAAAAATCAATAAATAAAAAAATAACTAATTGTGTTTTTTATTTCATAAACCATTTGCAAAATTATTGTTACTAGGATGACAGACTAAAGAAATTCTTTTGTGACTCTCGAGAAACATCTTAGTAAACATTTTTAACAAAGTCTATCAAAATACTTCTTGAAATATTCAGGTTTACAAAATCTCGCATTATTATCAATTGATTTTTCTCATATACTCATTTAACAAGTATTCTTAAACCTTCATTTTCACACACACACTTTAACATATGATTGTGGGTTGTACATTGGATTATTACATTATATATGTTCTTTTGTTAAGGTAACAACTAAGAAAAAAGAATAGTATATAATTTATGAAAAAAATAAAATATTGATGATAATAAAAATATAGATAAGTCTAGTTTTGTAGCCTTCTTAACCTAAGTAATTAAGCCCAAAATGGTGCTTTAATACCTAATACCCTAAAGTTAATTAACTTGGGAGCTATTGACCTAGTGTTTGTTACATGGGTTTAGAAGAGAAGCTTAAGAGAATCAAACATTGCACTATCTATGTATCAGTATTTACAACTTGAGTTACTAAGCTTGTAGGGGTGTCTCAACACCCATGCCCTAAGACCAACAATCTTAGAGTCATTAGCCAAAAGCTCATTATATAGGTTAAAGATGCATTATGTTTTAGGTTTTTTTATATATATATATATAAAAGAAAAAAAAGAGATAATAATCCCTACCCAAGGAATTTAACCTTAGAAAAACATTATAACAAAATATTGTTTTTTTCAATAAAATCTCCATCATCTATGTTTTCAGACATTAAACACATAAAAAGAAGGTTTATTAATATCTAGTTTCAACAATATGAAACAGATATATAAATTTAATGAGAGTTTGTTTATCTGGATAGATTAATGGAAGTTAAATGATGAATACCTTACTTTGTG
>NW_011499870.1:1798363-1805790 GCF_000495115.2 Populus euphratica
CATGTTTTATAATAACATGTCTAATAATATAAGATAGCTTTAATTTATGATAAATGTTTATTTTAAATACAGATATATCTCACTATTCAAAGGATTGATTGATGTAATTAACTATTGAAAGTGAAAGGACAAAGAAAAGGCTAAGTTTAGAAAAGAGATGCTGATTCAATTCAAATTGGAACACTGTTCAGTTATTGGTTCATATCTGTAGTTATAGATCTTGGATTTTAGTTTAGTTTATATGGATAAAAAGCAAAGACATAGGCTTAATACATTTATGAAGAGTTCAAACTCAATTCTGCTGTTTAGAAGTCCAAATTTTAACATAAAAAAAGAAGTCTAAATTTGTCCTGCATACACTATTTAGTATTTAGCCTATATCTTGAGTTATAGATGTCCAAAAGCTAAGATAATTTTCTAGAAATTTTATGAAGACTATTTCTTCAAATTTTGATTCAGTAATGACCTTTTTTGCAGATAAGAAGATAAAGACTGTTTCCAAGTCAAGAGATGGTCAACTACTTAATAATTAGTCATCAAATCAATAGTTTCAAATTTTGGCCTATAAAAGAAGGTATTTGCTATGCATTTAGATATCTTGGTTTTCAGATGAAGATCATGTTCTTGCTCTATTTCTTTTTATTTTTGTCATACTTAAGTTTTACTTTCATTAATTTCTTGTCTATACCTTTCATTTCCTTTACTATACTTGTATAATCATGTTCTTCTCTTAATTTTTTATGTTTCTCTTTTTCATTATGTTTAGCTAAATTTATTATGTCAAGATGAACAAGTTTCACTAATGATGTCAGGATAAGTATAATATAAACTCAATATGGACTTTAATGATTATATCCTAAACAACTTGCTATTAAAATGTCTTATCATTTTTATCTTACTAATTTTTAATAACTTGCTTGTTAAATGGTTCATCTAAATCTGTGTTGTATAACACTCGGTACAACAAATGCTCGACTCTTTCATAGCCAACCATATGGTATAACCTATATCTGTGCTATGAAAGGAACTTGATTAACATCTTTAATTCTTGATAATATTTTAAAGTTTGGTGTTACTTAATTAAGATAAGCAATATGATCATGTTAATAATTTATAATGAGTTATTAATGAAAAATCATCTGATTATAACTTCCTTTCTGTGTGGTTTCTAATTGAGTAATAAAAAGAGTTTATAATATATTTATTTGAAATACCATTAGTAGATCCTTTAACCTTGATAACTGTTTTTATCTTTGATTAATACTCATATCAATATACATCTCAAGTCCTCTCCTCCTCATCTTCCTCATTATTACTATTTATAATTTATATAGTTAACCTTTCTATGGTTCGACCTCGGTCTTGCCGGGTTATTTATTACTTTGACACTCCTGCACATAGAAAAAGACATCAATCTTTTAGTCATGTCAACTACCAACATATAGAATCACACTCTATCTCTTTTAGATGAGAACCTGATGAATCTGAAGCTCCTCTATATCCTCTTCTATTCCTTACTGACAATGCAACAAATAGATATATGTAGATGGAGTTATGTTATGTTGAAGTTTCAATCTTCTTCTTGTTTTTTAGTTCAAGTCTATATCTTCTCCCTACTTCTATATTTTAATATTGACACTAGTAAGAGAAAATTATAGATGATATGAAACTACTATATGTTTTCTTAGATTACGTAGTAGTGGAGCCACCAATGGATCTCTATAGAGGGAGTTCTACTTTATTGAAGTTCAATGTATACTCCTATTTTTTCAAACCCATATGTTGCATTGCCATGTTTCAATGTATAATGAGCCTCTATTTGATCCCTTTCTTTATTTTCCATCCTTTTCTCAGTATAGTGTACTAAACCTCAGGTAAGGGCAACCTATGTTTCAACCTTGGGGCAAGCATGATAAATGTATGCGCATGCTTTTATATGATGAACTCATCCTTCAAGAGATAACTCATGGTCATAACTCTTGCATAATCAAATAAGAATTTCAATTCTTACTCAAACTCTGCAACAAAAATTCCCTAGGCGACAATCAATGTGTCACCTGTAAGTCCTGAATTCGAAATGCTTCAGAAAGGGCTAGCTTTGTTGCAAAACAATGTAAAGGGAGCATATATCCTAAATACACGTTCTAATTATTTTATGTGAGAAAAGAGGTAGGTTTACTACTTGGTCTCTAAGAAGAGATTTCTTGTTATCCTAGTGATCATCCTCCAAAGGTTGATATCAAGCCTTACAAGTAGTGTGAAGATTGAGGCCTCAAATAATATCGGACTGTCATACCAACCACTATCGAGTAAACAATCAAGCAAGAATTTGATGGTTTCACGAGTTTTACACAGGCTAAAGTCATTGAGGTATTGTTACTTCCCCACTTAACTTAAAGTTGATATAGCAAATATTTAAAATGAAAAGAGTGGTGTGTGAAGGCACAAATCCATATCCAATATGTGTATGATGACATGAATAAATTTGGATGCTAAAGCTAAAGAAATAAAACAAAAATTCATAACAAAAAAAAACACAACATGACAAATAATTTTAGCAATTAACAAACAAAAAGCAAAGCTTAGTAGAGTTCCCATATGAAGTTGTTACTCTATCATATCCAACATCGCGACAACCTTTAAAAATTCAAAATTTGGCAAAGAAAGAATAGATTTTCTGACATGTTTTTAGGGGGATGTCTTGTTTAAGGAATCGCTACCTAGTATTATAATTACTAAAAACCCTAATTGATCAACAAAGATTCTATGGTACTAGACTGGTTATACAAAAAAAAATATATTATCACTCCTTAAATATTCTAACTGAGGTAGGTTGCATTGCTAGTTTTATCTTAAATTGCTAAGGATTTGTTATACAACACTACCGATAGTATACTTGTAATATTCCTGACTCAAAATTAATGAATATTTAATAACAAATATTTTCAACTCTGACATCTGTAAATATTACGTAAAAAAACAAAATAATTCTAACTTTTTTTAGAATTTTTTATTTGACCAGATATTAAAATAAAAGGACATAAAATAAAGATGATTGAGATAGCTCCACCATCTTTTTGTTTTTCTATTTTTTTAAATTTGGATTTAGCTTAGCCGGTAGAGCCAGGGCTATATCCAGCAGCCCAGCCCGTTACTATTCAGCTTAGCCCTTTTCTTTTTGTTAGGCGTGCGTGAATAGTGCTTCAGCAAATATGTAATGAAAATGCAAAACGGGCAAACAAAAGCTTACCTGGTTTACAGACTTTGAACAAGAACCTGTAGGTGCTGGACGAAGCTTCTCTTTTCCGCTTCCTTTCTGCTCTTTGTCCCGTCTTTTTCTTGTTCCTCCTGTTTTCGTTTTCTCACGTTTTCTCTCTCTCTCGTCCCCTCTGTGCTTTTTCTGGTTTTCGTTCATTGACTACCATATTATGCATGACTATTATGTTTTTGTCTTCTTTCTACAGCTTTAGCATGACTATTCTGACTACCATATTGTGCATGACTATTCTGCAGTGATTATTATGCATGACTTCAAAACAATGAAACCCAAACCATATTAATCTAAAGGATCTTAACAACTTTAACACTCTCTCTGTTTTTGTTTTCTTTTTGCTTTTTCGTTCTCTCTGTTCTTTTCTGGCTTTAGTTCCTTTGTTTCTTCTTCTTTTCTTTCGTTCTTTTTTTTTTTTTTTTTTTTTTTTTTTTTTTTTTTTTTTTCCCCCCTGGTTTTTTTTTTTTGTCCCCCCTGTGTTTTTCTGTTTGTCCCCTAGTTCTCTTGGTTTGCTCGCAGTCCCCCGGTCCACCACAGTTTGCTTAGCTATATGTAGTAGCATGAGGAGTGTTGGTGTAAGGCTAGTAATATGTTAATTTAGTTTTCTTGTAAATATAGGTATCAATGTAAATAGTTCAGCATACAATATTTTTACCCTAAAATTACTTGGTAACTAAAAATGTAAAAATGAATCAGCTAATACATATATTGATGGTACGCCTACTGTACCCATATAATACATTCTTTCTTGCTTACAAATAAAATACCAGTAAATTGTGAAAAGTGAAAATTGAAGATACTATCTTGAAAATTTCTAAAACCATCTTTCAAGGTCTATATGAAGCAATTAATAACCTCATAGTTCTCTCACTAACACATCCTAATGTATATGGTAAGCACGAGCATACAAAGAACATGAACGTTAACTTAAACTGCATCATCATCATAATCATTATCATCAATCAATCCTTCACCAACATCTCCAGTAATGCCACTTTGTCCCCCCTTACAAGGACCATAAGCCTTGCTACAAGCAAGATAATAAATGAAGTTAGCAAAACCCAAACTAGAAAGCAGCCAGTAATAGTAATCATAATGTCCTTTGTTGATGTTGCTTGAAACCCAACTCTCTTGATTTGCTTCACTAATATACCCACGAACATTACTTACTATAAAACTGGCCACCAAGCTTGCAGCAGACAGTCCAATACTAAAAAGATTCGAGGCCACGCTAGACATGCTTTTAGGCAATTCAGTGTAGAAGAACTCATTCAGTCCAACACCATTCATAGCCTCAGAAAATCCAAGTAAGAAATAAAATGGCAATAACCACATTGCAGACATGTGCGTAACCGCGTCAGGAATATCTGAAATTCCTTCCCTGATTGCAATTTCTCGTCGCACCCTCTCTATAATTGCCAGTACTGCCATGGAAGCAGCCGAGACCAGAATCCCAATTCCTATTTTCTGTTTCAAGCCGAGACGTGTTGGTTTTCCCGTGATTTTTGATGCTAGAGGGATGATTACGCGATCGTAGAGAGCAATCCACATTGTTGCGGAGAGCAACAGAAATGCATAGAATGATCCAGCAGGAATTTCAAATTTCGAAGTGATATGTCGGTTCATAGTGGATGCCTGGAGTAATAAGAAAGAGTTTTGACAGACATTTACAGACACCAACACCCCTGTCGACCATATCGGGATTACCTTTATTAGTGCTTTTAGCTCTTCTACTTGATCTACTGTACAAAGAGTCCATGGATCTGAAGCTCTTCCATCTGGCATCAAGTCTTCTTCAGGATTCTTAATAACACAAGCTCTGTTTAGATACCTAGGACAAGATAAGACAAGGAAATCCTTATAGGAACTATGATATATAAAATTACCTTATTAAGTGCTTCACAGGTAGGTTAATTACCTTATTCTTTCACTTGGCACGACAAGTGCAGATCCCTTCCTATGATGATACAGCTCATCCGTGTCTAGTGAAGATAATTCAATCCTCCTCTTTCTAAAGGAGGCCACGAGAACTCGAGCAAATCCGATGAGCCAGCTTGCCTTAGCCTTTGGCTTGACATAAATGGGCGAAGCCAAGAAGAACGAAAGAGTTGACAGGAACATGAGAACCACAGGAACTCCGAAACCCACCTTCCAGCCCATGGCCTCTTGAATGTAAACCACACAAGTCATAGAAATAAATACAGAAGCTGAGGATGTAACATAGTACCAGCTGAAGAAGCTCTCTAATATTCCAGCATGTTTAAGGCTGTCCCTCTTGCTCAATTGATCAGCACCAAAGGCCAGAGAGCATGATCTTATGCCACCAGCTCCAATAGACATGAGGCCTAAGCAAAAATATAGAAACAAAAGTTGTGGTGTCGTGGCGTCGTTATTGCAATTGGTACTGAATTGGGCGCAAGAAGGCACCCTTGCTCCAGGGATTATTGTTGTCAACCATAATAGAACCATTCCCTGCACATTTATTTGATTCCAGTTAATATTTTAACATAATTGATAGACTTGAGAATGTATTTTTTTTCTTATTCTGAACGTCAACCTCGTATTAAAGAAGTGCAAACAAGTTTAGTTTGACCCAAAATTCAGGCTTTTTTTTTTTTGGGAACTGGAACTTTCTTTCAGAGAATTGTAAAATAAGTAATTGACAAAGAAATTAAAGTATTTTCTTACTGTGAAGTGAGAATAATTTCGTCATTGAAAAGATAGTAATGAAGATTTGTTAATTTGGACAACACATGGTAATAGGACTTATTGAAGATTTTTTTAAAAGGATTTAAGAATAAAATACACACACATGTATGAAGTAACAGCATCCTGGAGAATTCTTTTTATTATTATTATTATTATTATTATTATTCCTTGTGAGATTATGTGTCCATCCAGACGGAGATATCTCATTACTTATAAAATATATTGTTGTTTTCATCGGCTTGTACGCTCGTCCTGCTATATTAAAAGAATTAATCACTGTCTGCTTTAATCAAAATAATACTGTGTTTAAAAATTTTATTCAAAATTATTTTAATGTAATAATATTAAAATAATTTTTTAAAAATAAATAATATTATTTTAATATATTTCCAAGCAAAAACTTTGAATTTTGCATCATTTGTTATTTTGTTATTCTTAAAAAAAACTAAAAATTAGGGTGATTTAAAAAAAATTAACTATTCTTTATATTACTAAATTATATCAACATAAACATTTTATTTACTTTAAGTGAAAATAAAATTTATCAATTACCCGGGCTCTCTCATGTGGTGTTAAAAAACCCCTTAAAAAAAAACTCATTTAAGAATAATTTTATATTTAATCTAAAACATATTATTATATGTTTTCCCTATAATAGGTGGGAGTCTAGTCAATTGCTACCTACTAACCCAACAAAATCTTGATTCTAGCATAAAAAAATATTAGCTTTAAAACTTTAGAAATAACAAGTAAACCATAAGAGATATAAGTGTATATAAAACACAAGATTAACTGTCCTTTTTCCCCCTTTTAAGATTAGCAATGGACTTAATTAATTGGAATCACCACTTTTGTTTGTGAGAGAATCGCCACTGAGCCATAGATCCGTTGGTCAGACACATGATTGTCTTTGTGACAAACAGAAGGAGAAAATAGAAAGACAAGAGTGATGATGCCGGAGCATGCAAAGTTGGAAAGAAATAATGTTACCAGAAGGCTCGCAATACATCCAAAGCCGATCATCGGGTATCGACCCACATATGTATCAGCAAGAAAAGCCCCAATAATTGGCATGAAATTCCCAGCAGCTGAGTAGAGGAAGAGTATTTGGGCACCGCTAGCTGCATCCATACCATACTCTCTAGTCAAATACAGTATCATATTTGTTGATAGCCCAAAACTTGCTAGCCTCTCCAGTGCCTCATTTGCTGTCAAAACATTAATTTAAACCACATTACTTGAATAGTAATATATATAAGCTGCCAAGTAACCTGCTGCTCATAATATATGCGTCTGCATGCATGTTGCTGAAAGTGTATTAAATACCTATGATGAAAAACAAGGCTCTTATGCCACCCTTCGGGCTGCTCAAGAGTGGCTCTGTGATCATCTCCTTCGGATCTGATTGTGCACTCTGTCGATGGAGGGAAAGCGCCTCACAGCGTCT
>NW_011499870.1:1806973-1820086 GCF_000495115.2 Populus euphratica
ACCTCGGATTTAGCAAAAATTTATGAAAATGCCACTGGCGGCGCGTGTGCTCACGCGCGGTTACTGTTGATGGCGGCGGAATTTTCCGGTGAGATGCCGCCCAAAAGATGGTTGATTCTTGTAGATCTGAGGATGAGGATTCTGATGGTGGTGGTCTAGTTGGCCGTTGATGGCTGAGGAGGGAGAATCGACGAGTTGAAGGTCGATTGGCCGATGACGGTCGCGGCCTTGTTCCGGCCAACATCGCTGGTGAAAAGTTGTAAAACGAACGGGGTTTTGCTTCAGAGGAGGCGATGCACGTTTCTGTGGTGGTTTTGCTGCTTGAATCGGCCGGAAATGGTAGATCGGTGGAGAGAGAGAGAATCGCCGGCGAGAGGAGAGAGAAGCTCTAGGTTGGGCTACGTCTGAAAGCTGTGAACCGTTAGATCTCGGATGAACAGATCGTGCGGCTGTGATTCGTTTGATCTTCAAGTTGATCGGCGGTCAGGATTGAATGGGCTACGATCGGGTGTGGCGCGGTACACCGAGTTCTTGGTACACCTGCTGACGTGGCGCAACCAGATCGAAGGACAGATTATTTGAAAGGCTGAGATTGATTTGGGTTTTAATCTGGTGTGGTAAAGCCTATTGTATCCTAAGAAATTAAAGGCTCAGACCTAAATACTATTAGATCTAACGGTTGGGATATTTTTGGTATTGTTTAATTTATTAAAAAAAAAATTAATATCTATAAGGAAAATGAATAGTATCCAAACAGTAACCCCTAATACGTGAATTGAGAATTGAGAATTTGATTCAGAATGAATTTTTTAATCCCCTCCCCTCCCCTGTGTCTTGAATTCAGACAACAATTTACGGATTGTTAAGTATATAATAAATTGAACGATTTGATAAAATAAAATTGTAGAAGTTGATAGCAATGAGCTCAATGCTATGTATCAACTTTGTTCTGGAAAAACAATCAATATCTAGCTGGGATTAAACAAGTCTCTCCCATCGCAAAGCCAAAATAATCTTCAATACTGGCAACATTTACGAAAGCCAACCATACATTTTTAAATGCAATATCATGTATTAAAATGAATGACGCTTTAATATAACGAGAAAGAAAATTATTGGTTTGATACAATGAAACTTGCTTTTCCTTTGTGAACAATTGTGATGGTGGTGCTCAGCAATGAGCTCACTGTTTCTTTGCAGGGGACCATTAATTTGAACATTAATTTTTTCTTAAACCCTATTCGGCCAGTTAACTTTATGTTAGTGTGGTGTCATCCTTTTTTTCATTACTTTTTCAATGGTTTGTTTAATTTCTTTTTTTTATATATATAAAACTAGGACCAGATTCAACCCCTCCTACTCTAATATAACGTGTTTGACGTGGGACTCATATATGCCATGTATTTTGGATAATTGTTAGTGATATCACAGATGTACGTATTGTATTGGACGGTGAAAAGAGTTAGCCATCTAATTGTCTGATTTAGAATGATTTAGAAAGGTTAAAAAATCCAAGTGTACTGGAGGTATTATTACCTTTCATGTATCTTAGTTGAGGTAGCATTCTTAACACGTACTGTATTACTTGATTCAAATATGATTTAAGATTTTGATGAGTTTGTAAATATAATTTTGATCATTTAAAATTAAAAAAACACACATATATAAATATATAATTTTATTAATTATATAACTGAATATAATCTTTATGTAATATATTTAAAAAAAAAAACATGATAATCCTTTGATTTTTTACTTGAATTTGATATGTAATGATTTGATTTATTTGAGTAATCAAGTCAAAATTTATACTTTACAACGTGAATTTGAATATGTATTGTGAAGTGAGATATAATTATCTGATATTTTGAAGAATTTTTATAGGATGTTTAAACTTAATCTAATAGAGTTTCGTTCTTTATAGACTTCAAGCTAGGAGGCTTGAGAACTTTTGAGAGAGCTTTCTTATTTGAATTGAGACAAAGAGAGAGAGATTTCTTATTTTAAAAGCTTGTTTTGAAGGAAATTTGTATTTTTAAGAATCCTTTTTTTCTCTAGGTTGAGACCCGCTATTTATAGAAATCTGTAGGGGCTCTCAAATCCCTTTCCAATGCTACATTACATAATTTTATTATTTTATTGGTTATATTTATTGACGGGATCTTGTATTTATGATAAGATATCTTTAATATCTCATCCCAAATGTCAACCTTTCATTGACCAAGAAATATATAAAGGTTCATTTATTTTCCATGTTATATATTTTAATTTTATTTTATTTTTTTAAAATAAAGTAATACATGATAAAACTTGATTGATAGAAAATTTATGTTTCTAGGGATACTACTTCAAGACAAGTTCACTTACTTTTGAAACAAGTGGGTATGTCTCGAAAAATATGATTCAAAAAATTTTATTTTTTTAATTAAAATTTAATTAATCATATTAGATTTTCATAATAAATAAATAAATTTTATTATAAAAATAAAATAAATAGTTAAAATTAAGAATTTATGAACTAATTTTGATTAAAATTTATCAAATCAAATGATAGAATATCCGAAATTAATACCTCATTTGAAATCGTTGCATATTGAAGATCAAACAAAATTTATTTTAATACCCGAATAACAACAACACTTTGTCCAAACCGTAGGAATTTGTTTTATCAGAAATCGTCAATGTAACATCTTGTTTTGAATATCTCATTATTTTGAATTCAACAACACAATCCTTTCATAATTCCAGCTGGCAGTTAATGAGCCATGAAATGTTAAAGATTTTGAGTCCTTTTCTCTTCTTTCTCTTGACATGTGTGGACTCATATTGGTTGATGAATTATTTTCTTCATTCCCAATCAAATGTCCTTTCCTACATAATTCCTTGTGTTGTTAACCAATTGAGAGCAAAGACTAATTATTATAGGAATCTGCCAGAAGCAACAAATCGTGCGCACAGGTTAGGAAATATTGTTTGCCTTTTTAACAGTATAGGAAATTTGTTGTTTCCTTCTTCTTTTTTTTTGGCGTTAACATGTGCATCCTTTGTTTCCTGAATGAATTGCCGAGAGAGGGTAAACGAATAAGTGCAGAACCTAACATGAATTATTGCTTCTTTTTTTTTTTAATGGCTTGAATAGGAAAGATTTGCAGAACTGAATAGGAATGATTGCTCTTGTTTCAGAAGAAGAAAAGCAACTAGCACAGCCGATCTTTCTATTACAGAATAAGAGGTTTTTTTTTTTTTTTTTCTTCTTTTGTAATGAGGCAACGGTCTATAGCGTGGCTATAAAAGGGCACTACATTGTCTTTCTTTTTTTTACACCAACTTAGCAGTCCTTCTACTCCATCATTGACTGTGTAGCATCCACCTAGCAGCCCAGCATCACCGATGGTCTTAGCAGGTATGCATAGATCTTCAGTATTTGTTTTATAAATCTTCAGTATTTGTTTTATAATTACAAGTGTTTTTTTTTTATATGTATGCAAGACACAATTCTTAGTTTGTGCAGTTGAAATAAACTTTAAACTCCTAACCAAAGCTCATGATGATAGTACTTTAAACTCCTCTCTTTTATAAATACATTTGCATCGTCTTCCTATTTTTGACCGCATGGAGAAAAGTGAAATGATGCATGGCCTAGAATAAAGAAGAAAGGCAGAGAAATAGAGACCATTAGTGGAAGAGAAGACAGGGACGTAGCCACCCAAGGAGCGGGAAAGAATCCTACAGAGAGGTTTCGCAGTTTTGAGGAGTGGATTTATATCAACTTAGTTTGACTTGGCTTTGGTGGGGGTAATGAAGAAGCTGGTAGCCATTAGTCAAATCCATTGTCATCTATTTATTGCCGAGCTAGCAGATGTTATTCAAACTTTGACAATATCTGCCATGGTTGAGTTACACGGTGAAGCAGTGAAAGCAATTCTCAATACCTCATCTGATTTTAGAATTTAGGTTTTATTTAACTGTGCTTATTCATCTTCTCTCCTGGAAAAATGTCTTATATAGGTAAATATATATATGACGGTTTACAAATTTCCTGTTCTAGAAGGAATATATTTCCTGTTATGAAAGGAATATCCTTTCAGAACTCTTATGGAATATCTGTTAGAACTCTTATTCTTTAATTCAGCTAATTACATGTTAATACTTTCTCTCGAGTTGGTGTAAAGGTTTTTTCTAAACCTAATTTGTCTAAAACTTCATAAAGAGTCTCAAGTTGGTGTAAAGGTTTCTTCTAAACCTAATTTGTCTAAAACTTCATAAAGAGCTATTGCATGGACTGCATGGGTTAGAATATCTGCTAGTTGCTCACTTGATCGAACGAAAGGGATGTTCACTAACTTCAAAAGTAACTTTTCCTAGATAAATTGTCAATCTACCTCAATGTGTTTAATTTAATCATGTTGGATGAGATTATTAGCTATCTCTCGTGCTGCCTAATTGTCGCAGTATAGTAACATATGTTCCTTTGGTTCAAAACCTAATTTGGTGAGTAGAGTCCTAAGCCATAATAGTTCACATATTCCATGTACCAACCCTCTATATTCTGCTTTTGCTGAGGATCTTGTTGTCACGTATTGTTTTTTGCTTTGCCATGTAACAAGGTTTCCTGCAACAAATGTAAAATAACCAGAGGTAGACCTCCTGTCAGTAAGATTTCCTACCCAATTTACATCAATAAATCCCTTCACTTCTATATATGCATATCTTTTAAATGTTAGTCCTTTTCTTGAGGCCCTTTTTAGGTAACTCAGAATCCTTATTACAGCTGTCATATGGTCTTCACTTGGAGCATGCATAAATTGACTTACCACACTAATAACATAGGCAATATTGAGGCATGAGTGAGATAAATAAATTAATCTCCCTACCAATCACTCATATCTTTCCTTGTTTGTAGGTACCTGATCTAGGTAAATGGCCAAAAGATGATTCTGAATAATAGGAGACTCTACTGGTTTGCATTCTAGCATACCAATTTCAGATAATAGATCCAGTATATACTTTCATTATGATAGGTATATACCATTTTTGGTCCTTGCAACTTCAATCCCTAAAAAATATTTCAGTCCTCCTAAATCTTTCATTTTGAATTCAATGGACAAACATTCTTATAGCCTTTTTATTTCGTGTGCGTCATCACAAGTTACAATCATATCATCCACATAAATAATGAGCAGTGTAACTTTCTCATTCTTGTGTTTGATGAATAAAGTGTGATTAGAGTTACCTTGGTGATAACCAATTTGTTTAATAGCTTCTATAAACCTTCCAAACCATGCTCTTGGTGATTGTTTCAAGCCATACAATACTTTTCGTAATCTACACACTTTTTTGCTAGATTGTGGATAGTTAAACCTAGGTGGAAGCTGCATATAAACTTCTTCTTCTAAATCCCCATGGAGGAATGCATTCTTTACATCAAATTGCTTCAAAGGCCAACCAAAATTTGCTGCTAAAGATAACAAGACTCTGATGGTGTTCATCTTTGCAACTGGGGCAAAAGTTTCCTGATAGTCGATGCCAAATGATTGTATATATCCTTTTACTACTAGCCTTGCTTTGTACCAATCAATTTTCCCATATGCTCTATGTTTAAAGTTGAATATCCATTTGCAACCTACTAGTTTTTTTCTAAAGGAAGTGATACAATGCTCCATATACCATTTCTTTGTAGTGCATCCATTTTAGCTTTCATTGCTTCTACCCATTTTAGGTTCTTTAAGGCTTCCTCAATATTTGTAGCTATTTTATATACTTCATCTCATTCACAAAGGCTTGATGTTATAGTGACAGTCTATGTGTGGAGACATACTGTGTGATGACATATCTTGCTTTGCCATTTGGAGAGTACCTATCGAGTGGCTTCCTATGGTTTTGTCTAGGAGGTAGAGAATAATTTGGAGTAGATAATGACATGGAAGAGGAAGGGCTTGTAGTGTTACTTACCTCATGAATATCTGGCCAATCTTGGACGTGGATTTGTGGAGAGGAAGGGGTTGCTTCAATTAGTCTGTCTTGCTGTTCTGGTGTGTTTTTGTCCCTTGCACTCTTAACTGTCTGTGAACTGGACTCCCCTGACTCCATTCCTTCCCCTAAACTAGATCCTTCTTCTTCCCCTAAACCAGAGTCTTTCATTGGATCAGACTCCCTTGAACTTGATTCTCCCTATGGACTAGTCTGTTCAAATAGTTGGGGAAGATCAATCTAGTTATATACATCTTGTTGTAACTGCTCCCCTTGAGAAATAGAGGCGGATTGATCTAGACTGAAAAAATACTCTGTTTCAAAGAAAGTGACACCCATGTTGACATACATGTGGTGAGTTGAAGGATGGTAACAACGGTAGCCCTTTTGGTGAGGATTGAAGCCAAGAAACACGTAGCTCACTACACATGGATTCAGTTTTATACATTGAGATTTTTGTAGGTGGACATAGGCGACACACCTAAAAAACTGAGGTTCTAGATATAGGAAGGATGGAATCTAAACATGTTGAGTTAGAGTTTATAGAGGAGTTCTAAAGGAGAGGACTTGTGATGGCATTTGGTTAATGAAGTACATTGCATAGGTCACGACTTCCACCTAATAATGTTGAGGTATATAGGCACCAATAAAAAGAGCTCTAGTAGTTTCAAAGATATGCCTGCTTTTGCATTCTGCCATACCATTTTGTTGTGGAGTACCTGGACAAATAGTTTCATGGAGAATACCATTGTCTTAAAAGAATTTCAAGAGCTCAGATTTAAGGTACTCTCCGCCATTGTCTGATCGAATAACTTTCACGGGGAGGGAGAACTAAGTACGAACCATGTGATAAAAAATTAGGAGTATATTATACACATCACTCTTATGCCGCATGGTATATAACCAAGTCATTCTAGTGCAGTCATCAACCAATGTAATAAACCACCGAATCCGAATTGAGTAGTAATTGGGGCAGGTCCTAAAACATCAGAGTGAATTAATTCAAATGGCTTGTGCTTTTATTTAAGCTTAACTGATACGAAGTACAGTGGCTTTTGGCTAAGATGCAAATATTATATTTAAAATAAGTACTTGGATATGAAATGTCATTAAATAGGGATGGAAATAATATTTTTAAGTAGTCGAAGGATGCGTGACCTAGCCGATAATGCCACAACCAAATATTCTTATAGTCATGAACATTGCAACTATGAACTTAATGGATGTGACCTAATGCAACATCATCCATATAGTAAAGCCCTTTCCTTTTAGTACCACGTCCAATGATCGCTTGAGTCCAGATATCCTGAAGTAAGCAAAAAGTGGGGAACATTAAGACAATGCAACCCAATTCTTTTGTAATTTGACTAACTGATAATAAGTTATTTGAAAGTGTAGGAATAAGTAGACAATTATGTAATGAAGGGTTAGGAGTGAGAGCAATTATTCCTGCTCCAATAACTTGGATAAACTCCCCATTGGCTGTTAGGACTTTTTCCTTAAATGGGGAAATCATGTACTGAAATAATGATTTATTGTAAGTTATGTGATTTGTGGCACCTGAGTCAATGATCCAACCTGTATCTTGAAATGTGGATGTAGAAAACATCATATCAGTGTTTTCTGAAGATGGAAAGGAGTCAGCTATATTGGCTAAAGAGAGTATTTCACCCAGTTTAATATGGTCTCTTTGACTTGTTGCTATAGTAATAACACTAGAAGGAATCTCCACCATATTGACTAATTTTGCTTGTCCTGGACGTTTATTGTTGTGTGTTTTACCCTGCGTCCATTTTTCTAATAACCATTCCAGGTGGCCATGAATTTTAAAATAGGTGTCTCTAATATAGCGACTTCCATTACAATGACTGCAATATAATTTATCCTTTTATGCTTCCTCAATAGCTCTAAGGGTGTGAAAGTTAGAGGAGGCGGTGGATTTGGAAATCATTACCATGAAAGTACCTCTAAGGGTGTGAAAGTTAGAGGAGGCGGTGGATTTGGAAATCATTACCATGAAAGTACCTCTAAGGGTGTGAAAGTTAGAGGAGGCGGTGGATTTGGAAATCATTGCCATGAAAGTACCTTTACCCTTGTTCTTTGTGCCAAGCATGGTGACTTGGCATTGAGCCTCTCATCAAATAATATTGAAGCACTCTTTAATACCTGGAACAGAATTCATGCAAAGAAGATCACTACATACTAGATCAAATACTTCATCTAATCCTGCAAAAAGGTCATAAATCCGATCTTTTTGGATTTCTTCTTATCTGGTTCTAAGGTCTGTAATACACATCATCTTAATTGGTCGTCATTTATTAATTTCTTGCCAGACGCTGTTAAGTTCTACATACTATAAGTTCACTAGATGTCCATTCTATTTTGTTTTTATTGCCTTGTAGCGTAACTCATAAAATTGAGACTCATCAGCCCCGTTATAGAAGGTTTGAGTTACACTATCCCAGATTTCCTTGGTTGATGAAAGGTGTATAAATAAGGCGATGAGATGAGACTCCATGGTTTTCAGTAGCCTTCCTCGCACCACCACATCTTCAATGCACCATCTTGAGTAACTAGGATTTCCTTCTTCCATTCTAGTGTTCTATCCATTTAAGTAGCCAAGTTTGTTCAATCTAGCAGGGTGAAGCTCAATCATTCATGACCAACTTTTGAAGTTTATCTCATTTAATTTAAATTCAAAGGGTAAGTTGTTTAGGTTAGGTGATTCAACAAAGACTAGAGTATGGTTTATAGGAATTATAGAGGTATTTGTATCATCCATGGTTGGTCCTTATTTCAAAACCAATTCTGGATAAGGGTTGTAGAAGTGAGAAGAATTTTAACTATGCTCTAATACCATGATCAAGTTTAGAGTTTAGGTTTTATTTAATTGTACTTATTCATCTTCTCTATTTGAGGAATGCCTTATATAGGCAAATATATATATGGTAGTTTACAGGTTTCCTATTCTACAAGGAATATATTTCCTATTCTAAAAGGAATATATTAATGTGTATCCTTTCAGAACTCTTATGGAATATCTGCTAGAACTCTTATTCTCTAATTCGGCTAATTACATGTTAATATCATCCTCTTATCGCAAGCACTTCTCCATCAACATCATGTGATTGCCTTTGCCCCACTTATCCTCCTACAATAACTGCTTAGCAACTAGAAGGCATCCATTTTTTTATTTTTTATTGTGTTGATAGTGAAGGTGAGTTTTGGATATTGCATGATGATTAGTACTTAAAAGTGCATTTGTGAGTTTTGGATATTGCATGACATGACCAAAAGATTAATGTCTTCTTCCAAGTATAGGAGTGACAAAGTGATAAGAAACCCGACAAGATCGAAGTCAAACCATAAGGAGATGAACTATATAAAATTATAAGCAATAAATGAAAAGGAGTTGAAGAGAATTCTTGAGATATGATATTGATGTAAGGAATAAAAAAGGATAAAATAATTATCGAGGGTAGAGGATCTACTAATAGTATTTTAAACAAGTATAGTATAAACTCTTTTTGTTACTCTACTGAAAACCACATATAAAGAAAGATCCAATCAGATTATAATTTGTTAACATGATTACATTAGTTATCTTATTTCAATAATGCTAATACTTGTAAATGTTATTCAGTATTCATGATTATAACTTATATTAACAACAAATCAAGTTCCTTTTATAGCACAATTGTCAGTTATATCATACAGTTAGGCTATAAAAGTGCTAAGTAATTGTTGTATCAAAGGTTATACATATAAATCTAGATTAACCATTTAACAAATATTAAAAGTGAACAAGATAACAAGTACAAAACATATTAGTATCAAACATTAAAGTTCATGTTGAGTTTATACCATACTTATTTTTACACCATTATGTAACCTTTTCACCTTGAGATAATAAACTTAACTAAACATAATAAAGAAGAAAAACATAAATAAACAAGAGAAGAACATAATTATAATTAACAAGAGATTAATAAAAACAAGACTTAAGCATTATAAAAATATAAAGAAAGAGAGCAAGGACATGATCTTGATTTGAAATTAAAATGCCTAAATGCATGGCAAATACCTCTTATAGGCTAAAATTTTGAACTATTGATCTGATGACTAATTATTGAGTGGGTAGCCACCTCTTAACTTGTTTACAATCCTTAGCTTCTTCTCTACCAAAAATATCATTGATAACATCAGAATTAGAATAGATAGTCTCATGAAAGTTCTGAAAATTGTCTCAGCTTTTCAACAAAAAAAGAATCGATGCTTTAGACTTCTAGAACTTGAGATATGGGCTGAACACTGAACAGTGTCTAGGCTAGAGGACAGATACAAACTTCTCTTTTGATGCTAAGATTTGGACTTCCAAATGGCAGAATTGAGTCTTGGACTTTTATGAATGTTTTAGGCCTATATCTTAGCTTTTTATCCATATAAACCAAATTAAAATCCAATAGCTACAACTCTAGATATAATCTAATGACCGAATAATGTTCTAGTTTGAATTATAACATGACCAAAAGATTGATTTCTTCTCCAAAGTGTAGGAGTGTCGAAGTAATAAATAACCTAGCAAGATTGGGGTCGAACCATAGGAATGTTAAATATATAAATTATAAATAATAACAATACAATAATAACAATAACAATAATATTAATAGTAATAATAATAGTAATATAATGAGAAGAAGAAAAAGAAGTTGATGAAAACTTTGAGATGGAAGATCAATATGAGGATCAAACAATGATAAAAACAAATGTCAAGGTTAGAGGATTCACTAATAGTATTTCAAGCAAGTATAATATAAACTCTTATTATTCAATTAGAAACACACACAAAGAAGATTCCAATCAGATCATAAATTGTTAATATGTTTATATTAGTTATCTTATTTGAATAATGCTAATACTTGTAAATGTTGTCAGGCATTCATGATTATAACTTATGTTAACAACAAATCAAGTTCTTTTCACAGCACAAGTATAGGTCATACCATACGGTTGGGCTATGAAAGTGTCAAGCATTTGTTATACCAAGTGTTATACAACATAAATCTAGAATAAATATTGAACAAGCAAAGTATTAAGAGTAAATAAGATAATAAAAACAAAACATGTTAGCATCAAACATTAAAGTTCATGTAGAGTTTACACTATACTTATTTTTACACCGTTAGTGTAATCTTTTCACCTTGACATAATAAACTTTGCTAAACATAATGAAAGAGAGAAACATAAATAAGCAAGATAAGAATATAAATAAAATAAAAGTTAATTAAATAAAGGAAAGGAAATGAGAAGCATAAATAAGAGATTAATATAAGTAAAACTTAAGCATTACAATAAAGAGAGAGCAAGAGCATGATCTTGATCTGAAAACCAAGATGTCTAAATGCATGACAAATGTCTTCTTTTATAGGCCAAAATTTAGAACTATTGATTTGATGACTAATTGTTGAGTGGGTGACCACATCTTGACTTGGTGACAATCTTTATCTTTTTATCTAAACAAAACGTCATTAATAACATCAAAATTTGAACCAAACTTTCTGATGAAAGTTCTAGAAAATTATCTCAACTTTCCAGAAAAAGAAAATTGAGATCATTTAGACTTCTAAGAACTCGAGATATGGTCCGAACACTAAACAATTTCTAGGTTATAGGACAAATTCGAACTTCTATGTTATTGCTAAGATTTAGACTTCTAAATAGCAAAATTGAGTGTTGCCTTCCTCATGAAAGTTTTAATTAGGCCTATGTCTTAGCTTTCCCTCCATATAAAACAAACCAAAATCTGAGATCTACAGCTCCAGATATGACCTAATTACCGAATAGTATTCTAGTTTGGACTATACCAATATTTTTCTAAGTTTGACCCTCTCTTTGTCCTTTCAATTTCAATACTTCAACTCATTAATCAATCGTTTCATTTATGTGATAGGCTTGCATTTAGGATGAACAATTACCATAAATTAAAGGTATATTATGGTATCAGACTTGTTATTATAAAACATGCTTTAGTCAAAGAGTTATTGATCCTTCAAGTGCAAAATAATAATATAAAACCTTGATAAAAATGTATTTTTAAGTACTAATCACACCCCCCAATCAACTTATTACTAATCCCTAGTAATCAAAGCGTTAAAATAGAAAAATAATTTGTAAAAAAAACTAACTACGTTTTCTATTTTATAAACCATTTGTAAAATAGTTGTTACTAAGATGACAGAGTAAGGAAGAATTTTATTGACTCTTAAAACGTATCTTAGTAAACATTTTTCAATGGTTATTTATAATATTTATAACAAGGTTTATCAAGATACTTCTTGAAATATTCAAATTTACAAACTCTCGCATTGTTATCACTTAATTCTACTCATATACTTATTTAACTAGTATTCTTAAACCTTCATTTTTACACATACTTTAACATATGATTGTGGGTTGCACATTGGATTATTACATTATTTATGTTCTTTTGTTAAAGGTAACAACTAAACGAAAGTGATTGTATATAAATTGCAAAACAAGAAAAGTAATAAAAAAAATAATGATAATAAAAACATAAATAAATTTAGTTTCATAGTCTCCCTAACCTATGCAATTAAGCCTAAATGAGTGTTTTAACATCTAATACCCTAAAGTTAACTAACTTGAGAACTAATAACCCGACACTTATTACATGAGTTGAGGAGAAAAAAAAGCTTAAGGGAATCAAACATTGTACTATATACGTATCAGTATTTATATCCCGAGTTACTAAGCTCATAAGGGTGTCTCAACACCTAATGCCCTAAGACCAATTGGTCTGGAAGTCATTAGTCGAAAGCTTGTTACATGGGTTAAAGATACATTGTGTTTTTAAGTTATGTGTATGTTAATAAAAGAAAAAAGAAGAAAAAGAAGAAAAAGATAATAATCTCAATCCAATGAAGTTAACCTTAAACATTAGAATAAAATTTTTATTTTCTTTCAAGTAAAGCCCCATAACTATGTGTTGATATATTGAGCACAAAAGAAAGGTTTATTAATATCTTGTTAAGAGGTATTGAGCAGATATATAAATTTAATGAGAGTTTGTTTATCTAGATAGATTAATGGAAGTTAAATGATAAATACCTTGCTTTGTGAAAT
>NW_011499870.1:1820189-1836641 GCF_000495115.2 Populus euphratica
CTGGTTGGGGGGTGTGATTAGTACTTAAAAGTGTATTTTTATCAAGGTTTTACATCATTATTTTGCACTTGAAGTATGAATAACTCCTTAACTAAAACATGTTTATAATAACAAGTCTGATACCATATGATACCTTTAATTTATAGTAAATGTTTATCCTGAATATAGGCTTATCACATAAATAAAAGGATTGATTGATGAGTTGAAGTTTTGAAATTGAAAGGACAAAGAGATTAAAATTTGGCAATACTTTATTGACTGATGACAACCCTATTGACAAAGAAAATTCAATTTGAGTAAGAAATGTTCAAAATCAGATGTTTATGGACTCAATTAAATTTTATTAAAGGTTTAATTGAATTTATAAATGTTTTCATTGCAAGAAAAATTGATTTTGGAGTCAATTTAGGCTTTAATTGAAAGAAATTAAAGTTCTAGGGTCAAATTATAATTTTTGAAAGTTAATTTGATCAAATCAAGGGCTTAATTGCATAAATATTGAAGTTTGATGGCCAATAAGAGGCTTAATTAAAGAAATCCAAAACTAAGTATCAAAATGGAAAAGACGCGTAAGTAGAGGGCCTGGAATTATAACCGGTTAAGGCCCAATTGAAGGAATTAGAAGTTTATTACTCAATTGAGGGTTAAATTGCATAATATCAAGATTAAGGACCAAAGGTGAAAAAACGGCCAACTATAGGGACACTATCGATTTTTGGGGAAAAAAACAGCCAACTATAGGGACACTATCGATTTTTGGCAGGGATGTAATTGCGTTAATTTTTAAATCAAAATCACAATTTAGGACTTGATTGATAAAATTAAAAATTGAGAACCAAAGTGAAACTTAATAGGTTTTTGCTGTCTTTTCATTTAAATGAAATGACGTGTTTTGACCAAAATAGCGCCATTTCATGCACTGTTAAAATCAATGATGAAAACTCAAAATGATGTCCTTTTGAAAGACACCTATATCTTCTTCTTCCCTTAGACGTGCGAAGTAAAGGAAGAAGGAGAAGATTTTTCTTCTGTTCCACCGCCAATTCTCGCTCAAAAAGACACTGACAACCCGCTAATTCTCGCTCAAAAAGACACTGACAACCCACTTGCTTGCCATGTGGTAGAAGAAGGAAGGGGACGTACCCCTTGGGCGGTTCGGGGTGGCAGCATAGTGGTCGCCCCAACCACGTCTCCCTCCCCTACTTTTGCCTATAAAAAGAGGGGAAGAGGAGGAAAAACTGATGAAAAAACATAGAGAAGAAAGGGGAAGATGAAAAAAAGGAGGAGGAGAGACCGAGAGAACAAAACAAGAGAGAGGAAAGAATAGAGAAAAAAAAGAAGAAGAGGGAGAATGGTCTAAAGACCAAAAGAGTAGGAAGAGAGAGACAGATAAAAAGAGAAAGGAAACAGGGAGAAGAAGAAGAAGAAGAAATACTGCCCCTGCCACCCTCAACTCCCTAGCAGCATTGCCGGCCACCATGAACCATCGGCAGCCCCACCACTCCAGGTAAGCCTCTGCCCCACAATTCATTTCCTTGCTAGTGTCACCAACTTTTTTGCATGCAGAACGTAATTTCACATTCTGCTGTAAAAATACAGTGTGTGCTGTTTATTGTGCTGATGCACAGTAACCAACCCATTTGGGCTTGGGCTGAGACATCAGCACAGCCCACAGTAGATGGGCCGAATTTGGCACGGTCCAGAAAGGTTGGACCAAGTCTGGCCCAGTTCAATTTTTTTAAAAAAAGAAAATTTCAAAAATATATGTTTCAAAATTTTACAACTTTTCCGTGTAATTTGTATGTCATTTTGATTAATGTCGAGCACTATTTTTATGTCATAAAAATGCAAACCTGGTATTAAAATACCTGGTTTTTGTCAAAACTTTCAAAAAAATATAAAAAAATTGAAAAAAACAAAAAAAATATTTTTGTGCATGCAACCAAATGTCTCAAAGCTAAAAAACTCATATTGTATTTTTCATACACTAAAAACAATATTTTAGCATGCATTTTGGCTTTAATAACCAGTTTATTAAAGTCAAGAGAACATTGGCTAAAATTTCAAAAACAAAAAAAAATTTATTTTGTTTGTCGCTTAGTATTTAGGGTATGACATTACATGTAATACGTATTCCAGATATTTAATTCATTTTTTGGATAATAAAATGGTTAGGTTTAACCGTATTTTATGATAAGAAGATCCTTATTGAGGAGGACTTGTCTTGAACTTTAGACATATCAATAATTAAAAACCATAAAACAAGATGTTAGATTTGATCAGACAAAATAATGCAGCCTACCTTAGGTAAGACGTATTTAGAGTGTTAATACCTTACCTTCCTTTTACGCAACTAGTCTTTGTACCTGATCTCTATGACTAGTTAGGGTTCCTAGTAATAAGAATATTAGGTGGCTACTCCATTCAAATATTCCACTGATAAGAGACATAAGAATTCCTTGCCTCTCTATATTTACCGGAAATACACCACATTTCCATTTTTCCTAGATGGTGGATGATCGTTGCGACGCCACACACGTGCGACAGAATGACGACTCCCCTAGGGACCTTGTGGACTAAACATTGTCTTTGTTTGGTCATTGTGTTTTATTTGTTGGTTTGCTTGTTTTTAATATGCATTTCCTTTATTTATTGCTTACACGCTTTAAAATTTTGTACATATTTGTTCTTTATGCATTGTATAGAATTGCCTCATGCATCACATGCTTTAATTTTTGGAAAGCACACACAATCTTTAAGTTAGTTAGGGAACTAGCGATCTGTCTTGAGACCATTGGTCAAGGTTCAGATGTGTGAAATACCCAACTCATATCTGAGTATATGCTTGGTGATTGTGGATATATATGCCTTAATTATTCCTTGCAATGCCCCTACGATTGTGGATATATGTGCCTTAATTATTCCTTGCAATGCCCCTACTGTCTTTACAAAGATTGTTACTAGGCAGATATGAGACCCTTTTGAGACCAGGAAGAAAACCTACCTATGTTCACATAAAGAATAGAGCATGTCCTTGGGTTGTATGTGCCATTTTTAGTTGCATCAGGGCAACCCTTCTTGAAGCATCTTGAATTCAAGACTTGTGGGTGACATGATGATTGTCACGCAAAAAATTTTCGCTATAGAGTTTGGGCAAGAAGCAAGATTCTTGTTTCACAGAGTTTGGGCAACAAGCAAGATTCTTGTTTCATCATGCAAGAAGTACTATCATATGTCACCCCTTAAAAGGCGTGTTCATCATATAAATTACAATGCATAACTTATTTCATTAAAAATAACATGTATACATACCAGGTTGAAATATAAGTCCCCAAAAAGTCTACAACACTCGACTTTGAGCAAGAATCATGGAAGATGAAGAGCGTGCTCAACATGATGCCTATTTTCAAGAAGAGTTGGAGTATCTTAAACAAGTGTGGCTTACCCCACTAGCTTACTCGAGCAAACTTTAAGAAACACCTCTGGTGAAGGTCCTTCTATTCTACCGGTCACCTTTAATTAGGTTCTTATAACAATTCAGCTTGAAGAAGGAATAAGCGAACAGGGTCAAGAGCCTTAATAAAACCCAACATTTGTGTAGTCAGCATCACCTATACTAGCCCCAACAGGTATGCAGGCATCGACTAACAAGTCCCATAAGGCTAAGTCATCTGATAACATTAATCAAGCCAAAATAGAGACATTAGAAGCCAGACTCAAAGTCATTGAAGGGGTAGACTTATATGACCCGGTATAGGTAGTAGAAATGTGTTTGGTCCCAAATGTGGTTGTCTTAAAAAAGTTTCGTGTTCCTGAGTTCATCAAATATAGCAAAACACAATGCCCCATGACCCATCTTAGTTTCTACTGTAATAAAATGAAAAAAGTAGTACATGATGAAAAACTACTAATGTATTTTTTTCAAGACAACTTAAGTGGAGCAACTTTGAGCTAGTATTTGAGATTGGACAACACAAAAATCCAGGGATGGAAAGATCTGATTGATGCTTTTTCCAAACAATACAAGTCCAACCTGGACATTGCTCCTGACAGAACCAGTTTGTCCAATCTAGAGAAAAAGGACAAAGAAAGCATAAGGGAATATGCTCAAAGATGGCGAGAAGCAACTACTCAAGTACAGCCTCCACTTCTAGATAAAGATATGGTCTCTTTATTTGCCAACACATTCAAAGCACCCTATTACAAACACATGATGGGTGGCTCGTTTCAGCAATTCACTGATGTTGTGGTAGTGTGTGAACGCATAAAACAAGGAGTTAAGAGTGGTAGAATTTCTGCACCCACTGAGAAAAGAGGCTTTGAAAGAAAAATGGTCCACCATGTTGAAGATGGCTACAAGGGTAGAAAAAATTTATCCCAAAACTACCGCACTTCATCCCATATTGCCAACATTAAAAACATGAGCCCCAAAACTTTTCAGCCAAAACTCAAATTGGAAATTACCAAAGGGTTCAAGAACAACTACCTCTATTGTTGCTACCCCTGAATGAGATGTATCGAAAGCTGTTAAGTATCGGACATATAGCGCAAAAACCTCTGACATCTGTGCAAACACTATATTCTAATTGGTATAAACTAGGCCTTACTTGTGAATACCATGCTAGTATTACTAGGCATAACATCCATACCTGCAACACTTTCAAGAGAAAGCTTTTGCAATTAATCAAGACTTGGTGGATAGAATTGGAAGACGCCACCAATGTGAATATAAACACGCTGCTAAATCATGTTTAAAGCATATGACGGCTAGCCTACCTTATTATTGTCTTTTATTTCATGCTTTTGTGCAAGATTGTCTATGGCAAATGAGCCCTTGATAAATAAAATCATATGCTTTCATATGTTCATATCCCACTTCTTTTTGTTGTTATTACATGTAAATAACATTTTGACACAACGTTGGCTCATAAAAACTACAACAGGAAGAACCTTTCGGTGTTTTCTTTTTCATCTTCCAGAACCATACATAATCTTATATGTTTTCAAGGATATTTTTTAGACCTCCAAAGTGAGTACAAAAATAAACATCATGTTGGTATTTGTCTAGAACAACTACATTCTAGAAATTCAAGTGATTCCTTAGATAGGGTAAGTGAAACAAAAACAAAGACAAACAACACCATGAGTTGACTTACAAGTTAAGTTTTATTTGAATGAATAAATCACTTTGCATACGCACATGAAAGTAAGACTTACTAATCCTCAATGCATTGAATTTGAGATGAGGAAAGGCCATCTTTGGTAAATCCTTTCACGAGGATGAAATTTATCCTTTGCAATCTCATGTTGAGCCTCGTAACATTTTTTGAAAATAACCTTAACTAGGATCACACCCCACACTGGGGGGGCAAAAACCCATTAATATGCAAAGACTTCATTATCATCTAGACAAAGTAGTGAAAATAGATGCTGGAATTGATCATGTCATTATCATCCAAACAAAGTATTGAAGATACGTGTTGGAATTGATCATGTAATTAGATTGAAAAATCCAAAGGATTCAAAAAGATTTGAGCTGCACATAAAAACAACTTAAATGCTTATGCTCAACCAAACAGAAAAAAACAAAGAGCTCAAACCTGACTCTAGGGGGCAAGAAATCCATTTTGACAAGATAGTTAAAAGAAAAGGTCAAGGAATAAGTGCAAGTGATCCTAGTCTTGAAATCCCTCAAACACCTTTTTTGGGCCGACAATCCTTTTCTTTATAACCATAGCCTAAACCTACATTATGTACCTAATAAAGCCCTTTTTTATCAAAGGCAAGAAATCTGGACCGGTAGGCAGTGCTTTTTTATGCAGGTTAAATCATTATTCATGCAAATAAAATAAATGTTTTGAACCGATTGAGTTCTTAATAACCCTCAAATTGAAAATTTCAACTTTTTATGACCAATCAGATGTCGCTTCATCTTTAAATTAAAAGCTTCAAAACGCTTTAATCTCTTCAAGAACCTGTCAATAAGAATCGCTTGCATTCTTTAGAACAAGTTTATTTTGAACCAATGTCATGATTTTTATAGCTGGAATAACTTGGAAGTTTGAAAATTTTGCATGGAAACATTTTCCTGTAAATAACCCCAAACTTTCTTTCATATAACCTCATTCCTAAAGAAAACCCAATGTCAACACTTGGGGGCATGATCAAGCTAAGGGGCAAACACCTGGTAAGGCTGGCTCCATGATTCCTTTTTTAAGGAAAATGTCAGCAAAATTGATAACCTTTGAGATAAAGGGTGGAAGATAAAGAAATGTGATGACATTAAACCCTTCCGAGAGGTCAAAATCATAACATGTGATTCGAGTAAGCAAGGGTGGAAAGGACATCGAAGTTTACTACCAACACTTTAACTTCTAAGAAAAAAAAGACACTATGAAGAAATGGGGGCCTATATTTTTCAAGTAAGTATATATGCATATCAATCATTAATGCATGGTTTTCAACTTTTCATCAAATTAAGTAATCCATCTCTTAGGTAGTGCGTTTTCTAACCCCACCTCTTTCTTTTTTAGTGCATCTTTGTGCCTTCATTTTCTTTTCTAAGTGTGCCTTTAAGCCATCACCACTTAGGTAGTGCATTTTCTAACCCTACCTCTTTTTTTTAGTGCACCTTTGAGCCCTTACCATCTTTTTTGGATAGGTCACCCATTACAGCTCAACCATATTTCTCCATGTTTTTATCTGGGTAGGTCACCCATTACAATGCGACTATTCCTCTACTTAGGTAGGTAGGTCACCCATTACAATGCGAATATTCCTCTACTTGGGTAGGTCACCCATTACAACATGATCATTCTTTCCTTTTTCCATTTTGGGTAGGTCACCATTACAACTCGACCACTATTCTCCATGTTTTTATCTGGGTAGGTCCCCATTATAACACGACCCTTCTTTCCTTTTTTTCATTTTTAGGTAGGTCACCTACTACAATTCGACCAATTTCTCATGTTTTTTTAATCTGTATAGGTCACCCGTTACAATGAGACCATGCCTTCACCTTGATAGGTCACCCATTACAACAAGATTACTCTTTCTTTTTCTACTTAGATAGGTTACCCATAAAAGTAGACCATTTTGAGTAGGTATAGGTAGGCCACCCATGAAAATAGAACAAGGTAAGTGTGAGTGTAGGGCAGGTCGCCTGTGAAAATAGATCGTCTTTTTTAAAAAAACACATGGGATTTTGGTTTTGGTTAGAAGAGATTAATGAAAGGAATCTTACTTTAGTCCAACCACACTAGATTTTGGTTCTAGTTAGAAGGGATTGGTGAAAGGAGTCTTAGTCTATCCTAATCACACATAGGATTTTGATTCTGGTTAGAGGGGATTAACGATAGAAATCTCAGTCTATCTTTACCACACATAGATTTTTGGTTCTAGTTAAAGGAGATCGGGGAAAGGGAGCTCAGTTTAGCCCAACCACATGTAGGACTTTGTGCTCAGTTGAGGTTTCTGGTCAACCAAACTTTAAGAAAACCAGTTTTTTTTATCTTTATAATACTAACAACACAAAATCTTTGCTTCGTAAGTACTATAAAGAGGGGGTCATAACCTATTTTTGGGCCCCCATATACAAAATAATAAAATACAAAAAATAAAAAAAAAAATATTCAAATAAATATAAACAATGAAAAATGATGTCAACGTGCCCTTAAAATGATTAAAAATTGATTGAGGAGGTTAAAAAAATAAAAATACAAAAATTAAAATTTGATAGTATTTTATTGACTAGTGACAGCCCTGTTGACAAAAAAACTTCAATTTGAGTAAGAAAAGTCCAAAATCATATGTTTATGGACTCAATTAAATTTTATTGAAGGTTATTGAATTTATGGATGTTTTCATTGTAAGAAAAATTAATTTTGGAGTCAATTTAGGCTTTAATTAGAAGAAATTAAAGTTTTGGGGTTAAATTATAATTTTTGATAGTTAATTTGGTCAAATCAGGGGCTTAATTGCATAAATATTGAAGTCTGATGGCCAATTAAGACTTAATTAAAGAAATTTGAAACCAAGGGCAAAAATGGAAAAGGCATGCAAGTAGAGGGGCTAGAATTAAAACCGGTCAGGGGCCCAATTGAAAAAATTAGAAGTTTATTGCTCAATTTAGGGTCAAATTACATAATATCAAAGACCAAATTGAAAATGGTGGCCAATTATAGGGCCGCTATTGGATTTTGGTAGGTATGCAATTGTATTAATTTTTTAATCAAAATTGAAATTTAGGACTTGATTGACAAAATTACAAATTAAGGACCAAAGTGAAACTCAACAGGTTTTTGTCGCCTTTTCATTTAAATAAAAAAGCACATTTTGACCAAAACAGCGCCATTTCATGCACTGTTAAAAAAATGATAAAAACTCAAAACAGTGTCATTTTGAATGGCGCCTATATCTTCTTCTTCCCCTAGACGCGTAAAGCAAGGGAAGAAGGAGAAGATTTTTCTTCTGTTCCACAGCCAATTCTTGCTCAAAAAGATGCCAATAACCTACTTGCTTACCACATGGTGGAAGAAGCAAGGGGACGTACCCCTTGGGCGGTTCGAGGCAATAGCATAGTGGCCGCCCCATCCACGTCTCCCTCCCCTATTGTTGCTTATAAAAATAAGGAAAGAGGAGGAAAAACTAATGAAAAAATAGAGAGAAGAAGGGGGGAAGATGAAAAAAAGGAGGAGGAGAGACCAAGAGAACAAAACAAGAGAGGAAGGAATAGAGAAAAAAAGAAGAAGAGGGAGAATGGTTTGAAGACCGAAAGAAGAGGAGGAGAGAGATGAATAAGAAAAGAAAGGAAACAGGAAGAAGAAGAAGAAGAAAATGCCGCCCCTGCCACCCTCAGCTCCTTAGTAGCATCGTCAGCCACTATAAACCACCAGCAGAGCCACCACTCCAGGTAAGCCTCTGCCCTATAGTTCATTTCCTTGCCGACATCGTCGACACCTTTGCATGTAGAACGTGATTTCATGTTCTGCTACAAAAATGCAGCATGGGCTAGATACTGTAGTGATGTACAATAAGCAGCCCATTTGGGCTTGGGCTGAGACATCAGCCCAGCCCATAGTAGATGGGCCGGATCCGACCCAGCCTCGAAAGGCTGGGCCAGGTCTGGCCCAGTTCAGTTTTTTTTAAAAAAAGAAAATTTTAAAAATATTTGTTTCAGAATTTTATAATTTTTCCACGTAATTTGTATGTCATTTTGATTAATATAGGGGAGTATTTTTATGTCATAAAAATACAAACCTGGTATTAAAATACCTGGTTTTTGTCAAAACTTTCAAAAAAATACAAAAAAATTGAAAAAAAGAAAAAAAATATATTTTTATGCATACGGTCAAGTGTTTCATAGCTAAAAAACTCATATTGTATTTTTCATATATTAAAAATAATATTTTAGCATACATTTTGGCTTCAATAACTAGTTTATTAAAGTCAAGAAAACATTGGCCAAAATTTCAAAAATAACAAAAATTTTATTTTTGTTTGTTGCTTAGTATCCGGGACATGACATTACACGTAATATATATTCCAGATATTTAGTTTGTTGCTTAGTATCCGAGACATGACATTACACGTAATATGTATTCCAGATATTTAATTTATTTTTTAGACAATAGAACAATTAAGTTTAGTCGCATTTTAAGATAAGAACCTCCTTATTGAGGAGAGCTTGTCTCGAACCTTAGACAGACCAACAATTAAAAACCACAAAACAAGACGTTAGATTTGATCAGACAAAACAATGCAGCCTACCTTAGGTAGGGCATATTTGGTGTACTAATACCTTCTCTTTACGCAACTAGTCTCCGTACTTGCTCTCTAAGACCAGCTAGGGTTTCTAGTAACCTGAATACTAGGTAGCGACTCCCATTCAAATTTTTCACTGATAAGAGACATAAGAATTTCTTGTCTCTCCATATTTGCAGAGATACACCACATTTCCATTTTTCTTAGATGGTAGACGATCGCAGTGACGCCGCACACGTGCGACAAAGGTTAGAAAAGAGATACTAATTTAGTCTAAACTAGAACATTATTTGATAATTGGATTACAACTAGAGCTATAGAACTTTTGGATTTACATCTGCTTTAAATGGATAAAAGGCTAAGACATAGACTTGAAATTTTCATGGGGAAAGCAACACTCAATTCTGCTATTTGGAAGTCCAAATCTTAGCAACAACATAGAAGTCCAAATCTGTCCTACTACCTAGAGATTGTTCAGTGTTTGACCCATATTTCGAGTTCTAGAAGTCCAAATGACCTCAATTTATTTTTTCCTTGAAAGCTTAGATAATTTCCTAGAACTTTCATAAGTAAGGTTGGTTCAAATTTTAACGTTATCAATGACGTTTTGATCAGACAAGAAGATAAAGATTATCACTAAGTCAAGATATGGCCTCCTAACAATTAGTCATCAAATCAATAGTTCTAAATTTTAGCCTATAAAAAGAGGTATTTACCATGTATTTTGGCATCTTGGTTTTCAGATCAAGATTATGCTTTTGCTCTCTCTTTATTGTAATGTTTAAGTTTTATTTATATTAATCTCTTATTTATGCTTCTCATTTTATTTCCTTTATTTAGTTAACTTTTATCTTATTTATGTTCTTATCTTGTTTATTTATGTTTCTCTCTTTTATTATGTTTAGTTAAGTTTATTAAGTTAAGGTGAAAAGGTTACACTAATGGTGTAAAAATAAGTATAGTGTAAACTCAATATGAACTTTAGTGTTTGATACTAATATGTTTTGTATTTGTTATCTTATTCACTTTTAATACTTTGCTTGTTAAATATTAGTCTAGATTTGTGTTGTATAACACATGGTACAACAAATAATTAGCATTTTCATAGCCCAACCATATAGTATAACTGACATTTGTGATATGAAAGGAACTTGATTTGTTATTGATATAAGTTATAATCATGAATACCTGTCAATATTTACAAGCATGAGCATTATTCGAATAAGATAACTAATGTAATCATGTTAACAACCCATAATCCGATTGGAATCTCCTTTGTGTATGATTTCCAATTGAGTAATAAAAAGAGTTTATTATATACTTGTTTAAAATACCATTAGTGAATCCTCAAACATTGACATTTGTTTTATCATAGTTTAATCCTCACATTGATCTACCATCTCAAAATTCTCATTAACTTCTTTTTCTTTAGTACTACTACTACTACTACTACTGTTATTGTTGTTGTTGTTGTTGTTGTTGTAGTATTATTGTTGTTTATAATTTATACAATTAACCTTCCTATGATTCGACCTCGATCTTGGCAGGTTATTTATTACTTCAACACTCCTACACTTGGAAGAAGACATCAATTTTTTGGTCATACTATAGAGCCACTGACGAATCTCTATAAAGGGAGCTCTACTTTATTGAAGTTCAATGTATACTCTTGTTTTTTCAGACCCATAAGTTGTGTTGCTGGTCTGGAATGGAGCTCACAATGGAAATGGCTAGAAAGAAGGCCCTAACTTATGGCATGGAAGGTTAACAACTATTGGATGCTACTAAAAGGAGATTTAAACACCGTGAACAACTAACAATGCAGTTGAAGAAAAAAGGAGTTTGTCTTTCTTTGATGACTTTGATGACTGAATGCGTTGTTCTTGTTGTTCATGACAAAAATGAAAGAGAGAATGTGCAGCTTTAATGTTGTGACCACTACTAGTGGAATGCTAAGTAGAAGAGTTAATTATTTTTCCTTGTATGGGACACAACTATTTAACTTTTGATGATCTCAATTTTCTTTTGATAATAAGCCTTTATCTTATCTCTTTCTTTATTTTCTATCCTTTTCTTGGTCCTGTGTGGTAAATCTCAGGTGGGGGAACTTATATTTCAACCTTGGGGTAAGCATGATAAATGTATATGCATGTTTTTATATGATGAAGTCGCCTTTTAAAGAGTGACACATGATCATAAATCTTGCATGATTGCATGATGAAACATGAATTTTGATTCTTAGTCAAACTTTACAACATAAATTTCCTAAGTGACGGTCATTATACATGTAAGTCCTGAATTCAAGATGCTTAAAAAAAGACTAGCATTGATGCAAAACAATATATAAGGAGCATACCTCCTAAATGTAGGTTCTAATTGTTTTACATGAGATAATGGATAAGTTTACTACTTGGTTTTTAAAAAAAGATCTTTTACTGTCCAATGATCATCCTTCAAAAGTCGATATCAGGTTTATAAATAACATGAAAATAAAGGCTTTAAATAATATTATATTGATATACCAACTACTATCGAGTAAATAATCAAGCAAGAATTAAACAAGAATCTATAGGAGTGCGTGAACTGTTCACACATGCCTGCTTTAGCAACCATGTAATGAAATGCAAAACGGGCGAAAACAAAATCTTCCCTGGTTTGCAGGGACTTTGAACGAGAGCCTGCAGGTGCTGGGCGAAGTTTCTCTTTACCGCCTCCTTTCTGCTCTTTATGTTTCTACTGGTTTTCGTTCATCCTCTCTCTGTTTTTGTTTTCTTTTTGCTTTTTTGTTCTCTTTGATCTTTTCTGGCTTTAGTTCCTCTGTTTCTGCTTATTTTATTTCGTTTTTTTTTTTCTATGGAGTTAGTTCCTGTCTATGCTCGTTCCATCTTCTATCTTCTTCTATTCGTCTTTATTGTTTCCTCCTCTTTCTTCTGTTTTTTTTTTGGTCCCCCCTGTGTTTTTCTGTTTGTCCCCTGGTTCTCTCGGTTTGCTCTCGGTCCCTCGGTCTACCTCTATTTGCCTTGGTAATGTATATGTAGTAGCATGAGGGGGAGTGTTGGTGTCAAGCTAGTACTATGTTAATTTAGTTTTCTTGTAAATATAGGTATCAATGTAAATTGAGCATCTACACACATTAATCCAGGAAATTATTCATTATACAATATTTTTACCCTAAAATTAATTGGTAACTAAAAATGTACAAATGAATCAGCTAATATATATATTGATGATACGCCTACTGGCACCCATATCATATATTCTTTCTTGTTTACAAATAAAATACCAGGAAATTGTGAAAAGTGAAAAATGAAGACACTATCTTGAAAATTTCTAAAACCATCTTTCAAGGTCTATATGAAGCAATTAATAACCTCATAGTTCTCTCACTAACACATCCTAATGTATATGGTAAGCACGAGCATACAAAGAACATGAACGTTAACTTAAACTACTTCATCATCATAATCATTATCATCAATCAATCCTTCCCCAACATCTCCAGTAATGCCACTTTGTCCCCCCTTACAAGGACCATAAGCCTTGCTACAAGCAAGATAATAAATGAAGTTAGCAAAACCCAAACTAGAAAGCAGCCAGTAATAGTAATCATAATGTCCTTTGTTGATGTTGCTTGAAACCCAACTCTCTTGATTTGCTTCACTAATATACCCACGAACATTACTTACTATAAAACTGGCCACCAAGCTTGCAGCAGACAGTCCAATACTAAAAAGATTCGAGGCCACGCTAGACATGCTTTTAGGCAATTCAGTGTAGAAGAACTCATTCAGTCCAACACCATTCATAGCCTCAGAAAATCCAAGTAAGAAATAAAATGGCAATAACCACATTGCAGACATGTGCGTAACCGCGTCAGGAATATCTGAAATTCCTTCCCTGATTGCAATTTCTCGTCGCACCCTCTCTATAATTGCCAGTACTGCCATGGAAGCAGCCGAGACCAGAATCCCAATTCCTATTTTCTGTTTCAAGCCGAGACGTGTTGGTTTTCCCGTGATTTTTGATGCTAGAGGGATGATTACGCGATCGTAGAGAGCAATCCACATTGTTGCGGAGAGCAACAGAAATGCATAGAATGATCCAGCAGGAATTTCAAATTTCGAAGTGATATGTCGGTTCATAGTGGATGCCTGGAGTAATAAGAAAGAGTTTTGACAGACATTTACAGACACCAACACCCCTGTCGACCATATCGGGATTACCTTTATTAGTGCTTTTAGCTCTTCTACTTGATCTACTGTACAAAGAGTCCATGGATCTGAAGCTCTTCCATCTGGCATCAAGTCTTCTTCAGGATTCTTAATAACACAAGCTCTGTTTAGATACCTAGGACAAGATAAGACAAGGAAATCCTTATAGGAACTATGATATATAAAATTACCTTATTAAGTGCTTCACAGGTAGGTTAATTACCTTATTCTTTCACTTGGCACGACAAGTGCAGATCCCTTCCTATGATGATACAGCTCATCCGTGTCTAGTGAAGATAATTCAATCCTCCTCTTTCTAAAGGAGGCCACGAGAACTCGAGCAAATCCGATGAGCCAGCTTGCCTTAGCCTTTGGCTTGACATAAATGGGCGAAGCCAAGAAGAACGAAAGAGTTGACAGGAACATGAGAACCACAGGAACTCCGAAACCCACCTTCCAGCCCATGGCCTCTTGAATGTAAACCACACAAGTCATAGAAATAAATACAGAAGCTGAGGATGTAACATAGTACCAGCTGAAGAAGCTCTCTAATATTCCAGCATGTTTAAGGCTGTCCCTCTTGCTCAATTGATCAGCACCAAAGGCCAGAGAGCATGATCTTATGCCACCAGCTCCAATAGACATGAGGCCTAAGCAAAAATATAGAAACAAAAGTTGTGGTGTCGTGGCGTCGTTATTGCAATTGGTACTGAATTGGGCGCAAGAAGGCACCCTTGCTCCAGGGATTATTGTTGTCAACCATAATAGAACCATTCCCTGCACATTTATTTGATTCCAGTTAATATTTTAACATAATTGATAGACTTGAGAATGTATTTTTTTTCTTATTCTGAACGTCAACCTCGTATTAAAGAAGTGCAAACAAGTTTAGTTTGACCCAAAATTCAGGTTTATTTTGGGAACTGGAACTTTGTTTAATTCAGAGAATTGTAAAATATGTAATTGACAAAGAAATTAAAATATTTTCTTACTGTGAAGTGAGAATAATTTGGTCATGGAAAAGATAGTAATGAAGATTTGTCAATTTGGACACCACATGATAATAAGACTTATTGAAGATTTTTTTTTAAAAAGGATTTAAGAATAAAATACACACACACATGTCTGAAGTAACAGCATCCTGGAGAATTCATTATTATTATTATTATTCCTTGTGGGACCCAAACGGAGATATATCATTACTTATAAAATATTCAGAAATATAATAATAAAATATATTGTTGTTTTCATCGGCTTGTACGTCTCGTCGGCTTTAATCAAAATGTTAATGTGTTTAAAAATTTTATTTAAAAGTATTTTAATTTAATAATATTAAAAATTATTTTAAAAAAAATATTATTTCAATATATTTACGAGAAAAAAAGATTTTAAATTTTGCATCATTTGTTATTTCATTATTCCTTTAAAAAACAAAAAAAACTTTGAATTTTGCATCATTTGTTATTTCATTATTCCTTTAAAAAACTAAAAATCAGTATGATTTAAATAAAATTAACTATTTTTTTATATTACTAAATTTTATCAACATAAACGTTTTATTTAATTTAAGCGAAAACAAAATTTATCAATTACCCGGGCTCTCTCATGTGGTGTTAAAAAACCCCTTGAAGAAAAAAACTCATTTAAGAATAATTTTATATTAAATCTAAAACATATTATTATATGTTTTCCCTATAATGTGTTTTATTCTAGTCAATTGCTACCTACTAACCCCACAAAATCATGATTCTAGCATAAAAAATATTATCTTTAAAAGTTTAGAAATAACAAGTAAACCACAAGAGATATATGTGTATATAAAACACAAGATTAATTGTCTTTTTTTTCCCCTTTTAGATTAGCAATGGACTTAATTAATTGGAATCACCACTTTTGTTTGTGAGGGAATCGCCACTGAACCGTAGATCCGTTGGCCGGACACATGATTGTCTTTGTGACAAACAGAAGGAGAAAATAGAAAGACAAGAGTGATGATGCAAAGTTGGAAAGAAATAATGTTACCAGAAGGCTCGCAATACATCCAAAGCCGATCATCGGGTATCGACCCACATATGTATCAGCAAGAAAAGCCCCAATAATTGGCATGAAATTCCCAGCAGCTGAGTAGAGGAAGAGTATTTGGGCACCGCTAGCTGCATCCATACCATACTCTCTAGTCAAATACAGTATCATATTTGTTGATAGCCCAAAACTTGCTAGCCTCTCCAGTGCCTCATTTGCTGTCAAAACATTAATTTAAACCACATTACTTGAATAGTAATATATATAAGCTGCCAAGTAACCTGCTGCTCATAATATATGCGTCTGCATGCATGTTGCTGAAAGTGTATTAAATACCTATGATGAAAAACAAGGCTCTTATGCCACCCTTCGGGCTGCTCAAGAGTGGCTCTGTGATCATCTCCTTCGGATCTGATTGTGCACTCTGTCGATGGAGGGAAAGCGCCTCACAGCGTCT
>NW_011499870.1:1836891-1838748 GCF_000495115.2 Populus euphratica
CTTGCAGGTTTTACTTAGCTCTTGCCCAATTGGATTTAGGACCAAGTTTTTGGATTAAATTATGTATCCTTGTTAATCCAATCAACTTCATGTATGATCTTCCAACAAGGGAAAACCACCCCGCTTAACTTCCAACAAGGGAAAACCACCCGGTTATGCACTTCAACTTGCGTATATAATAAATTGAAAAAGAAATCAAACTAACACGAATAAGAATGAGAACTTTCGATGCAAGAGCGCATTTAATTACTTAATTAATTATGAATTCAGGTAATACATTGTTCTGCATCAACTTGCATATATAATAAATTCAAAGGGAAAACATTCATTGTATTGTTCATAAATTGCTATTAATACGCATTCATTGCACTCTTTGCTTATTATTATTATTAATATTTGCTTTGCTTTCGTTTTTGTGGTTTGTGAACGATTTGATAAAATTAAACTGTAGAAGTTGATAGCAATGAGCTCAATTCTATGCATCAACTTTTTTTCTGGAAAGTCAATCAATATCAAGCTCGGAATAAAAAATTGTCTCCCATTGCAAAGCCGAAATAAGCTTCAATACTGGCAGCATTTACGAAAGCCAACCGTACATTTTTAAATGCAACATATTTGTTTACAGCCCAATATATGCTGGACTCTAATTTTTTTTTTCAGTTTCTAGGTTTGAAATAGTAAATATAATGATACTTTAAAATAGCGAGAAAGAAAATTATAGGTTTGATACAATGAAACTCGTTTTCCTCAGCGATGAGCTCACTGTTTCTTTGTAGGGGACCATTAATTTGAACATTAATTTTTTCTTAAACCCTATAATTCCAAAACCTTTAGCCTGCTCGATCAGTTAACTTTCTGTTAGTGAGTTGTCATCCTTTTTCCATTACTTTTTTATTGGTTTGTTTTGTTTATTTATTTATTTAAATGGGAGTACTGTTTAATTTCTTTTTTATATTAAACTAGGACCAGATTCAACCCCTCCTATTCTGGTATGACGTGTTTGATGTGGTATGTTGCATGTATTTTGGATAATTGTTATTGATGTCCCAGATGTCTGTGTGGTGTTGGATGGTCATAAAAGTGATCATCTAGTTGTTTGGATTGGAGTTGTTAAAAAATTTAAGTGTATTAATTTTATTAAAGATTTTAAAGGTAAAGGATTAGCTGTAGCTAGAAAATATATTAGTATTTTTAGTACGTCTTATTTGATGTAGTTCTTTTAGCATACTTTACCTAAAATAAATTGTATTATATAATTTGTATATGATTTAAAGGTTTTGATGAGTTTTTAACTAGTAGTTTGTTTGTCTTTGGATGAAGATTTTTTCGTGTAAATAAGTCTGGCGTTTTGAATTTATTATGGGCTCATATGCCTAAATAAATTCTTATGAAAAAGGTTCATTTAGATACACTGATAGGGTTCATCTATTTTGAAAAGCAGCATAATTTTTCACAACTCGTGTGTTGTGGTGAAAATACTTCCAATTAAAATGTAATGGACCTAGGAATCTCATTTACATGAGCCACCTCTTTAAAGTAGAGATGGGCAATTCAGGTAGTATCCATAATCTCTTTTTCTTTTTTTTTTTGTCTTTTTGGTTTTAAACATTCAAAAACATGTAAGAAAATACAATCACACACATTTGTTTTATTATATTTTACTCATAAAAACTACAATTACATTTTTTACATATCACCAAAATTCAAAACAATTCAAACACACACACAATACACATTTATAATTTACAAAATAGGCCTTCTAAAATTCACAAATTAATATGTAGAACTTGCTATAAATTTAGAAACAGTGCTGAGAAGTTTTAAAGTTGCAAGAATAATGGCTTTGCGTTTAGGTCT
>NW_011499870.1:1839142-1840722 GCF_000495115.2 Populus euphratica
TTTTGGAGTTAATTTGGGCTTTAATTGGATGAAATTAAAGTTATGGGGTCAAAATATAATTTTTAAGAGTTGATTTAGTCAAATTAGGAGCTTAATTGTATAAATATTAAAGTTTGATGGCCAATTAGGGACTTAATTGAAGAAATCTTAAATCAAGAACCAAAATGAAAAACACTTGTAAATATAGGGGCTGCAATGAAACCAAATCAGGGGCTAAATTGAAAAAATTAGAAGTTTATTATTCAAATAAAGGTCAAATTGCATAAATTTAAGACTAATGACCAAAATAAAAAAGACAACCAACTTCAGGGATGCTATTTGATTTTCGGCGGGGATGCAATTACATTAATTTTTAAATCAAAATTACAATTTAAGACTTGATTGAACAAATTATAAATTGAGGACCATTATGACTCTGACATGTTTTTTGCAGTCTTTTCCTTTTAAATGAAACAGCATATTTTTTCCAAAACGGCGTCGTTTTATACACTGTTCATTAAAAAAAAAGCTCGAAATGGTGTCATTTTGAATGGCACTATGGGTCTTCTTCTTCCCCTGGACACATGAAGTAGGGGAAGAAAAAGAATTTTCTTGCTCTGTTTTCCACTGCCATCTTTCTCTTAAAAAGATGCTAACCAACCCCATTTGCCCAAGCATTCCACTTGTTGGAGAAAAGGGAGATGTGTTCCTCAGGTAATTTTTGGGGCGACTATATAGTGGCTGCCCTTGCCTCTCTCTACCCTGTTTTTCCTATAAATATAGGGGAAGAGAGTCAACAAAAAGAGAGTAGAAGAGGAGAGAGAGAGAACAAAAAGGCAGAAGAGAGGGGGGAAGACCGAAAGGGAAGAAAGAAAACCAAAGAGAGAAAAGAGGAGGAGAAAAGGAAAGAAAAAATAAAAGAGGGAGAGGAAGGAGAAAGAGAAGCATCGCGCGCCACCGTGCACCCAGCCACCACTAGCAGTGCTGTTATAACCACCATCATCAGCAACACTGCCTCAATGCCACTAGAGGTCTGTCTTCTTTACAACTGTCGATATCCCTACAATGAAATGATGTGTTTTTTCCTAAATAACATCGTTTTATACACTGTTCATTAAAAAAAAAGCTCAAAATGGTGTCATTTTGAATGGAACTATAGGTCTTCTTCTTCCCCTAGACACATGAAGCAGGGGAAGAAGAAGAATTTTCTTGCTCTGTTTTCCACTGCCATCTTTCTCTTAAAAAGATGCTAACCAACCCCATTTGCCCAAGCATTCCACTTGTTGGAGAAAAGGGAGATGTGTTCCTCAGGTAATTTTTGGGGCGACTATATAGTGGCTGCCCTTGCCTCTCTCTACCCTGTTTTTCCTATAAATATAGGGGAAGAGAGTCAACAAAAAGAGAGTAGAAGAGGAGAGAGAGAGAACAAAAAGGCAGAAGAGAGGGGGGAAGACCGAAAGGGAAGAAAGAAAACCAAAGAGAGAAAAGAGGAGGAGAAAAGGAAAGAAAAAATAAAAGAGGGAGAGGAAGGAGAAAGAGAAGCATCGCGCGCCACCGTGCACCCAGCCACCACTAGCAGTGCTGTTATAACCACTATCATC
>NW_011499870.1:1840840-1864754 GCF_000495115.2 Populus euphratica
CTTTTGTCAAAACTTCCAAAATACAAAAAAAAATAAAAAAATATATTTTTGTGCATATGGCCAAGTATCTCCAAGCTAAAAAATGATATGGTGTTTGCATACACCAAAAAACAATGTTTTAGCATATATTTTTGTCTTAATAACCAGTTTATTAAATCAAGAGAACATTGACCAAAATTTCAAAAACAACAAAAATTTTATTTTTTTTGTCTTTTAGTATCCAAGGTATGACATTAACGACCAAAAGATTATTATTATTAGTATTACTATTATTATTACTATTATTAGTACTAATATTATTGTTGTTGTTATTAGATTGTTGTTATTTATAATTTATACAATTAACCTCCTTGTGGTTTGACCTTAGTCTTGCCAGGTTATTTATTACTTTGAGACTTTTGCAATTGGGAGAAGACATTAATCTTTTGATCGTGTTATTTTCTAAATGTTGGTCTATTTAAAGTTTAAGGTAAGTCCTCCTCGATAAGGAGACTTTTATCTTATCAGACAAAAGTTTAATCGTTATAATGTCTATAAAAGAATTATCTTTTTAATATCAGAAATATATTTTACGTATAAATTTATAATCCCATATACTAAAATAAAAAAATATTTTTATATTTTTTTAAATATTGGCCTACTTCTTAAGACTTTAGTAAACTAGTTATTAAAGTCAAAATGCTTGTTAACACATGTTTGTTTGTTTGATTTTTTTTTTGTTTTATGAAAATACAATGTGATTTTTTTTATTTTTGAGAGACTTGGTCGTATGCATAAAAATAAGATATTTTTTTGTGTAATTGCTTCGCAATGTTTTGGTGAAAATCGAGTATATGAATACCGGATTTGTATCTTTACAGTATAAAAATATAAACCAACATTAAGCAAAATTGATTAGAAGAACACATGGGAAATTACAAATTTTTAAAAGGATTTTTTAGATTTTTTGGATTTTTTTTACCAGGCCTGATGTAATTATTTTGAGCTAGGCTAGACTCAGTCCGACCAATGAACAATGGTTCTCCACTGTTCACATACTACTTGAATAGTGGAGCGTGGAAGGGTTGAAGGTAAAGAAGAAAGGGAAGAAGAAGAAGATGAAGAAGGGGAAGAAGAAGAAAAAAAGTGACTGACCTTGCGATGAGGTGTTGTCGTCTGACACGATCAAAGAATTGATGTTTTTTCTCAATTGTATGAGTGTCGAAGTAATAAACAATCCGACAAGACCAAAATTGAATCACAGGGAGATTAGCTTTATAAACTACAAATAAAGAAATAGATAATAATAGAAAAGGAGTTGAAGAGAACTTTTGAAATGTAATATTGATGTAAAGATTAAATAAGGATAAAATAATTATCAAGGTTAGAGGATCCACTGATGGTATTTTAACACAACTATAATATATACTCTTTTTATTACTCAATTAAAAACCACACACAAATGAGGTTCCAAACAGATTACAAATTATTAATATGATTACATTAGTTATCTTATTTAAATAATGTTAATACTTGTAAATATTGTCAGACATTCTTTATTATAGCTTATGTTAACAATAAATCAAGTTTCTTTCATAGCACATGTGTCAGTTATACCATACGGTTGGGCTATGAAAGTGTCAAGTATTTGTTATACCAAGAGTTATACAAATGATAAATCTAGATTAACCATTTAACAAGCAAAGTATTAAGAGTGAATAAGATAATAAATACAAAACATATTAGTATCAAACATTAAAGTCCATGTTGAGTTTATACTATATTTATTCTTACAATATTAGTATAGCATTTTCACCTTGACATAATAAACTTAACTGAACATAATGAAGGAGAAAAACATAAATAAATAAGATAAGAATATAAATAAGATATAAGTTACATAAGTAAAGGAAAGGAAATGAAAAGCATAAATAAAAGATTAATATAACATAAAATAAAACTTGAACAATATAAAATACAAAAAAAGAGAGCAACAACAAGATCTTAATATGAAAACTAAGATACCTAAAAGCATGACAAATGTCTCCTTTTATAGGCTAAAAATTAGAACTATTGATTTGATAACTAATTGTTAAGTGGGTGTCCACCTCTTGACTTGGTAATAATCCTTATCTTCTTGTCTGTAAAAAATGTCATTACTAACTCAGAATTTGAACAGATAGTCTTCATGAAAGTTTAGAGATATTATTTTAGCTTTTCAATAAAACAAGAATGAGGTCATTTGGACTTCTATAACTCGAGATATGAGCTGAATACTGAACAATGTCTGAGCTGCAGGATAGATTATGACTTCTCTATTGTTGCTACAATTTGAAATTGAAAAACATTCCTTTAGAATCTTAGACTCTTCATGAAAGTTTTAGACTTATGTCTTAACTTTCTTTCAATATAAATCAGACCTAAATCCAAGTTCTACAACTTCAATTATGATCCAATAACCAAATAGTGTTTGAATTTGAATTCAACCAACATCACTTTTCTAAGCTTAACTTTCTCTTTGTCTTTTCAATTTCAGTGGTTAAACTCATCAATCAATCCTTTGATTTATGTGATAAGCTTGTATTTAAGATGAACATTTACTATAAATTAAAGGTATTTTATATTATTAGACATGTTAGTTAATGAGTTATTGATACTTCAAGTGCAAAATGATAATATAAAACCTTGAAAAAATTTCACTTTTAAGTACTAATCATCGTTCATGGTGGTGGTAGTGTGGCAATAGGCAATGGTTCCTCCTTTTTTATATTTTTTTTTTTGCATTGCTTTTTCTTTATGTTTTTTTACTCTCGCTTCTCTATTTTTTCTTTTGTTTTTGATGGTATGTTGTTGTCTATGGTGGCTCAGGGCAGTTTCTGTGGCAGCGATGGGGAAGGTAGGTAGTGGTGCCCTTTTTTTCCTTTATGTTCCTTCCTTCTTTTTGTTTTGTTCCTTTTCATTTCCTTTCCTTTCCTTTCCTTTCCTTTCCTTTCTCTGTTTACTATCCTTTTGTTTCGTTCCTCTTTCTCTATTCTCTGTCTCTATTTCTTTCTCTGCCTTCATCCTTTGTTCCTAAACAACCATCCCTTTGTTAGTTCTATTTTCAGTCTCCCCCTATTTTTCACCTTTTTTGTTTCCTTCTCTCTATATCGTCCCCTCTATTTCAAATTATTCCCTTAACTTTTTCTCAAAGTCTTTCTCTCCCTTTTGTTCTCTCTCTCTGGTCCTCAACCTTCTCTTTAAGTCTTTCTCTCCCCTTCATTCTCTCTATCTTTAGTGTTTTAAAAAAACTCTTCAATGCCCTCTTAAAAACTCTCATGCAAACCATCCCCTTTTTTTGTTCTCCCTAATCTGGTATTTATAAAGGGAAATAAGGAGAGAGCCACCCTACCCTGTCCAATCAAGTTGAATAGGTAGGCTGGCTGGGCAACTACCGACAATGTTTGTCTCCTTTATTTTTTTGTCATAGAAGGCCAATGAGCGTGAATGGATGTGAATAATAGAGTGAAGTAGGCCTAATAAATAGTGAAGGATATCTTCAGTGTTCACGTAAATAATGGAGAGTGAATTAATCCACTCTCCACTATTAACTTTATAGAATAGTGAAGATGACGATGTAGTAGATAAAAAAGACGAATGAAGAAAAGAGAGGGGGAGGGCTAAACTAGCAATTACTCATGGTAGCTCTATGGTGGCAAAAGGTGGCTACAAACGATGGCGTTAAGGTGATTCTTCTCCACTCTCTTTTAGTTTTCTGTCTCTCTCCTTTTTTTTTTTTGTAGCTGTCCTTCTCCTTTTTTGTTTCTCTCCTTTTTTTTTCTTTGGTTTTTCGTTTGTTATCCTTTCACTTTCCTCTTTGTTTTTGTTCCTCTTTATTTTTCTCTCCCTTATTTTCTCTTTTACCTTGGTCTTTTGCCTTTCTTTTTTCCACTATTTTCTTGTTTCTTTGTTCCACTCAAATCTCATCCTTCCTCTCTACCTTTATGTTTATTTTCCTCTCAAATCTCATCCTTCCTCTCTGCCTTTATCTATTTTCCCCTCTATAATCTCCTCAATCTTTTTATTTTTCCCTTACTCTAGTATTTATAAGGGATAAAAGGGAGAGAGTCACCCTACCTTGTCCAATCACGCTGAATAGGTAGGGGGCTTCAATAGGTAGGTGGCTCGGCAACCGTCTGCAAGGCTTGTCTCCTTTGATTTTTTATCTTGGAAGGCCAATAAGCGTGGGTTTTGTCAATTTGGGTTTTTGGGAGAGAAAGGGAAATAAGCGTTGCAAGGGAGAAAATCTCCTTCTTCCTCTAACTATACATGTCCAAGGAAAGAAGGACATGTACAGTCCCATTCAAAATGACACCATTTCCCCCCTATTTTATATTTAACAGTGGATGAAACAACGTCATTTTGAACAAAAGACACCATTTCATTTAAATTAAAACAGTGCCAAAGAAGTCAATTTCCAAATCGGTCCTCAACTTTTTATTTATTCAATCAAGTCCTCAATTGTAATTTTGATTTTAAGAATAAATTCAATTGCTTCCCTACCAAATAGGATGTCAACCCTAAAGTTCACCACATTTTTATTTTGATCCTTGGTCTCAGATTTATTAAATTTGATCATCCATTGATTAATAAACTTCTATTTTCTTCAATTTAATCTCTAATTTAGTGAATTTCAATCCCTCTATTTACACGTCTTTTCTAGTTTCGTCCCAGGTTTCAGATTTTTTCAATCAAGTCTCTAATTGGACATAAAACTTCAATATTTATGCAATTAAGTTTCTAATTTGACCAAATCAACTCTTAAAAATTATAATTTGAACCCTAAACTTTAATTTCTTCAAATTAAACCTAAATTGATTTAAAAATCAATTTTTTTTTACAATCAAACCCTTTATAAATTCAACTAAACCTTGAATAAAAATTAATTGAGTCCTTAAACATCTAATTTTGGACTTATCTTTATCAAATTGAATTTTTTTTATCAGCAAAGCTTTCACTAGTCAAAAATATACTGTCAAATTTCAATCATTGTATTTTTTTGCTTCTTTAACCAATTTCTAGTCATTTTCTGAGCGCTTCAACATCCTTTTTTCACTACTATTATTTTTTTTTATTCTGAATATTTTTTTTGGAAGAGAAAAAATAAATTTGAAAAACCTTTCTTTTTTCCATTATTTTCTTGTTTCTTTATTCCACTCAAATCTCATCCTTCCTCTCTACCTTTATGTTTATTTTCCTCTCAAATCTCATCCTTCCTCTCTGCCTTTATCTATTTTCCCCTTTATAATCTCCTTAATCTTTTTATTTTTCCCTTACTCTAGTATTTATAAGGGATAAAGGGGAGAGAGTCACCCTACCTTGTCCAATCACGCTGAATAGGTAGGTGGCTTGGCAGTTGTCTGCAAGGCTTGTCTCCTTTGATTTTTTTTTATCTTGGAAGGCCAATAAGCATGGGATTTGTCAATTTTGGGTTTTTGGGAGAGAGAGGGAAATAAGCGTTGCAAGGGAGAAAATCTCCTTCTTCCTCTAACTATGCATGTCCAAGGAAAGGACATGTACAGTCCCATTCAAAATGACACCATTTCCCCCTTATTTTATATTTAACAGTGGATGAAACAACGTTATTTTGAACAAAACACACCATTTCATTTAAATTAAAACGGTGCCAAAGAAGTCAATTTCCAAATCGGTCCTCAACTTTTTATTTATTCAATCAAGTCCTCAATTGTAATTTTGATTTTAAGAATAAATTCAATTGCTTCCCTGCCAAATAGGATGTCAACCCAGAAGTTAACCACATTTTTATTTTGATCCTTGGTCTTAAATTTATTAAATTTGATCGTCAATTGATTAATAAACTTCTATTTTCTTCAATTTAATCTCTAATTTAGTGAATTTCAATCCCTCTATTTACACGTCTTTTCTAGTTTCATCCCTGGTTTCAGATTTTTTCAATCAAGTCTCTAATTGGCCATAAAACTTCAATATTTATGCAATTAAGTTCCTGATTTGACCAAATCAACTCTTAAAAATTATAATTTCAACCCTAAACTTTAATTTCTTCAAATTAAACCCTAAATTGATTTAAAAATAATTTTTTTTTACAATCAAACCCTTTATAAATTCAACTAAACCTTGAATAAAAATTAATTAAGTCCTTAAACATCTAATTTTGGACTTATCTTTATCAAATTGAATTGTTTTTATCAGCAAAGCTTTCACTAGTAAAAAATATACTGTCAAATTTCAATCATTGTATTTTTTTACTTCTTTAACCAATTTCTAGCCATTTTCTGAGCGCTTCAACATCCTTTTTTCACTACTATTTTTTTTATTCTGAATATTTTTTTTAGAAGAGAAAAAATAAATTTAAAAATAACCCAAAAATAGGTGATGGTAGTGCTTAGTAGTTTACAGTGAGGAAAAGAAGTTTTTATGGGTGTTTTGATACGGGTTTTATTTGGGTTTAATGAGCTGATTTTGGCCAAAACAAAAATGAGAACAAAGTCTAGTGGTTTGGGTTTAAATTTGCAGACAAGAGAAAATTGAGGTGCTTTGAGTGTGTTGTGGTAAAGTGTGGTTATCGGTAAGGTTGGAGGATAAATTAGTGGGGATACCGCTATTGTTGTGGTTGACAATTAGTGCCTAGTTTTTGGTTAGGTGAGGATAATTTTGGTGGTGCTATTATATGGCTTGAATAAAGAGTAGAGGTTAAGGAAGACGAAATCGATGGAGAGACTAATTTGCTCATTGTAAAATTTTAGTTGTAGCCCTAAGGAGAGTGGGGTTGAGTGGTTCTAAGTTTTTATGACTGGTGGATATGGTTGTTGGATTTGCAATATTAATAGTAGGTCTTGATAACATCTAATTATCCTTCCAACATTCATTCAAAAGTAGCCATGTGATAATATTTTTCTTTCTGTCATCAAAAGGCACTTATCATCATAACTTTGATGAACTTCACTATTTCACCATTTAATTATCTTTTTTTGTTTTTGCTAACTGATCTAAATATTATTTGTTTTTCTTTTCAGGGTGCAATGTATTACCCCTAGGTGGGTCACCTTTTCAAGGATGAGCAAAAGGAGTGAATGTCATCTCTATCAAATATTTTGCAAACTCTATCAATGTTCTTCTTGTTTGACAATATTTATTGTTCTAAAATTAGCTATCACATTTTAAAGATCATGTCTATTCAAGTCTAATTATTGAAATGAAATCAGAGAGATTTTTGAAAATCAAACTTGTTTGGTTAAAAACCCAACACACATCATTCAATACATGCAGTCCTTTGACTATCTTGTATTTTGAAAATAAAAATTGACCCGTTCTATGATAAAAATAACATTTCTATGGTTCTTTAAGTCCATTTTAATCTCTGATCTTTAGTATATTTATTTATGGTACGTGATAAGGTGACCTTTTATGAATTTCAAAAAATCAGGATGCTCATGTCAAAATTTGAGGATTTATCAAGAAGGGTTGTTCCTCTTGAGCACTTATTTTATTAGTATACATAACCATCAATGACTTAATTTATAAAGCTATGACCTTTATAAAAAAGCTCTTCAAGTTTTGAGAGCACCATTTATTAGTTTAAATTGCTTACCTAATTAAAAAAGGCTTTTAAAAGCATGTAATATAGACTATAGTTCATGTTTATGAAATAAAGTAAATTTATAAGCTGAAAAAGTGTTTGAGGGTTTCAAAGACCTAGGATCAACATAACTATTCATTAGCTCTCTTTCTATTGTTGTCTTTGTAAAGGAAATGACATATAACCATGTTAACATCAACGATCAAAATTCTCTTAACATGGATCATAATACAAATTCAACTTATGATTTGATGAATAAACAATCTAATCATTTAAAGATACTAGAGACTTTATCATAGACACCAAAAAACATGTTTGTAGCTTAACATTTTTTTATGGTATTGACTTTTAGCATTTGTTATGTCTGCTAACCGTGACATGATGAACTCTACCACCCATTTCATTATTTTATCTAGATGATAATGAAAGATATTATCAAGAACATATGATGATCATCAATATTTTATGCCCCTCAGTATATATCTCTCTTTTCTCTTTTAGCCCTTTCTTAATCGTTGAACTTTTGTTCTTAACATTCTCTTTACCATTGATTCTGTCATTGTCTCCATCTTTTCAAACAAAATATCTCTCATTTGCCCTTATTGTAGGATGTGATCCATATGTGGGTTTCTTTTTAAAAACAAATCTACAAGGCTTAAAATGGGATTGCAAGGGATATATATTTCAAGAAATGTGAAAAAAGTGAACAAAGATGATCTTTTCTCATTTCAAGTAAGGTCGGTAATGATTTTGACTTCTTCATGAGTCCATAACAACTGAATCCACTACATGTCATTATACATAGTGCTAAAACTTAGCTAAATGATGTGTGGTTCAAAATCATATATGAGCTCAAAATCTGTTTGGTCACCCCGTATTGTTTATCATGCCAATGAGTCATTTTTGCAATCAAAACACTTTTAATCTTTAAGGATTGATTGACCTTCATTTTGCATGTTAGAGTTTCATTAAAATATTTTATCCATATAAAACGGTAAACACCTACTAACTTCAAAACAATAAAAAGATAAAAAAGAGACATGTTTCGTTAAATGATAGGATGTGATCCTAAAGCAAAATGGAAAATGGAAAAACTCTATAATAAAATGATTTACAATTCAAGACCATTCTTGGATTAGCTTTTCTAGCAATATTTATGTTTTGCCAAATATTTTTGATAACTTATCATGTTGAGACATTCTAGTGACAATATGAAAAATGACATCATCTTTCACAAACTCTACTTGCCTGTTGCTCTCTAACTTCAGGACTTAAATCTTGCAATTTTTATAACTATTTAATTGAATGGCCCAAGACCCCACCATGATATTCACACCTCTTATTTGGATTATACCACTTATGAAATAGTGGTTACATGGGATTTCATGAAGTTGAGGCAATAAGTCTGAAATCTAACAGGTGCTGGTAGATGAACTTGAGTGGCAAACAGATGACAATCTTAGCAAAGGCACTTAAGCAGTTGATGTTATAATGAGACCTAGTTGGATTATATAACTAAGGTTTCCCATTTAACAACCATCTTTTTATCATTGTTCTAGAATCCATGGTAGGACATTTAATATTTCTCATCTTGCTAGTTTGTTCAATTCTTCAAGCAATAATCACAACCTCCTGTCAATCTTCTATGGTAGTTGTGGTTGTCTAAGGATTGTTGGAAACCTTCCAAGGTTATTAGGTAATCTTGGAAATGCATGAAAACATATAGCATTGACACGACTAAAAGATTGATGTCTTCTCCTAAATGCAGGAGTATCGAAGTAATAAATAACCCGACAAGACCGGGGTCGAACCATAGGGAGGTTAATTGTACAAATTATAAATAACAATAATACAACAACAATAATAATAACAACAACAACAACAACAATAATAATAATAATAAAGAAAAAGAAAAAGAAGAAGAAGAAGATGAGAACTTTGAGATGGAATATTAACGTAAAGATTTAACAACGATAACAATAAATGTCAAGGTTAGAGGATCCGCTAATGGTATGTCAAACAAGTATAGTATAAACTCTTATTAGTCAATTGGAAACCACACACAAAGGATGTTCCAATCGGATTATAGATTGTTAACATGATTACATTAGTCATCTTATTCAATTAATGCTAATACTTTTAAATCTCGTCAAGCATTCATAATCATAACTTATAGTAACAACAAATCAAGTTCCTTTCATAGCTCAGGTGTCGGTTATACCATACATTATGGGCTATGAAAGTGCCAAGCATTTGTTGTAATAAGTGTTATACAACATAAATCAAGATTAATCATTTAACAAGCAAAGTATTAAAGAGTGAACAAGATAACAAATATAAAACATGTTAGTATCAAACATTAAAGTCCATATTAAGTTTACACTATACTTATTCTTACACCATTAGTGTAACCTTTTCACCTTGACATAACTAACTTAGCTAGACATAATGAAAGAAAGCAAAATAGATAAACAAAATAAGAACATAAAAGTTAACTAAGTAAAGGAAAGGAAATGAAAGGCATAAGAAAGAAAAATAAATAAACAAAATAAAAACATAAATAAGATAAAAGTTAACTAAGTAAATGAAAGGAAATGAAAGGCATAAACTTGATATTAATGAAAGCAAAGCATAAGCAATACAAAAAAATACAAGAGAGAAAGCAAGAGTATGATCTTGATCTGGACACCAAGATGCCTAAATGCATGGCAAATGCCTCCTTTTATAGGCCAAAATTGAGAACTATTGATTTGATGACTAATTGATGAGTAGGTGGCCAACTCTTGACTTGGTGACAATCTTTATCTTTTATTGTCTGCCCAAAATGTCATTGATAACGTCCAAATTAGAGCCACTTGAAAAAATGAAAGTTGTAGGAAATTATCTCAGCTTTCTTGTGTGAAAAATTCAACTCATTTGGACTTCTAGAACTCTAGATATGGGCCAAATACTGAACAGTGCTCGGGCTGGAAGACAAATTCAGGCTTCTTTGTTGTTGCTACAATTTAGACTTGAAAATGGCTTTTTTAGATCTAGGGCTCTATATAAAAGTTGTAGGCCTATGTCTTACCTTTCCATCCATATAAAGTGGACCTAAATTGGAGATCTATAGCTCCAGATATGATCCAATTACCGAACAGTATTCCGGTTTGAACTGCATCGACATCTCTTTTCGAAGTTTAGCCATCTCTTTGTCCTTTCAATTTCAGTTCTTAAATTCATCAATCAATCCTTTCATTTATGTGATAGGCCTGCATTTAAAATAAACATTTACCACAAATTAAAGGTATTTGATATTATGAGATACCTTATTATAAAACATGTTTTAACTAAGGAGTTATTGATACTTCAAGTGCAAAATGATGATATAAAACCTTGGTAAAAATGCACTTTTAAGTACTAATCAAGCATCACTACTACCGATGTGTGGAATTACATGTTATCTCTACTAGAGGAGAACCAGATGAATATGAAACTCTTTTATCTCCTCTTCGATTCCTCACTGATGGTGCAACAAACAAACACCTTTAGATAGAGTTATGCTATGTTGTAGTTTCAATTTTTCTGGTTTTTCAATTCAAGTCTATCTCTTCTCCTTACGTCTGTGTTTTAACACTGGTGGGAGAAAAATATAGATGATATGGAACTACTACATCCTTTCTTGGATTCTTTGGTAGTAGAGCCACCAAAAGATCTCTATAGATGGAGTTTTACTCTGTTGAAGTGTTTTTTCAAACCCATATGTTGCGTTGCTGGGTTGGAATTCAGTTCACAATAAAAATGGCTGGAACCCCGACTTATGGCACAGAAGGTTGACAGCTATTGGAAACTACTAGAAAGAGATGTAAACGTTGTGAACAACTAATAGTGTAGCTGAACAAGAAAGGAGGTTGTCTTTCATTAATGACTGAAGGCATTGTTTTTGTTTTTTATGACTGAAATGAAAGAGAGAAGGTGCAACTTTGATGTTGTGACCGCTGCTAGTAAAGTGCTAAAAAGAAGAGTTAATTATTTTTCCTTGTGTGGGACATAGACTTATGTTGTTTCCATAGGAGACTATGCAAAAAAATCCCTTTCTATTTTTAAAGCTCAGCACTTGTTCAAATAGATTTATGAGTCTAGCTACTTTACCTTTGATGCTTTCAATTTCCTTTTGATAATGAGCTTCTATTTGACCCCTTTCTTCATTTTCCATCTTTTTCTCAATCTGGTGTAGCAGACCTCAAGTAGGGGAACCTATGTTTTAACCTTGTGGCATGATAAATGTATAAGCATGTTTTAAATGATGAACTTGCCATTCAAGGGGTGATATATGGTCATAACTCTTGCATGATGAAATAAGAATTTTGATTCTTGCTTAAACTCTATAGCAAAAATTCATTGAGAGATGCCCATTGTGTCACCTATAAGTTCTGAATTCAAGATGCTTCAAGAAGGGTTTGCTTTGATACAAAACAATGTATAAGGAGTATACATCATAAAGGTAGGTTCTAATTGTTTTATGTGAGACAAAGGGTAGGTTCACTACTTGGTCTCTAAAAAAGGGTTTCTCGTTGTCTAGTGATTATCCTCGAAAGGTTGATATGAGGCTTACAATTAGCGTAATGATAAAGGTCCTAGATAATATCAGATTGGCATACCAACTACTATCAAGTAAATAATCAAGCAAGAACTAAATAGTTTCATGAGTCTTACCTAGGGTAAAGTCATTAAGATACCGTTACTTCCTCACTTAACTTAAAGTTGATGTAACAAATATTTAAAATAAAATGAGTGGTGTGTGAAGTCAAAAATCCAATAGCCGAGAATAAAAATTTATAAGTATATAATTCAATGCCATCAAAACTTATCCAAAGAGAAGGTGGACAAATTGAAAATAATTATCAAATACCTCCCCATTATTATTCAATACAAAAGCTGAGAATTCATTAGAAAATGATCAAACTAAGCACATGACAATTAAATATCAAGTAGATATCTTGAAAAAGCAATCTCAAGCCAAGTTTTTAATAACCAATTTATCAAGTTGGACACTAGTAATATATCAGATTGACATACAAACAACTATCGAGTAAACAATCAAGCAAGACCTAGATGATTTCATGAGTCTTACACAAGTTAAAACCATTAGGATACCATTACTTCCCCCACTTAACTTAAAGTTGATAAAGCAAATATTTAAAATGAAATGAGTGATGTGTGAAGACACAAATCCATATCCACTATGTGCATGTTGACATGAATGAATATGCATGCTAAAGCTGTAGAAATAAAATAAAAATTCATAACCAAATTATTACGACTCGATTCCCGGATCCATGACTAGTACATAGGTAAGGTTCCCCTTCAAGGTTCCATACCTATGCAAACCCAAACTTACATAAAAACTTATTCTTCAAATAATTCAATCAGAGTTCAACACGACAGTAACAACAAAACTAACTTTATAATATAATTTGATTGTCCTAATACAAGATTTTATATAAATTCATAGTTTTGGAGCACTAACTAGACATAAAGAAAAATGTACAAATTTACAACTAAAAGAGCAGGTTCTGAAGGTCCAACAAAAGTGACCTGCTATCAAGCTATAAGCCTGAAAAGGATAAATAATGAGAGGGTAAGTTCAACAACTTAGTGAGTAGATAATGTTCAATATACACATTCGAGGTAATACAACAATGAGAAATATATATGCAAGTATGGCTCTAGTTTCTTATAGAAAGGTTTATCAAATAGGCCATAACAAGAATATCATATAGTAAAACTTGTCAGAAAATCAAAATACAATGAGCATGAGGCTCCATACTATGGGATGATCAATCCACATAGGTTGGTGACTCCCCCGACCAACTAGGGTTCAAATACGATGTGCACAAAGACTAATACTACCCTGTTAGCATGGGTATCCTGACTAGTATACCATAGGTTCATAATCATAATAAAAAAGACATAGTTATATCTCAATGTTCAACTCATGACATCAATCAAATGAGAAGCTATCAATTATGAAGCCAATTCAAATATATACTGGTTCATATCAAGAAATCATATTTAACAATTGATCATGCTTTTTCATAACAAGGATAATAATCAACATATATATTATCAAGAAGCATGATCCAATTCATATTAATAAATTAAATATTTATAATATTTCTCATGCACATGGAAAATTATCCACTCACCTGACTCGAAAACAAACAGAACTCAAAGCTGATACCGAAGGAAATCCTACTAACGTCCCACCAGTAGAATATAAGGATTATCTGAATACAAAGGAGACATATTCAAAAATGACTCAAAAGAACATATAACCTATTTAATACACTTATCTAAGTGTATATTCCATAATCCTATATCTTTTTAAACTAAACTAGTTATTTTCTCAAAAACTCAAAAATCTAACAGTTTTTCTAAAATCTAATCCATAATAAAAAAATAAAAAAATTGATAATAATTCACTAAATAACCCTCAATTATTCATCAAACCAATCTGAAAAATCTAATATTACAGCTAGGGACTAATATGTAATTTATCATTTTTTAGGGCTAAATTGTAATTTTCGTCTAATTAGAGGACCAAACTAAATATATCATAAATTCATGAATATAGTTGAATTATATCCATAATTCATCCTCATTTCTGTCCAGAACCTCTAATTATACTCCAGGGACCATTCTGGAATTTTTCCAAATTTGTAGGGTCAAATTGTAATTTCTTGTCAAATGGAGGACCAAACTAAAATTTGTCATGAATCCATGAATATGCTGAAATTATGACCATAATTAATCCTCAATTTTGTCCAGAATATCTCATTATACTCCAGGGACCATTATGGAATTTTACCAAATTTTTAGGGTCAAATGGTATTTTTTGTCAAATTGGAGGACCAAATTGAAAGTTTTAAAATTTCATAACTATACAGTAATTCTTCCCATAATTCATATGTTATTCTGTTCAGAATCTCGGAATATGCTCCAGGGACCAATCTGTAATTTTACAAAGTTTGGGGACTAAATTGTAATTTTCACAAATTAAGGGACCAAATTGAATTTTCATCATCTTCAAACTCCAACCCAGAATTTCAACAGAAACCTTTTGTTCTTTCCAAATTTCTAACTCAAAATTCACTATTTACATAATTCATAACTCGAAATCATCACAATCTTCCATAATTAACTAAATAATCAATTACCTACAGCAATCAAAGCCATAACATTCAATTTAATTCATCAATTAAATTCAAACACAAATTTTCAAAATTCTAACATTTATCAAAACCAAAATTAAAAGCTTAATAATACATATTTATACATTTAACAACCTAAATCTTACCTTTAAACTTATTTCATTTAACTCCTTTCTATTTCTCTTCTAATTTCCCTCTTTTCTCTTCTTCTTCTTCTTTCTCCCTTCTCTCTCCCGTCAGTTTTTCACTCTAAATTTTTCAGACCTCTTTTTTCTTTCTATTTATATTTATCAAGTTTATTGAATTACTACACTACCCCTCATTCATTTATACCCTCTTCTAAGCCATGAAAGGCTTGGTTGCCTTTTCCTATATCTTTTAATTTAAAACATTGCACAAATAAACACAACACGACAAACATTTTTTGCAATTAACAAACAAAAGGCAAAGCTTAGTCCTCGAGTTCTCTTATAGAGTTACCATTCTATTACACCCAATATCATGATAACCTTTAAAAATTCAAAATTTGGCAAAGAAATAACATATTTTCTGGCATCTTGTTCTTTAGGAGAAAATGTCTTATTTAAGGAGTCATCATTTAGTATTATGATCATTAGGAGCCCTAATTAGTCAACAGAGATTTTATAGCATATGACTATTTACGCAAAAAAAAGAAGAAGATATTATTACCCTTTAAGCATTCTATCTAAGATAGGTTGCATTGGTGGTTTTGTTTTAAATTGCTAAAGGTATGTTGTACTATGCTACTGATGGTATGCTTGTAATATTCTTGATTCTAGTATTAGTGAATATTCAACTACGGATATTTCCAACTCTAATATTGGTAAATATTATATAGCCTTTTATCAAGATAAAAGGGAAATAAAAACCTATGATTTTACGGTCCTACAATCATGGTATATGACTGAAACAAAACATAGAATCATTTGTCCTTTAAGACTAGGGATTATTATACATGACTTTAAAACACTTACGTCCTAAAAACAATGAAACTCGAACCATATTAATCTAGAGGATCTTAACAACTTTAATAGCCTCCTTTAAACTGAATGTATTAACATTAAGTTTATCTTTGGATATTCACAAACATCTATAAGACCATGCATCTTCACAAACATTTCGAGCTTTAGTGGCTTTGTCAGAATGTTTATAATTTGTTCTTGAGTGGAACACTGCATCAATTCAATAACTTCATCTTTGATGAGATTTTAAAGAAAGTGGAAACACAAATCAATGTTTTTGCTACGATCATGCATGATTGGATTCTTTGACAGTTTAATAGCTAAGATGTTATCACAGTGAATCATGGTTGGTTTGTTTTGACAATGATTAAGCTACTCCAAGATCCTCCTCAGCCATACTACTTGGCAAGCATTAGATGCAGCAACAATGTGTTAGGTTGGTTGCCATTAATGTGCAACAACCATTTGCTATTGCACCAACCATGTGCACTCATCCAAGATGTCAAAAGTTGGCAGCCACCATTGTTGAAGAAGAGTTGGAGTTGGCAGCCACCTTTGTTGAAGAAAAACCTCCATGAATGCCTATAAATAGAGGCATATGCAAGAGAGCAAAATGTGTGACGAGAATTATGAAAATGTGAAGAGAGTAGAGAGGAAGAGAGAGCTGCAATGGCAGCAGCCTTGCTGCCATTGCAGCAGCTGCAAGTGCAGCAAAGAGAGTTGAGAGTTGAGTATGAGAGGGTATAATCCTCCTCCTCCATGTATTTGTTTTGTATTCTTTCTCTATCTCTAAATATATTGACTTCTCCCGTGGATGTAGGCGGTTTTGCCGAACCACGTTAAATATTGTGTCAGTGTGCTTGGCTCTCCTATGAGCAAGTATCAGAACATCACCGGTCGGAAATTCCCAACAATTGGTATCAGAGCGTTCGGTTTAAAGTGGTGTTTGATTTTGCTCAAACATGAAAGTTGTCAAAATTGTGTTTTGACCATACCACTGTGTAGAGGAGGAAGAGACGAAGCCACTGGTGAAAACCGCGTCGAAATCGGACGTCGGAAATCGTCGCGCGCGCCGGCGGGGTGACTGTCCACGTCATCAGCCACGTCAGTAGTTCTGCACAGTCATCAGACACATCACCTGACATATCAGCACTCTGACCAGTCAAACTGCCACGTCATTAGGCACGTCAGCAGTCCTGCACAGTCATCAGGCATATCAGCACTTTGACCAGTCAAACTGCCACGTCAGATTTGGTTGACATATATTCACCTGACACATCAGCACTCTGACCAGTCAAACTGCCACGTCAGATTTGGTTGACCTATATGTCCTACGTGGATGACACGTCATTACAGCCACGTCAGCTCCCTGGATTTTGATCCTGTGTGGCGGAGTCCTTTACCCTTTCACAATGAGTTGTGCCTTGTATTTGTCCATTTCCCTACTTTCATTGAGTTTCATTTTAAAAATCCGTGAAACTCTAATTGTCTTTACCCTAAATGGCAAGCCGATGGGTTCCCAAGTGTCATTCTTCACAATAGCATTATCCATGGCCTATCACCATTTGCTATTTTGCACTACATCCTCATATGTCAAAGGATCATGGTCATAGAATAAGGCTAGATGAGCCATATTGACATTTTCTTCATTAGAAAGACCTTGACCACTTATATAGCCCTGCATCCATCCTGGTGGTCTTCGAATTCTTCCTCTGCCATCACTGGAAAACTCTCCCCCATCAAGTGAGTTATCATGAACAGACCCTACAGTGTTAAGTTCACTGACAAGATTAATTGCAGGAGTGATGGTTGATGCAGCATGAGTGTTGTTTGCTGCAGCATGAGTGTTGTTTGCTGCAGCAGAAGTGTTGTTCGCATTAGTTTCCTCCTTAGGGCTGGCAAGGCTGGCATTTCTACCCTCATCGTCGTCTTCCTTCCATTCCAAATCAGCTAAGATAGTTTCTTTATGACTATCATCCCATTTCCATTTTTAGTCTTCTTAACAAATCACATCGCGACTGACAATTATAATTTTAGAAATAGGATCAAATAACTTATAGGCTTTGGATTCTTCACTTATCCTTAGTATGCATTTTAGACTTTTGGCATCCAGTTTTACTCTCTTGCTATCAGGTACATGAACATAAGAAATGCATCCAAAAATCCGAAAGTGACTTATTTATGATTTTAATCCACTTTAGATCTCTTCTGGTGTCTTAATTCTCATGGCAAGTGTCGGGCTTCTATTCAAGATATGCACTGTCCAGTTCACTGCTTCAGGCTAAAAATTCTTTGGAATTTGCTTCTCTAATAGCATGTTGCGCACCATATTCATAATAGTACGATTCTTTCGCTCTACAACCCTGTTCTGTTGTGGTGCACATGCAGCTGTTAATTGTCTTTGAATGCCATTCTTATCACAAAAATGGGTGAACTCTTGCGATGTAAACTCTCCCCCGCGATCAGTTCAAATACTCTTTATAAATGTACTAGTTTCTTTCTCAACTCTGGCTTTGTAGGATTTAAAGATAGCAATTGCTTCTGATTTTTCAACCAAGAAATAAGCCCAAGTTTTTCTACTAAATTCGTCAATAAAGGTAATGAGATACCTTTTTTTTGCTGTTCTAGATTGCATTTATTGGCCCACATATGCCTGCATGAACGAGCTGAAGAACTCCAAATGCCCTCCATGTACTTTCCTTCGGAAAAGGATCGCGATGTTGTTTTCCTATCAAGCAGTCTTCACAGATCTTTGACGGAGCCTTCAACTGAGGCAATCCATCCACCATATTCTTTTATTGGATCACCTCGAGACCATTCCAACTAAGATGACCATAGCGACAATGCCAAAGGTGAATTTGATCTGTGGTCATGGAGGAGAAGCAAGTTTCTTCTTTTAATGGACAACGACCAAGCACAAAAAACATTTTGTTATATATCATATCGGTTTCCATGACTAAACCTTTTTCAAAATGATAAATCTTGCATTTTTAATGTTGTATGACCACTGTAAGACCCTTCTCTTGCAACTAACCAATGCTTAGTAAATTGTTCTTCAAATCTGGCACAAAGAAAACATCAGTAATCACCTGTATGATTCCATTTATCTCCATTTGAGTATTGTCTTTCCCCTGTATAATGAGACTTGTATTATTGCCTAACTTCACTTTTTCTCTGAAATTGTTATCGAACTGTGAGAATAACTCTCTTTTCCCACACTTTCCCCGCATATGTGGTTACTACACTCGAAATCAAGAAACCACAAATGATCTTTTCCAGCATCATTGCCATCCACATGTGCCATTAAAAGCATATCTTCACTAGTCTTAACAAAGTTGACCTTTGTATCTCTTGCTCTTTTAGGACATTTCTATTGAAAATAATCTAACTCGTGATAGTTGTAACACTCTAGGGTAGTTTTATCAAACCTAAACCTGCCCTTGCCTCTTCCTCTACCTCGATAAGAACCTCTATCACCACCTCTTCCTTTTAGTTGAGGTTCGTAAATGATCTAAAGGGCTTGTTTATCCATAATGTGACGACTAATTCATTGTTCATGCACCAACAGACTACTTTAAAGCTCATCAATGAATAAAGTATACAAATCATTTGATTCTTAATTGAGCATACCATATAATTGTACTTTGGAGTCATGGATCTCAGGATCTTCTCGATAATTACCACATCCTCCATTCTTTCACCATGAATTCTCATCTTATTGGCTATGGTAAGAATTCTTCCGAAGTAGTCACTTATTGATTCCCCATCTTTCATGTGCAACACTTCAAACTCCTTGCAAAGAGCTTGGAGTTGAGCACGTTTGACTCATGCTGTCCCTTGGTACTTTTGCTTGAAAGAGTCTCAAATATCTTTTATTGTGTCCTTTTTTTAAATCGTTTCCAAAATAGATCGATCAATGGCTTGGAATAGATAGTTCTTAGTCTTCAGGCCCTTCAACTTTTGATCCTCAATCATCTTCTTCTGTCCGTCTGTGAGATCTGCCCCTTCCACTGCTGCAGGGATCCCAGTTTCCACCAAACTCCAGTACTCCTCGGAATGCAGAAAATTTTTCATAAACATACTCCAGTTATTATAGTGTCCATCGAACCGTGGAATAGCAGGCTGTACAAAGTTACTCTCGCTTGTCATTTTATCCTTTCACTCTAATGTTTGAGGTGTTGGTCAGGCTCTATGACGAGGCTGTGATACCAATGTTAAAATCAAGTATATTTGACAAGGAACTTTGTAGAGACAAAAATGCACTATAACACACAGATGCATAAGAAAACTCTTATTTATTAAAGAACTGACATGGCTATTAAATAACCTTTCATCAAGACAGAAGGGAAATAACAACCCATAATTTTACAGTCCTATAATTGTGGTATATAACTGAAACAAAACAGAGAATCATTTGTCCCTTAAGACTAGGGATTATTATGCTTGACTTCAAAACACTCACATCCTAAAAACAATGAAACCCGAACCATAGTAATCTAGAGGACCTTAACAACTTTACCACTCTCTCTGTTTTTGTTTTCTTTTTTATTTCTCGTTCTCTTTGTTCTTTTCTGGCTTTAGTTCCTCTGTTTCTGCTTTTTTTCTTTCGTTTTTTTTTTCTCTCAAGTTTGTTCCTGTCTATACTCGTCTCCGTCTTCTATGTTTTTCTTTTCATCTTTGTTGTTCCCTCCTTTGTCTTCTGTTTTTTTTTTTTTAGGTCCCCCCTGTCTCTTTCTGTTCATCCCCTGGTTCTCTCGGTTTTCTTTCAGTCCCCCGGTCTACCTCTGTTTGCCTTAGTAATATATATATGTAGTAGCATGAGGGGGAGTGTTGGTGTAAGGCTAGTACTATGTTAATTTAGTTTTCTTGTAAATATAGGTATCAATGTAAACAGAGCATCTACACACACTAATCAAGGAAATAGCTCATCATACAATATTTTTACCCTAAACTTACTTGGTAACTAAAAATGTACAAATGAATCAGCTAATATATATATTGATGATACGCCTACTGGCACCCATATCATATATTCTTTCTTGTTTACAAATAAAATACCAGGAAATTGTGAAAAGTGAAAAATGAAGACACTATCTTGAAAATTTCTAAAACCATCTTTCAAGGTCTATATGAAGCAATAACGTCAGTTCTCTCACTAACACATCCTACTGTATATGGTAAGCACGAACATACAAAGATCCTGAACGTTAACTTACACTACATCATCATCATCATCGATCAATCCTTCCCTAACATCTCCAGTAATGCCGCTTTGTCCCCCCTTACAAGGACCATAAGCCTTGCTACAAGCTAGGTAATAAATGAAGTTAGCAAAACCCAAACTAGAAAGCAGCCAGTAATAGTAATCATAATGTCCTTTGTTGATGTTGCTTGAAACCCAACTCTCTTGATTTGCTTCACTAATAAACCCATGAACATTACTTACTATAAAACTGGCCACCAAGCTTGCAGCAGACAGTCCAATACTAAAAAGATTCGAGGCCACGCTAGACATGCTTTTAGGCAATTCAGTGTAGAAGAACTCATTCAGTCCAACACCATTCATCGCCTCAGAAAATCCAAGTAAGAAATAAAATGGCAATAACCACATTGCAGACATGTGCGTAACCGCGTCAGGAATATCTGAAATTCCTTCCCTGATTGCAATTTCTCGTCGCACCCTCTCTATAATTGCCAGTACTGCCATGGAAGCAGCCGAGACCAGAACCCCAATTCCTATTTTCTGTTTCAAGCCGACACGTGTAGGTTTTCCCGTGATTTTTGATGCTAGAGGGATGATTACGCGATCGTAGAGAGCAATCCACATTGTTGCAGAGAGCAACAGAAATGCATAAAATGATCCAGCAGGAATTTCAAATTTCGAAGTGATATGTCGGTTCATAGTGGATGCCTGGAGTAATAAGAAAGAGTTTTGACAGACATTTACAGACACCAACATCCCTGTCGACCATATTGGGATTACCTTTATTAGTGCTTTTAGCTCTTCTACTTGATCTACTGTACAAAGACTCCATGGATCTGAAGCTCTTCCATCGGGCATCAAGTCTTCTTCAGGATTCTTAATAACACAAGCTTTGTTTAGAAACCTAAGACAAGATAAGACAAAAGGAAATCGTTATAGGAACTATCATATATAAAATTACCTTAATAAGTGCTTCACAGGTAGGTTAATTACCTAATTCTTTCACTTGGCACGACAAGTGCAGATCCCTTCCTATGATGATACAGCTCATCCGTGTCTAGTGAAGATAATTCAATCCTCCTCTTTCTAAAGGAGGCGACGAGAACTCGAGCAAATCCGATGAGCCAGCTTGCCTTAGCCTTTGGCTTGACATAAATGGGAGAAGCCAAGAAGAACGAAAGAGTTGACAGGATCATGAGAACCACAGGAACTCCGAAACCCACCTTCCAGCCCATGGTGTCTTGAATGTAAACTATACATGTCATGGAAATAAATACAGAAGCTGAGGATGTAACATAGTACCAACTGAAGAAGCTCTCTAATATTCCAGCATGTTTAAGGCTGTCCCTCTTGCTCAATTGATCAGCACCAAAGGCCAGGGAGCATGATCTTATGCCACCAGCTCCGATAGACATGAGGCCTAAGCAAAAATATAGAAACAAAAGCTGTGGTGTGGTCGCGTCGTTATTGCATCCGCTACTAAATTGGGGGCAAGAAGGCACCCTTGCCCCAGGAATTATTGTTGTCAGCCACAATAGAACCATTCCCTGCACATTTATTTCATTCCAGTTAATATTTTGACATAATCAAAAGTTTTGAGAAGGTGTTTTTTCCTTCTTCTAAACTTCAACTTCGTATTAATTAGAGAAGTGCAAACAACTTTAATGTGTGTGTGCGCGGGTGATGAAGATTTGTCAACTTGGACAACACATGATAAGAGGACTTGTTGAAGATTTTTATAAAAGGATTTAAGAATAAAATAGATACAATTAAACATGTTGATATAGATATATATATATTTGCGCGTGTGTAAGGATGGATAACTATATATTTGCCTTGGTTTGTCAAGCTTTGGGTCCATCCATATGCAGATATCTCATTACTTATAAAATATTCAGAAATATAATAATAAAATATATTGCTGTTTTCATCAGCTACATTAAAAGGAATTAATCATCCAGTAATAAAATATTACTGGTGGAGGAGGATTCAATTTAGGCAGCAGTGTTTGGAGCGTTGGAATGAGGTTTCCATCGTGTTTAAAATTTTAATTTTTAATTTTTTTATATATTTTAAAATTAAGTGAAAATGAAACTTATCAATTACCCGGGCTCTCTCACGTGGTGTTCCCCTTTCATATATATATATATATATCTGAAGTTATTAATGAGTTCATATAGAGTAATATGTATTAACACTAGCATATTTTAATTGAAAATCCTTTTAATTTAAAATCTGTAGAGGTTTGTACTATAACATGTTTTAAATTTTAAATTTTAAATTTAATTAAAAAATTTAACACGTTTAGTATATGAAAAATTATTTCAATTTAAAAACTCATTTAAGAATAATTTTATATTAAATCTAAAACATATTATTATATGTTTTCCCAGTAAATCTCTACTACAAGGTGGGAGTCTAGTCAATTGGTGCCTACTAACCTAACAAGATCATGATTCTAGACAAGAGTGATGATGCAAAGTTGGAAAGAAATAATGTTACCAGAAGGCTCGCAATACATCCAAAGCCGATCATCGGGTATCGACCCACATATGTATCAGCAAGAAAAGCCCCAATAATTGGCATGAAATTCCCAGCAGCTGAGTAGAGGAAGAGTATTTGGGCACCGCTAGCTGCATCCATACCATACTCTCTAGTCAAATACAGTATCATATTTGTTGATAGCCCAAAACTTGCTAGCCTCTCCAGTGCCTCATTTGCTGTCAAAACATTAATTTAAACCACATTACTTGAATAGTAATATATATAAGCTGCCAAGTAACCTGCTGCTCATAATATATGCGTCTGCATGCATGTTGCTGAAAGTGTATTAAATACCTATGATGAAAAACAAGGCTCTTATGCCACCCTTCGGGCTGCTCAAGAGTGGCTCTGTGATCATCTCCTTCGGATCTGATTGTGCACTCTGTCGATGGAGGGAAAGCGCCTCACAGCGTCT
>NW_011499870.1:1873093-1934978 GCF_000495115.2 Populus euphratica
CTCTTATTATTGAATTGGAAACCACACACAAAGGAGGTTCCAATCAGATTATATATTGTTAACATGATTACATTAGTCATCTTATTCAATTAATGCTAATACTTGTAAATCTCGTCAAGCATTCATGATTATAACTATTAACACTAGCATATTTTAATTGAAAATCCTTTTAATTTAAAATCTGTAGAGGTTTGTACTATAACATGTTTTAAATTTTAAATTTTAAATTTAATTAAAAAATTTAACACGTTTAGTATATGAAAAATTATTTCAATTTAAAAACTCATTTAAGAATAATTTTATATTAAATCTAAAACATATTATTATATGTTTTCCCAGTAAATCTCTACTACAAGGTGGGAGTCTAGTCAATTGGTGCCTACTAACCTAACAAGATCATGATTCTAGACAAGAGTGATGATGCAAAGTTGGAAAGAAATAATGTTACCAGAAGGCTCGCAATACATCCAAAGCCGATCATCGGGTATCGACCCACATATGTATCAGCAAGAAAAGCCCCAATAATTGGCATGAAATTCCCAGCAGCTGAGTAGAGGAAGAGTATTTGGGCACCGCTAGCTGCATCCATACCATACTCTCTAGTCAAATACAGTATCATATTTGTTGATAGCCCAAAACTTGCTAGCCTCTCCAGTGCCTCATTTGCTGTCAAAACATTAATTTAAACCACATTACTTGAATAGTAATATATATAAGCTGCCAAGTAACCTGCTGCTCATAATATATGCGTCTGCATGCGTGTTGCTGAAAGTGTATTAAATACCTATGATGAAAAACAAAGCTCTTATGCCACCCTTCGGGCTGCTCAAGAGTGGCTCTGTGATCATCTCCTTCGGATCTGATTGTGTACTCTGTCGATGGAGGAAAAGAGTCTCACAGCTTCTTCAGTCCACTGTGTTGTGAGAGATCATTTGGTGCACGATGAATACATTTATACACCCAGAGATTTGTTGCCTTAAGTAAGCTAGGTTTTGTCTGGCCTTCGTTTTGCTTCTTTCCATTCTTTTCCCGCTGCTGGTTTTGGCTTCATTAGCTGTTCCTCTAGGCTTCATTAGCTGTCCTTCGATTGATTCTATCCATAAAAAAAAGAAATATAGATTGAACGTTGATGTCACTGGATAATAATTCTTTCGTAAACGTAAGATTTTGTCAACCTGCAATTTTTTATTTCACTGTAACCTGTTTCCATGAAGAACAGCGTAAATTCCAACACACAAATATTCTGTTCATCTTTTAAGCCAAGTATCCAAGCACAGACAAGCTGAATTTGGTAGAAACAGAATTCTTCCTTGCAGGTTTTACATAGCTCTTGCCCAATTGGATTTAGGACCAAGTTTTTGGATTAAATTATGTATCCTTGTTAATCCAATCAACTTCATGTATGATCTTCAACAAGGATAAAAATAACTAAAAGGGAAAACCACTCCGCTTATTGTACTTCAACTTGCATATATAATAAACTGAAAAAGAAATCAAACGTCTAACACGAATAAGAATGAGAACTTTCGATGCAAGAGCGCATTTAAATAATTAATTAATTATGAATTTAGGTAATGGATGACATTTTCAAAATGATTTGCTATTATTTTGAAAAGACAATTAAAAATATATATATAAACTGTTATTCGTACACATTCATTGTACTCTTTGCTTATTATTATTATTATTATTAATATTTGCTTTGCTTTTGTTTGTGAACGATTTGATAAAATAAAACTGTAGAAGTTGATAGCAATGAGCTCAATTCTATGCATCAACTTTTTTCTGGAAAGTCAATCAATATCAAGCTAGGAATAAAAAAATTGTCTCCCATTGCAAAGCCAAACTAAGCTTCAATACTGGCAACATTTGTTTACAGCCCAAAATATGCGGGAAATTATTGGTTTGATACAATGAAACTCTTTTCTCCTCTGTGAGCAATTGTGACGGTGGTGCTCAGAAGTGAGCTCGTTGTTTCCTTGTAGGGGACCCTTAATTTGAACATTAATTTTTTGTTAAACGTTTAGCCTCCTCGGTCAGTTACCTCTCTGTTAGTGAGTTGTCATCCATTTTCCATTGGTTTGATTTATTGTTTTTTTTTTTTTTAATGGGACCAACTTATGATTCAATCCCTCCAATTCTAGTATAACGTGTACGCATGGCATTCGTGGAACCTATATATGCCATTTACTTAGGATAATTGTTTTTGATGTCACACATGGGCATCATACATGGAACCCACTTATGCCATGTATTTTGAATAATTATTTTAGATGTCGTAATATGTGCACGTGTAGTGTTGGGTGATTAAGGGAATTGTCATCCAGCTGTTTGGTTTAGAGTTGTTAAGAAACCTAGGTGCGATGGTTTTATCAAATATTTCAAGGATAAAAAATTAGTTGTGTCAAAAAAAAAATATTAACATTATTAATGCATTCTATATCTAATATAAAATATATTATATGATTTAAATATAGTTTAAAGATTTTGATAAATTTCTAATTAATAATTTGTTTATAGCTTAGGATGAAGATTTATTCGTGTAAATAAATCTAGCCTTTTAAATTTATTATGAATCCGTGTGTTCAAATAAATTCTTATGAAAAAAGTTTATATAAGTACATTGACAAGGTTCACTTATCTTAAAAGGTATAAGGATTTTTCACAACTCGTGTATTGTCAAGAAGATACTTTCAATTAAAATTGATAAATATTCAGAATAATTTTGTAAATTTTATAGTTAATTTTTAATAATTAAATATCAACCTACTTGCAAGTCCAATATTTATACCAAAATATTAACCATTAATTCTCCTTAATTAATTTTTTTATAATTATAGGAATATTGGTCAAATTCTCATGGATTAAATAAGTTGATTATTAAATCCAAAATACATGCTAAAAAAATAAAACATACCATGTATTTTATTTTTTAAACAAGATATGATTTTTATATTTTTAAAAGACTTAGCTGTATTAATTTTACTTTTTTTTGTCTTTTTGGTTTTAAGCATTCAAAAACATATAAGAAAATACAAACACACACGCATACATTCTTTTTACTATATTTTACTCATAACACTATAATTACACTTTTTTACATATCACCAAAATTAAAAATGATTCAAACACACACAAAAAAAATTATAATTTATAAAATAGGCCTTCTAAAATTCATAAATTAATATGTAGAAATCACAGAAATTCAAGAACAGTGCTGGGAAGTTTCCATGATGCAGGAACAGTGACAGCACATAGGTCTCATGCACCACCGCCACCGTCAGCATATGGAACAACTTGCCGCCACCGATGAAGACAAGAAATAGGTGGATCCGGACTGCTTCTTCTCCCTTTTCTTCTTGTGTTAGCAGTGAGTTTTTTCTATTACCTACAAACAAAAGAAATCTCAAACATGCACAATTGGTTTATTTTCTTTTTTTATAGATCTATTTCTCTCTATAGTTTTATTTTGGGCTCTCTAATTGTTGATGCAACACTTAACAATATATGAGGAGGTGGTAGAGGTAGTAACCAATTAGTCTGGTGCGGTAATGGTCGTGCTTAGCAGTTAACAATGAGAAAGAAAGTTTTTGTGGGTTTTATTTGGGTTTAATAAGTTGATTTTGGCCAAAACAAAAATGTTAACAAAGTCTTATGGTTTTGGGTTTAAATCTACAAGCAAAAGGAAATTGAGGTGCTCTAAGTGTGTTATAGTGAAGTGTGGTTGTCGGTTTGGTTGGAGGACAAACTAGTAGGGATGTTGTTATTATCGTGGTCGATAATTAGTGGGTGGTTTTTAGTTGGGTGAGGGGAAGGGGGTTGAGTGGTTTTAGGTTTTTGTAACTAGTGGATGTGGTGGCTAGTATGGCAATATTAATGGTAGGTTTTAATAGGTCTATTTGTTTTCAAACAAAAAATAAATAAATGAGGCGATTGATTTTGGGTTGTGTGGTTAGTGGTGAAGGCGTTAATGATGGTGTTGCTGGAGTGGGTTTTTGGTGGTGATCTCGAGGGTGAGGTTGCGACTATGGTGGTGGTCAAGACCTACTCGTGGTATCTTATGATAATAAGAGGGAGATGTTGTGGAGAAAGATTGAGGATGGCTGGAAATTCAAGGCCACAACTAATCTCGAAGGATTAAAGATGGCTAGAAATTCAAGGCCACACAACTAATCACATTGCTGGTATTGTTGGATAAGTAAATTATTTTGCACTTCTTTGGCTTGAGGAAAAGGGTCATACGTTTAGTGTTGGTTTTAGTATTTGGATGAGTTTGGTGTGAGTGGGAAAGGATGTGGGAGCATGTTTTTTGCTTTTTTTCTTTTTTTGTTTATTAGTTTTTTTGTAATGGTATCCCCATAAAATCATCTCCTAAATTTTTTCCTCTATTTAGTGTGGGGTGCAAACACCTACTTATAGGTAAAAAAGTTTGTTATTTTCAATTGTTTAGTTTGGAAGCGAACTTGGTAACCAAGTAACCCAAAAAAATTGGTTCCTTTATAAATTTTGATTTTTCATATTTTTTTGTATTTTTTATTTTTTTGAGAAAGAACATCAATGAAAACTCAAAAAATACGTTAGTTGAAAGTATAATTTTTTATTTTTTATTCTTTAGAAAAGACCCTAAAAATGACATAACTATGACAAAAACATTTTCTTTATTTTTTTGGTTTTTTTCCATTTTTGGTTTTTTTAAATTCAAAAATAAGGTAAATAATTAAATAACAATAGTTAAGAATAATTGGGAGGCTTGACCTATTGGTTATCCAACCTTATCTATATATATGTGTGTAGGGCAATATACAAAAGTAATGGTAAGATTACAACACAAAAATATAACTACAATATTTCCTATATAGTCTACCTACAATATTTTCTATATAGATATATTAATATGCCCTCTCAAACTGAGGGTAGAGGATCAATCTGAAGCTTGAACTGAAAACCAGTAAATGCAGTAGTAGGAAGTGGCTTAGTAAAAACATTTGCAAGTTGATCATGAGAGGAGATAAAATGAATCTGAATCTCTTTCTTCGCAACCTCATCTCGTACAAAATGATAGTCAACCTCAACATGTTTAGTGCGAGCATGAAAGATAGGATTTGCAGATAAGTAATGCCTAGATTATCACACCAAATAGTAGGAGTTGAGTTAGAAAGAATCTATAGATCTCTCAATAGATACTAAAGTTAGATAATCTTAGCAGTACCATCAGCCAATGCTTTATACTCAGCCTTGGTGGAGGAGCGAGCAACTGTGCGTTTCTTGTTAGATTTGCATAAAACTAGTGTATGACCAAAAAAGACAAGATAATCACCCATAGACTTGTGATCATTAGTACTACTTGCCAAATCCGCATCTATAAAGCCATAAAGAGCAAAGGAGGAACTTCGAGTGATATGTAAGCTATAGATGGTCGTACCTCGTAGATAACGCAAAATGCGTTTAACAGCACCCAATTAAAAATCGGTAAGAGCATGCATAAACTAATAGACTCTGTTAACAACAAAGTAGATATCTGGTGTTGTAAAGGTGAGATATTGAAGAGCACCCATAATTTAAAAAAAAATTGTAAGGTTAGAAAACAAGGGATATGGTAGTATGGTGACTTTAAAAGTAAAGATAAAAGTATCAACTGGTTTGTAAGAGGTCATACCCGTTTGAGTAAAGATGTCAAGAATATACTTATGCTGGTATAAAATCAGACCCTTAAAAGTAGGCTAAACCTCAATGCCTAAAAAATAATAAACGGTGTACAAGTCACGAAGCTTGAACTTTGAATGTAGTAACTATATTAAACAGTAAAGCATAGTATAGTTGTTACCCGTAAGAGAATGTCATTAACATAAACTAGAAGATAAAAGATATCAACATCACTAGACAACATAAATAAGAGGTGTCAACCTTAGAGGCATGAAATCCAATAAAAATCAGAAAATCACTTAGATGAGTATACTATGCCCATAGAGCCTGTTTTAAACCATATAAAGACTTATGCAACCGACACATATGAGAAGGAAGAGCAAAGTCAACAAAACCTAGAGGTTATCTCATGTAGACCTTCTCAGCAAGAACACCATTGAGAATGGCATTATGAATATCAAGTTGATGAATCTTCTAATTACACGAGGCCACAATGGAGAACAGTAATCTGACTATCACATGTTTAACAATTGGACTGAAGGTTTTAAAATAATCAATGCCTTCATGTTGAGCAAAGCCTAAAGCCACCAAACATGACTTATACGGCTCAACATTACCATCCACATGACTTTTTATCCTATACACCCATCAGCAACCAATAACATTCATCAAATGATAAAAATGAACCAAGGATTAGATGTTATTAAAGTGTAAGGACTGAATTTCATCACGCATAGCACCATGTCATGCCTCATACCTGTTAACATCAGAGAATGTAAAGGGCTCCCAAGTGGGAGAAGACAATACCTGACAGTTAGGTGCAACAGATGCTATTAGAAAAGTAGTCTTCAACAGCCAAGGATGAAGAGCCATTAGATGTTGATAAGTAGCAAATCGAAAGGTAGGATAATTAAAGGAAGAATAAGAGCTTATAATAGCAGATGCAAGAGAATTTGTTATAGAATTAGAGGTGACTACAATGATAAACCTGGAAATATACGACCCTGAAGGAGGTGAAGTTGTTCCTGCATAATGATCATAAGAGAAACATGTAGATAGTGATATAGAAGGAGGGTTAGATGGTAGTGGTATGGTGACAGATAGGGATATGGAACAGTAAGGTTGTTTGGGTTAAGCTGGAGGTGTGGCAGAGTTGCTAGGTGAGGCATTTGGCATATCAGCTAGGAGAAAGTTGTGGGAGGTAATCAAGGTAGGCAAGTGTGGGGTTGTGAGGGATTGGCTAGGGGTTGAGCTAACTATTCAGAATCTACAAAAAGAAATGCATTTTCATGAAAACAAACATGACAGAAGATATATACATTGAGAGGTGAAATCAAGACAATGATAACCAAGATATGAGGAACTATAACCTAAGAACACACAAGGAGATGAACAAAAAATCCAACTTTTGAACATGATGGGACACAAAAATGAAGAATAAAGACACCCAAAAGTATATAGAAAATCATAATTACGAGTATGATTAAACAGACATTCAAAAAGAGACTGGTTTTAGAGGACAAGAGTAAACATGTGATTAATGAGATATACAGAAGATTCAAATGCATAATTCCAAAATGATAATGGAGCACTACATTGGCCTAGGAGTGTAAGACTAGTTTCACCAATATGACAATGGCAATGCTCAACACTGTCATTTTGCTCATGCGTATGAGGATAGATTAATTTGTGATGAATACCAATAGTTTGAAAGAAATCATTTAACTTGCAATTTGAACATATTTAATTTTGCAAGAAAACTAACGCTTAACAAGCATTTAAAAATATTGGAATATAGAAAACACATCAAATTTTGCAATAAGTGAAAAATACCATATGTATTTCGTATGCATATCAATAAAAATAACAAAGTAACAAAAACTATCAGAAAACATAGGAGTAGGGCCCCAAACATCGCTAAATATTAAATAAATAGGAGCAATAGTTTTGTTACTTGTAGATTGCAATAACAGACACAAAGACTTGCCAAGCGGACAAGCTTGACATTGAACAAATGAGCATCTAGAATGACACATAATTTTATTTTTGAAAACTAATACATTAAAAATACAAGAAATCAGATGACCCCGTCAACTATGCCACAGATCAATACTGGCAGAGACGCAAGGAGACCAACAAACTTAAGGAATGGTGGTGTCAAAAGACTCAGAAAGAACATAGAGACTATTATTGCTCTAACTAGAAAGGAGCACTACTTAAGTGGTGAGATCCTTTATATAAAACACAAAGGTGTGAAATTCAAAATAAACATTATTATCACTATAAAATTTATGAACAGATAGTAATGGTTTGGTAATGTGAGGAATATGAAAAATGTTAAATAATATAAAAGTGTGTTTAAAGGAACGTAATATAGTATGTCTAAAATGGAATATGGATAGACCCTTACCATGACCAATATGCAAATGATCATTACTAAGATAGGGTGTAGAATTGGTCAGAGTCGCAAGATCAGTTGTAACGTGTTGGTTTACACTAATGTCCAAGAACCAAATAGAGGCAGAAACCGAACTAACAATAAGATGGGTAGAGGGTTGGTGACCATTGCTATGAAACTAATCACATTGTAGGGCTGTATGACCGAAGAAAAAGCATAGCTAACACTTAACATTATGCTCGAATGACTGATAAGGAGGCCACTACCCTCAACAGCAGGTCGTCTAGGTTACTGTCAATGACTTTGCTTCCAATCCATAGGAGTAAAGGAATGCGAACCGTGAAAATCAGACCTATTATAGTTGTTGTACCTGTTACTGTTAGAGTGCCAACTGTCGCAGGAACAACCTCTATTACAACCAAAATTGGAGTTGTGTTGATGCTGGGCAAGATAAGTAAAGGGTAGTCGAGATGATGTAGGCAGTAGAGGTGGATTTGTAGCCAATGAAGGAAGAGAAGACTTAACTCATAAGTGAGAAGATGGATATGACGATCCGCATATGACAATGATGTTGTCTTGGTCACGAGACTAGTTACCAAGTCTTTAAACTCACCATAAAGACCACAAAATATATAGAGGTTAAAGTATTCAAGAGAAAGGGGTCAGCCAGCAGCAGCCAAGTCATCAAATAATGACTTGGTGTGTTGTATGTATGTAGTAACTGAAGCATCTCCTTGTCGAAGATCTTGAAAAGACCCCTAAAGTTGCATAATGCGAGAATTCAATGGACAAGCAATTGTGTTTCTCAATAGTGCATGACACGACTAAAAGATTGATGTCTTCTCCCAAGTGCAGGAGTGTCGAAATAATAAATAACCCAGCAAGACCGGGGTCGAACCACAGGGAGGTTAATTGTACAAATTATAAACAATAATTATAAACAACAATAATAGCAATAACAACAATAATAACAACAACAACAACTATAATAATAATATTATTAATAATAATAATAATAAATAAAGAGAAGAAGAAGAAAATGATGATGATGAGAACTTGGAGATAGAATATTAATGAAAGGATTAAACAATAATAATAACAAATGTCAAGGTTAGAGGTTCCACTAATGGTATGTCAAACAAATATAGTATAAACTCTTATTGTTCAATTGGAAACCACACATAAAGGAGGTTCCAATCAGATTATATATTTTTAACATTATTACATTAGTCATCTTATTCGATTAATGCTAATACTTGTAAATCTCGTCAAGCATTCATGATTATAACTTATGTTAACAACAAATCAAGTTCCTTTCATAGCTCAAGTGTCGGTTATACCATACAGTATGGGCTATGAAAGTGCCAAGCATTTGTTGTACCAAGTGTTATACAACATAAATCAAGATTAGTCATTTAACAAGCAAAGTATTAAAGAGTGAACAAGATAACAAATATAAAACATGTTAGTATCAAACATTAAAGTCCATATTAAGTTTACATTATACTTATTCTTACACCATTAGTGTAACCACAAAGTATTAAAGAGTAAACAAGATAACAAATACAAAACATGTTAGTATTAAACATTAAAATCCATATTAAGTTTACACTATACTTATTCTTATACCATTAGTGTAACATTTTCATCTTGAAATAATAAACTTAGCTAAACATAATAAAAGAAAGAAAAATAAATAAACAAAATAAAAACATAAATAAGATAAGAGTTAACTAAGTTAAGGAAAGAAAATGAAAGACATAAACTTGATATTAATGAAAGCAAAGCATAAACATTACAAAAAATACAAAGAGAGAAAGCAAGAGTATGATCTTGATTTGGAAACCAAGATGCCTAAATGCATGGCAAATGCCTCCTTTTATAGGCCAAAATTGGGAACTATTGATTTGATGACTAATTGATGAGTGGGTGACCAACTCTTGACTTGGTGACAATCCTTATCTTCTCTTGTCTGCCAAAAACGTCATTGATAACATCAAAATTGGAGCTACTTGAAAACATGAAAGTTATAGGAAATTATCTTAGATTTCTTGTGTAAACAATTCAGCTCATTTCAATTTCTAAAACTCCAGATATGGCCAAAATATTGAACAGTGCTCGGGCTGGAGGACAGATTCGGGCTTCTTTGTTGTTGCAATAATTTGGACTTGAAAATGGCCTTTTTAGATCTTGGGCTCCATATAAAAGTTTTAGGTCTATGTCTTACCTTTCTATCCATATAAAATAGACCTAAATCTGAGATCTATAGCTCCAAATATGACCCAATTACCGAACAATATTCTGGTTTGGATTGCACCGACATCTCTTTTCTAAGTTTGGCCATCTCTTTATCCTTTCAATTTCAGTTCTTAAATCCATCAATCAATCCTTTCATTTATGTGATAGGTCTGCATTTAAAATGAACATTTACCATAAATTAAAGGTATCTTATATTATTAGATATATTATTATAAAACATGTTTTAGTTAAGGAGTTATTGATACTTCAAGTGCAAAATGATGATATAAAACCTTGATAAAAATACACTTTTAAGTATCAATCAGTGCACCAAACACAAGTTTGACAATCTACCACAAGATGCAGTACATCCATAGAGAGAGAGGAGAATAACACGCTTAAAATAAGCTGATCCTATTGCTTTCAATAGATAAAAAAAAAAAAAGGTTGATTGCTAAAGAAGAACCATCAGAACTGTCAGAAACATGAAAGGAAGGACATGACACTAAGCCATTGATAAAGTGGAAAACATCATAACCAAAAAGATATAGCAGGTCAACTTAGAGGTCCAAATGAGATATGATTTTCACCTATAATACCTTACTAGAAAGCTTGACATGTGCACTTCAACTTAAGCCCACATTCTCATTTTGTGACTCTAACTTGGTGAAAACCCAATCATAAGAAGCTAGGTCCAAAACATAAAATATAGAATTTTTTATCTTCAACAATTAATTCACAAAATTTCTTAAGCATGTCAAACTCATAAAAATAACTTCTTAAACTCAAATAAGGTCAAAATACATTAAAAAGCATAGTATAAAAGGAGTAAAAACTTATGTATATTTTGAACATATCAAATTCCCCACACTTAACTTTTGTATGTCCTCAAGCAAAATTTCAATTTTACTTTTTCATTGTAAAAATTGTAATGCCATCAACAAATAACAATTAAACTCTTGAAACATTATAACATATCATGAATGAAATTCCAATCACTTTAAAATTATTTATCAAGTAATTTTTACTTCATAATAAAACAACTAAATAGCAGACATCACAAGAATAATTGCTCAATTTTGATGTGTTTGAAAAATTAGTGTTTCACTCCAATTTATTCCAATGAAAATAATATACTATAAGCTTACGAATCATCTCACTCTCCACCATTTAGATTACATGCATTTCACAAATCATAAGGTTTTTCCAAGGATTGTAATGTGGTTTGGTTCAAGGTAGGAAATCTTTGGTAAGGCAATTTAAAAGCCATTGAAACTAATGAAACAAAATACCCCAAAACAAGTCATAGAATATTAAACACTTACTCTAGCCATTTTGAAGTTGGAAAAAATTGAAGCTACAATATCCTTTTTATTTGTAAAATTGTTGTCCAATAGAATAAGATTTTGGTTCAAACCAAATAATGATTTTTTACCATTTTAAAACAACATCAAATCATCACGAGACCATTTTTTTTCTTTTTTTCTTTCATTCTTCTACATATGGCATAGCCCCTCTTAAATTTAAAACACCCCCACACTTATTTCATGTATTCCAATACTTATATAATAATGTATGATGCTCCATTAGTTCTATGGTTTGGGTGAGATACTATGTGGTTTATAGCTTGTAATGTGGGTATATAATCAAAGAAAAAGTCCATCAACTCAAAAGGGGTCTTTAAGGGAAAAATTTATCCAAATGTGGGTTGCTAGGCTATATAAAGTATATAACAAAGAATATTTTAATCATATTCATGTATGCATGTAAAAGTATGGTCTTGATTAGAATCAAAGCAAGTTGCAGGGGAACAAAAGCAATGGAAGAAAATCATATGAAAGGAAAATAGAGACCGGTATGAATGTATCAGTCATAAGGCTCAAAGTCTCACAAGCTTGTGTCTACTAAATCCAGTTACTTAATTCCTAAAGATAATAGCTTGACTAAACAATTTTAAAAAACTAGATCATCATTCAATCATGTTATGATTTTTTTCAAGCTCAACTAAAAATTTGTTAAAAACATTAACATTCCAATCATTGAAAAGCACCTAAAAAAAACTTTTGGTCGAAAAAGGCTAAAATTTTAAAGTACATTAATTTCCCCACACTTAATATAAACATCATCCTTAATGTTTGCAATTAAACATTTTAAAGAGAGAAGGGAAAGTTTTCCTTCTTTTTACACAATGTTGTCTATCTTTAATGTTAGGTATGCTTTTCGATGTGCTCCATATTTTTACTTGAGGAATACTAAATTGAAATAGAAAGCAATCAAATGAACAAAAAAAAAATATATCTTTATTGTTTGTGGTATAACACCACATATGAGTTACCTCTTAAAAGCATTTTTCTTTATTGTTTTTTGCTAGACAACTCTCAATAGTTTTTCTTCTCGGACTTCAGTTTGATCGTTTACAATTATCATTGGCGGGGTTTCGTCATCTCCTAAGTACACACACTTTAAATGTTAGCATAAAGACTTCAATTCCATCTTTGGGTCTATTCAACATAATGTAAAACCCTTTCATAAGAATTTGATAGTTGTAAAGGAGATTTAACCAACCTATTTGGTATTTTAAGTAGTGAATGCAAAGACACAATTAATTCTTTCATGTCCTCATTCTTCTCCAGCCCTGCATCTCTACTTTGTTGTTATGATGTAATATGAAGTTAAACTCATCTTTCATGAAATTATATTCATGACCATCTTAAACAATAGGGTTAATTACATCAACATGAAAAACAGATTTCGAGTCTTATGGATATTTCATAGCATCAAAAATGTTAAATGTTATTATTCCTCCATCAAACTCAAAAGATAAAGAATTACGATAATAATGTTACTTCTCACAACTTGCTAATAGAGATAGTGTGTATCCTATTGAATCAAATTCAGCAGTTTAGCTTATAGTTGGCAGAAAATTGACAAAAACAGATAAGAAAAGAATGTTTTTTCAACCATGTTTCAGTCGTGTTTTGCTCTATTTATCCTCCCTTTTATTTGCCAAATTTCTTCAGGATTATTCTCTAATTAGAAGTTTTTATGATACTTAGTTATTTTCTTCTTTATCTAGTCTTTAAGGTTGAATAAATCTCTCAAAATTTATGTAGAAAACTAACTCTATTATTTTCATAACTTTGCTGTAATTTCAACTCTACTACAACTTAGACTTTGTTTTTGACTTGGTTTCTTGCAATATCTAACCATTCCAATTATATTCTTTAATTCATAGCATGTCAGAGGCTTGATCTAAACCTTTCTTGGGTCCTAAGGTCCACCGTTTTTATGTCAGACTCTTAGCCGAAGTGGGATGCTTAGCACTTTTAATTTCCTTATTAGATAGGAGACCCATCTTATCTTTCAGATTATATCAATATTTTGATCTTTAAAACAATTTTATCAAACTTAGAGTCCTTCATAAAAGTGAATTTAGGCTTTTAAATTGCTGGATTTTGATACTGAAAGCTCAAGATATTCTCATTTGAATATCTAGTGTGAAAGTAGAGAACCATACTTCGAGTAAGATTGTAGCTCGAGTTTACAAATTTTATTAGAGGTCCAAATGAGATTTAAGTTTTACCTATAATATCTTCCTAGAAATATTGACATGTGTACTTCGACTTAGAGCAAATCCACATTCTCATTTTGGAACTCTATCTTGGGAAAAAATCTATCACAAGAAGTTGGGTCCAAAACATAAAGTATCTTAGGCATGCCAAACTTATAAAAATAACTTCCAATAAACTCAAATAAGGTCAAAATATATTAAAAAGCATAGTGTAAAAGGAGTAAAAATATACATATATTTTGCACTTATCAAACATAAAAGTACACAACCATAAATCTTCCAATGAATGGTCCTAACACTCAATGCATGAACCACATAAAGATACAACGTATATTTAATAGAACAAAAGATATCGTTATCCACGCATACAATTAATGTCATGTCTTAAATGTTGTTTTTCACACATATAATTGTGTTATATTTTATTTTTTATTTTTAGTTTTTGGATATGAAAGAGTAAAGAGAGTGACACTTTGAAACGATAAGAAAGAAAATTATTGGTTTGATCACCTTTCGACAATAAAACTTGTTTTTTTGGTGTTAATAAATTTTCATTTAATAAGATGAGTTTGATGGTGATGATTTTTAAACTTTGATCTTGCATGTTAAAGTAGATTGCAGTAAAGAAAATTTTCCCCTAATTTTTTTTTTAATCTTTTGGGAGGTTTTTTTGGAATATTCTTTTTTGGATTTTAAATGTTTTTTAGGGTTTTTTTATTAAAAGGGTTGAAAAATAAATTTTTGGACAAAACATTCATTATTTTTATGGGCTTTATATGTGATCCGTAACTTTTCATAGGCCAAGCACATGTGTAGGATCATCCCCTGATGTTTTTTAATGTGTTTTTAACTCCTTAAAAACAAACACACACACATCATTTTCAGCACTTGTTTGTTTTTTCAAAAGAGTTTTTTATTTGATTTTAAAAGATAAAAAATCTTCTTTTTATTATCAATATTTAATGAAATTAGGGTTGCTTTTTATTTCAATCTCAAACACAACATTTACTTTTATCTTTATTTTTTAAAATTTGTTGTTTGATATAAGGAAACTTTCCTTGAAACTAGTTTGTGTATTTTTAAATAGGATGCATGACCCAAATCACAGGTTTGAAAAATCGACCTTAGTTAGCTTAACCTTTTGTTTTGTAATGTATTATAAAACATATGGAAGAGCAAGCTAAATGGCTAGTAGAGAACACTAAACCATATGGTTATTTTACTGTAGCCAAAAAAAATTTTTTTATCTCACATTTTATTGTGGACTTACAGTTTAAAAATTTTTATTTTTTTATTTTGGTTCTCAAATTTTTTTTAAATGATTGCCTCTTTTTTAGGCCAAATTAAAGGACAATGGATTTAAATATGTTGAACAAGTACAAGATTGAAAGAATGAGGATGAGAGAGAAAACAAAAAAGTGAAAATAGGTGGTACTTTCAAAATTTAGTCAAAAAGTATACTTTGATCCTTATAATTTTCAAATTATAAACTTTCAATCAACAAATTTTTTTACAATTTCATTTTGGACCCAAAACTTTATTTTTACTATTTTTCCAGTCTTTGTATAAGAGAGGAGAAAGAAAGTGGTCAAATTCTTATAGTAAAGAAAAAAAAATTTAGTTTATACTATTTTAGCAAAAAAAATCAATTTTAATGTCAATTGCTTACACTCAATAAAGGGAGTGTATCCTAAGTGTTTTTTTATCTTAACTTTGATGAAGATGTTAGATATGAGCTTTAGAAGTTTTATGATTTTGAATTAATTTGAAGTTTTTTGGTGTATTTTTGGGTTTTTAGGTCATTTATAAGTTTATCAAGGTGTTGAGGATATTTTAGAAGCGTTTTAGGTCATAATAAATTGAAAAATAGATTTTTATATCAAAACATCATCAACTCAGAATTTCCAACCACTATAATAATAGGAATCTAGAATAAAGTAGATGATGCATTATTTGCTTCAGTAGGTGACTTCTTGCCTGCTTAATATTTTTGCAAAAAATATTAGGATTGCCCATCCCTTAATTAACAAATTTTAAAAAAATCAACGAAAGCCTAGGCTAAAAAATGCATGACTCTAGGCTTCTTCTTTTTTTTAATTTTAATAAATTTTTAACAAAGTTTTATAATGATTTTTTATAGAATATAATTTAGTTTCTACTTATTTTATAGGTAACATTTTATTATTATTTTTTATGTCAGGAGAGATTCTTTATTTTTTTGCCTTACTTAAATTTATTTTCCTTTAATTTTATTCAATTTCTCACTTATGCCTATTATTATTATTATTATTATTCAATTAAATAAAACATTTATTTCAATAAAAAATATTATTAGATACAATAAAATCAGTACAATCAAGTTTATTGCCCAAGTGTTGAGATTAGATGTTCAGAGCCACATCAATCTCTTAGCTTTTTAATTTATTTTTTGGTTAAATATCACAATTTTTACTTGATTTAAAAATAATGTTATTTTTTAATATATACAGCCTTGCATAATATGTTTTTCTTTGATTTTATTCTAAGAAACAAAGATATTAGACAAAATTAGATACATAACATATGTTGTGATATCAAATATTTTGAATTTCATGTAGCTCTCCATTTTTTTTCTTTTTAGTTTAGTCTTTAGTTATAGTTGATGATTTTTAAAAAAAAAATTAATGGCACATATAATTATTTGATTAAATAAAAAATTTATTCAAATAAATAAATTTATTAAATACAAATAGGTATATAACCTTTGTTATGAGATTAAATATCTTGATATATACCTTTCTCTTGACTTTTCCAGTTTTATTTTTACTTATTATTATTTTTTAATATATTTATTGGCAAGAATGATTCTTAATTTATTTAGTTAGATATATGTATAATTGTTTTGTATTTTTAGTTTTGAATATTTTTTATGGTTAAAAACACATTAAAAAAAGCATGCATATTCATTTTTTTTTGCTAAAAAATAAAATTATTTGACCCACAATAGAGTGTAGACCAACTAGATAAAATAATAATAAAATATAGACCAACTAGATAAAATAATAATAAAATATTACAACTTTAAATATATTACATGTTTAATATATATGGAATTCTTACATGTCAATTAAGAGTCTTGATGAATAATACTACTTTATCTTCTAATTAAAAATTAAAACATCGTTTTGCCCCATATAAAAAAAAAATAACATCAAAACATTACTATCAAGTTGGGAAAATATATATATATATATATAAGAAAATTGTGGCATAATATTCAAAACAAATATAAAAATTAAAATATTTTTAATTTAATCCAACAACCAAATACAAGAGTATACATTCTTTCCAACCACAAGATACAAAATAATTATCAATAACAAGACAATGTCAAAAATCTAGTGTTCTTTGGTAATTTAAACATAGAAAGCAATAATTAAGTTTGTTTATTATTTCGCATCATATGTTATCATTTTATAAGGTACACTGATATTCTTTTTACTTTTTAATAATAGAAATCAATTTAAATTGTTTTTGTTTATTTTGTTCAACTGGGAGTACTTCATCTAAATTCTCTCATTTTAAAATTTTTGGTGTCTATCATATTTATTTTTAATTTTTTTTACTAAATATACTTTAAAAAAATTTGTATTCTTTCAATTTAAAATAGAAAATTTTAAATTTCATAAAATATATAATTAAGTATTTTTTAAATTAATTTTTATTTAATTTTAATTTATTTTAATCATGCTAATATTCCTACTTAAAAAACTTTTGTTTATTGGATGTCAGAAGTGTAATACAAATTTGTGGGGCTCAACAATAGGACCATTCGCTTTGGAGGATGCAAAATATTACTGTGAAAACTAAATAATTGGATCTAACGAAAAGAAACCATATTAATCAAATAAATGAAGAAAATATACTAATTTGTTTATCTATTGTAAAATCATTTTTTTATTAATTTTTTTTTTAAGGAGGGACAAGTATGTCATATTTTTATTAATTCCATTTAAAAAAGAAAACAAAGAAATTTTTATCAAAAACTCAAAAAAATAATAAAAATAGAAAAATATAATTTGTTTTTGTTACTTTTTTGTTTACATACAGTTGGAAATCATTTTACTTATGACGGCAAATAACTCTTACTTTTAAGAATAAAAATTAAAAGATCCGATTTGGTAACATGGTATTCGCTAATTATTTTTGGTAGAGAAAATAAGTAAAAAAATTAACTTAAAATATAATTAATTTTCTATTTTTTTTACTTTTTAAAATAAAATAATTTTTTTCTTCTAATTTTAAAAAAAATTCTTGCAATAATAATTAAAAATAAGCAACTTTTTAATGAATTTATTTTTTTAATTCTTCATGATTTTCTTTTCTTTTCTTTTCTTTTCATTAGGATTGGAAATAATACAAACTAGCACATGTCCCTCCCTCAATAGCCTGATTTAAAAATAATAATAATAATAATAAATTAGTAAATCACTATGATCATTTAATGTAATGTTACCTTCTAAAATAACTTCTTGTCCAGGGTATTATAGTTTTTTTTAATAGGTTCATATGTTATTATTATATTGATTAGATATAAATTACTCTTTTTATATTTTAGAAATACAATGAAATGACTTAAATGTCATTAAAAAGCAGAAGTTTTAAACCAATATCAAGGGTTTTTTGATATAATGTTTTAGAGGTATAATGAAATGACTAAATTATTCTTAAAAGTAAATTATAAAATTGACATATATTCTTAAAAGTAAATTATAAAATTGACGTACAACAAAATATATATATTTGTTATTAAATAAGATCATTTAAATATCTTAAGAATATTTAAATGGTATTTTTTATAATAATGACAAATATCATTTTTCTCAATTGGTTATTTAGTTTTTTAATGTCTTTGATTTTTTTTTTTATTTAGTTTTTTAATGTCTTTGATTTTTTTATTTATTTTTTTAAATTAATTGAGTTTATTAAACTCATTAGAATCAATTATCTGGATTTTTTTTTTACTTTTTTAAAAATATTATTATTACTTGAATATCTTATTTTAACATTATAAAAACTTTAACCCTCCCTACAACATGTCACAAGTTACCTATTTAGTTTGAACTATAAAAGTGGCTTTTTTAAAAAAATAAAAATCCTACCATGCACATACAATTTAAGAATTCATGAGCTGCGGCTAATAACTTTCATCTGCAACAATGTTCCTTTGTTCTTCCATGGAAGGACCATAAGATTTGCTACAAACAAGATAATATAAGAAGTTAGCAAAGCTCAAACTTGCAAGAAGCCAATAATAATAATCATAATGCCCCTTGTTGATATTGCTTGAAACCCAACTCTCCTGACCTTCTACTTTCGTTAAATCACGAACAGCACGAACCATAAAACTGGATACCAAGCTTGCAACAGACAGTCCTATCCCATTAAGAGTGGAGGCTATACTGGACATGCTTTTAGGCAATTCGGTGTAAAAGAATTCGTTCTGTCCGATAGGAGTGAAAGCCTCAGCTACTCCAGAGAGGGCAAGAAATGGCAATAACAAAAATGTAGAAATGTGCAATTCAGCATCAGGTCTGTCTGAGAATCCTTCCTTGATTGCAGTTTCCCTCCTAACACTCTCAGCAATTGCTAATGCAGCCATGGAAGTAGTGGATAATAGGATTCCAATTCCCATTCTTTTTTTCAAGCCGAGACGAACTGGATGTCCCTTGATTTTCGAAACGAAGGGAATAATTATGCGATCATAGAGAGCAACCCACAATACTATAACAAGAACTGCAAATGAAAGGAAGGTGGCAGCAGGAATTTCAAACTTCGAAGTGATGTGTCGGTCCATGGTGGATGCCTGGAGCACTATAAAAGATCCTTGGCTTACATTCACAAACATCAACATTCCTGATGACCATAATGGGATTACCTTTATCAGTGTTTTCAGATCTTCTACTTGATCTACTGTACAAAGACTCCATGGATCCAAAGCATTTCCATCTGGAGTCACGTCTACTTGAGGATTTCCAACAATGCAAGCTTTGTTGAAAAACCTAAGACAGGGAAAAGGAAAAATAAAATGGCTTTAGAAATTATAGTAAGATATAGTTAAATGAATACAGAGCAAGACCACTCAAGTATCCCCAAGCCAATGAACTTTATTGGAGTAAAAAACAATACACAAAACAAAAGCCTCCACATTTAAGGTTCAAAAGGCGCTTCACCTTGTTTATTTCACATGCATAAATATGGCAAATGTTTTGAGGCATATTATTCTTCTATTCACGTAAAACTTGCAGCAATTCAGGACTCAAATTTTCAGATTTGTATACTGATGATACCTCAATCTTTTACTTGGCACTGCAAGCACTGATCCCGTTGCATGATAGCGCACCTCAACTGTGGCTTCGGTAGATAATTCGACACTTCTATTTCTGAAGGAAGCAACAACAACTTGGGCCAACCCAGTAATCCAGCTTGCCTTAGGCTTCGACTTGACATAAAAGGGAGAAGCCAAGGAGAATGAAAGACCTGACAGAATCATGAGCATCACAGGAACTCCAAAACCCACCATCCACCCCATGTTCTCTTGGATGTATACAACACAAGTCATAGCAACAAATACCGATGCCGTGACTGTAACATAATACCATCTGAAGAAGCTCTCCCTTATTCTAGCACGTTGAAGACTATTTGTGATGCTCAATTGATCAGCACCAAAAGCCAAGGAAGACGATCTAATGCCACCAGCTCCTATGGCCATGAAGCCAAAAGCTGTATATAAATGCACAAGCTGTAACGTGCTTCTGGAATTGCAACTGTGACTTAAGTGGACACAGAGAGGCTGTCTTGCTTCAGGAAAAGTTGTTAGCCATAATAGAACCATCCCCTGTTCCACGAAAGTTGAAGCTGTAATTGAAAACATAATTTACTTGCACCTTTGAAATTAATTGATTCATAAGAAGAAACTTGAAAGTTTCAGACTAAAATTTTACATTTTAGAGTTTTAAATTGAAACAGCTGACGTGTATATCAAGAGACTTCCATTTAATATTTCCATTAGAAGAGACGCTTCCAATATTAGATTATGCTTTTAAATCATTAAGTTCCTGCCTTCTGAACATAGAAAAAAAATTGCAACCATATTTTCCTATTTCTATTTTTTTTTTCCCCTGAAACAAACTCGTTTGGAAGAATTTAGAAACTCCGATTGTCTCAAGAGAAAATGTATATGAGAAATATAGGAGGAAATGTCAAAAACTCTATTTTTGTTTTCTGGGACAGGCGAAAGAAGTCCATGCTCACAAAGACAGCACCATAAAGTAGAGCAAACCACCGATTTGTCTGTTGCAAGGGCATATATGAGGCCCTTTTGGCCCCGTTTTTGAAACCCCCTCCAAAAAACTATGTACTTGAGAGTATAGTGAAGGGAGCAAGGGAAAGGAAAATAGTTACCAAAAGGCTAGCCACACACCCAAAACCTATCATCCGATACCGACCCACATAAGAATCAGCGAGGACAGCCCCAAGAATTGGTGTGAAATTCGTGGCAGATGAGAAAAGGAACAATACTTGAGCACCTTGAGCAGCATCCATGCCATATTCTTTAGTCAAATACATAATCATATTTGTTGATAGCCCAAAACTTGCTAGCCTCTCAAATGCCTCATTTGCTGTCAAAAAATCGAAGATTTACCACATAATTCGAGAAAAAACAATCGTAAGGTTAGAGAAATAAGCATGTTTACTAGGTAGTACCTAGGATGAAAGGTATGGTTCGGATGCCACCCTTTCGGTTACTCAAGAGTGGTTCTGTGATCATCTGTCTTTGGTCCGATGAGCAATCCATTTATCTTCTTTTCTTGAGAGAGAGGGAGAGACTGGTGTAGAAAATGAAACTCACTGCATCATCCTCATACTACGGAAAGAGATCAGTGGACCTTTGAAAATTATAATTAGGAAATGAGATGTTGATTTCATTGTCTGAGGGAAATGTGTTTAACTTTGATGTGATAATATTAAAAATAAATTTTAAAATATAAAAAAATAATTTTAATATTTTTCAAGCACTAGTGATCGCATGAGATTTGAAATAATAAACCATCTTAATTGTTGCTTTCTGTGGTTAAATCAACAAGGAACACTAGACGTAAGGCTTTGTCTTGTTACTGATTATTCTGATTCCAGTGGTGAGGATGAATCCTTTCCTACATTAAGAAAAAGATTGTGTGTGACAAGTATACTATAAATTTGTGGGGACTCAACAATGAGTCCACTCGCTTTAAAGGATGCAAGTTACCATGAAAACTAATTGGTGAGGTTCTGAAGCCACCCTTCTGGTTGCGGTTCCAGAGGGGCTAAGTGATCATCTCTCTCGGATCTTGGCCCAATCTCGTTTACGAAAGTGGAAGACAACAGAGAGAGGGAGAGAAAAGGTGTCCCTGACAGAACTCCATAGACCACTAACTGGCACTATGGGCATTATAAGATAATCCACATATATACTTTTAAAAATGGGCATTATAAGATAATCCACATATATATTTTTTTAAAAAAAAAAACTAAAAGAGTTAAAAAGAGTGTTTAATGAGTTGTGTCAAAAATATCATCACGTCTAATTTCTAAAATAGAGGAAAATAAATTTTTTATTATTATTTTTTCGAATGGATTAATAATATTTATTTTTTAAATTTAAATACTACTACAACTATATTTTAACAGTTATATTTTTACGATTATATATTCTTGAAAACTATATTGTCACCTATAAAATGAGTGTGTGTGTATTATTTTTTGTTCATTCAATCTTTATTTCTTTTGACAATTTCTTACTTAAAATGTTTTTTTCACAATGATGACTTAATTGTTATATATAAAAAAAAAGAGATTAGAAATAATTGTTTTTATGGCATGCTTTTAATTTTATTTATATGTATAAAAATATATTTTAACACTAATAATCTTGATTATTGTATTTTTAGTGTTTGTGTTTCTTTATATAATGTTAAGGAAATCTTTCTCAATGAGATTTCTCATATATTTTTTATTTATTAAGGCAATTGAGCATTAAATTTATCTTGTATCTAGAGATCTATACCTAATTAGTCAACCTATAAAAATAATTCCAATGAAAAAAAAAACTTTAAAAATATAAAAGAATCAATGACAAAAAAGTTCATAAGAAAAAAGGTGAGTTCATAAGTAATTCCAATATTGTTAGTATAATGAGAGTTAAAGGATATGTGCTGATTCTTGTGTTATCAATAATATTATAATTAAATATAAACATTCAATTCTTATAGGTGGTGATATGCTAAATGAATTGTATTGGTCTTATATGTTTTTTAAAATTGACTTAAAAAATAAATATCATCAAATAAGAATAGAAAAGAGAGATAAATGAAAAACTGTTTTAAAACTAAATATGTTTTGTATGATTGGTTAGTTATGTCTTTTGAACTTATTAATACACTTAGTACTTTTTTTAAAATTAATTGACCATGTTTTGTCTAATTTTATAAATAAATTTGTTATGGTTTATTTTAATGATATCTTGATTTATAACAAGAATTTAAAGAAGTATGTTGAACAATTTAAAAATGTATTGGTTGTTTTGTTAAAACAATATTTATTTGTTAATCTGAAAAAAGTTTGACTTTTGAAAGGAAAAGATTATATTTCTTGGATACATTATTAGTGAAAAAGGTAATTAGATGGATGAAAAAAAAAAGTTAAGGCTATCTAAGAATGCTCTGCATCTAAATCAATCATTAAGATAATAAGTTTTCATGGTTTGAATAGTTTTTTTATATGAGATTTGTTAAGGATTTCAATGCTCTAACCATACCTTTAACTAAGATAGTTAACAAATCTATGGGTATTAAATGTGGCAAAGAACAAGCATGTTTTTTATTTATTAAAGGATAAATTAATTTTGGCTTTATTGTTATCATTGTCTAATTTTACAAAAAACAAAAACCCTCAAATTGAATGTAATACCTCAAAGATAGGTATTAGAGTAGTTTTAATATAAGATAAAAAGACCCAAAACTTATTTGAGTGGTAAGCTCAATGGTACAACATTGAATTATTGTACTTATAATAATAAGATTTTATGTTTTGGGAGGAACTTTGAAAACTTGTCAACATTATTTATAGTCTAATGAGTTCATGATCTGTATCAATCATAAGTAATTAAAAAATCTTAAGGATCAAAGAAAGTTGAACTATCTGTATATCTAATGTGTCGAGTTTATTGAAACATTCTCATACACGATTAAGTATAATTAAGGTAAGGAAAACATAATGTTTAATACATTATCATGAGAATATGTATTTTTTCAATTCTAAACACTAAATTATTAGAATTTAAGTATGTGAAAAATTTATATATTAAGGATGTTGATTCAACCAGGTATGTATTGCATATCAACATTCAGCCTTTGATAAATTTTATAAGGTTGATAAATATTTATTTAAATAAAAAAGATTGTATGTGTCTAATTGTTTTATGCAGGAGTTACTAGTCCATAAAGCTCACAGGGGTGGATTAATTAGATATTTTAGCATTGCTAAAACTTTAAATAGTTTGTATGAGCATTTTTGTTGGTTTAATATAAAAAAAAGATGTGCAAAGAATTTATGAGAGATGCATAGCATGAAACAAGTTAAGTCTAAAGTTTTATCTCATGATTTATGTACTCTTTATCCAATGCCTTAGGAACCTTGGGTTGATTAGGAACCTTGGGTTGATATGAATTTTATGCTAGGTTTTCCTAAATCAAAAAGAGATAGGGATTTTATTTTTGTAGTTAAGGATATGTTATTTTTTTAAGATCATATTTCATATCTTGTCATAAAACTGATGATGGAACTAACATAATAGATTTATTCTTTAAGAAGATAGTTCGACTAGATGGGGTATATAGGAGTATTGTGTTTGACTGTGATGTTGAATGTTTTTAGCTATTTCCAGAAGGTTTTATAGGGATATTAAGAATAAATTTTTTTATTTTTTATTACTTGTCATCCATAAACAAATGATCAAATAAAAGTAGTTAATAAAAATTTAATTATATTGTTAAGAACTATCATTCAATATATTGTCTGTCATTTATTAAATTTAATTATAATAAAAGTGTGTATTCTAATATTGATTATTTTGCTTTTAAAGTTGTCTATGACTTTAATCTTTTGATTTCTTTTATTTGTTTCCATGAGAAAACAAGGTGAAAAATATTTAAAAAAATGAACAATATGCATTCAAAGATAATAAAGGGTGGAAAAGGTTATGTTTTGAAGGTGATTGGATTTAAGTGCAAATACAGAAAAAAAAAATTTATGAAATTAAAAAATCTAAGTTAATCCCAAAAGGAGATGGACCATTCCAAATTCTTGAAAGAATTAATGATAATATCTATAAAGTGGATCTATCATATGAGTGTAATGTTAGTATTGCTTTCAATATTTCTAATCTCTCTTTGTTTGATGTAGAATATGATAATATCAAGACTTCACCAAAAAATTCATTATAAGTTTCAATTGGTTCAATTATAAGATAAAGAATAAAGAAGCTCAAAGATGCATTTAATGAGCTTATTTAAAATATTTAGACCAAAATGGATTTCAAGAAAGTAATATCAATAAGTAATTATTATACCTTAGTCAATCTAATCCATATGCAAGAAAGGCTTGCTTCATCTATAATATGGACCTAATTATTTCACAATGGTAGCTAATGAATTCCAACATTAGAGGCAATAATGAACTTATTTTTTTTTAATATATAGTTTTACTATAATAAGCATAATGTTTTATCCAATTGTTGGATAAGCCTGAAACCTTACCAAAAGTTTTCAAATGTCATGTTCTATAAGCTTAAAATTACAAGGCAATTGAATATTGGTGAAGCCTAAGATCTAAAAACTAGAGTGTAAAAATTATACTAGTTTTCTAATTAATTTAGAATTTTTTTCTATTTTACTTAGAAATATTTTCTTATTTTCTAACATTGTTTGAAATGTTTTTATCTATTATAAACATGGTTATTTAGATTATATTTAGGTTTTTTTCTTGGGGGGCATGCTTTGATTTCAAAAATTATTATTGTGTGGAAGAGGTTTAGCTTAGTTTTTTTGTTTTTTATTGAAGTACTCTGACTTATTAATAATTAATTAAGTTTCATGAAATTTTCTACGTTTCTTGTTTGTGTCTCTTTAAAAGTATTGAGTGAAAGATTGGTTATTTATAGTTTTGATATTTCTGTATAAGTTATTATTATGTCAAACTCAATTATAAACCTGATTAACTTTTTTTTAAAAAGATGTAGATTTAATTTTGAATTTCTTGAGTTTTATATCCATAAGATTCACATCACATAAACTTATTTAACAACAAATTTCAGTCTAACACAATAAAAATCAAATTTACTTAAAAGCTACATAAATTTAAAAACAACTTGCTGAAAGAATTTAACAAACAACCTTAGTTTTGGCTTTCATCATTTTGATTTTAATATTAACAACAGACAAGGGATCCTTTTACATTAACAAAATAATTTTGTGGTGAAGCATTAATAGCAATGCTAGTGGTATAAAAAAAATGGCAGGGGCTTATTGGCTTTGTGTCATGGAATCGTTAGATTAGTAAATATTCTTTGTAAATAATTTTTGTTAAATAACCGCTTTAATCAGAAGGCAAGTTATTTGATAAAATTTTAAGAATAATTTTAAGATTAGTAAATATTTTAAATAAAAAATTTAGACTTAAAACCTGAATATATTTGTTATACTTAATTTTATTAATTAAAAGAGGATAGTGAAATTTGAGTTCTTGACAGTTTAATCATTAAAATTTTAAAATAATATTAAATAACAAGTTTAATAAAATTTTAAATTATTAAATAAAATATAAAAATTAATTTTATATTACTCCATGATATATTCCATTACTCATGTGAAACCCAATAACAAAACTAAAACAATTGCACTAGAGAAAAAGAAGGCACGGTCAAGAAGAAAACTATACATCTTATAAGAGCTGTTGTTAGTGGTATCCAATATATTTAATTTATTATATATAGTGGAAATCAAATCACTTAGGTGTTAGATTCGGTATCAATTTTCTTTTATAATTTCATAAATTAAAATCAATATATAAAGTGATGACCGAATTAAGTTTAAACCAGAAAGAATGAATTTCACAGGATAAGTATTTCAATTACATGATGTTTGCAGGCTAGTGTTTCATCTATCAGTTGATTCTGAACTTCAAATGAGCATTTCGTCAGGTTAATTTCACTGTCACATTTCACTTTTCATAGCCAACTTTTCCCTTTCATTTCTTTCCAATTCATCATTGCAAATTATATTGGCACAAAAATTGGTTTTGATTTACATGCTCGGGCATTCGATGTGTCATAGAATATTTTAATGTTAAATTAAACATTATTTTCACAAAATAAAATGTTATATTATTATTTAAAAAAATTCAGAAAGTTGAATGATAAAAATTAATATAAAAAATACAGCATTCATCATGTACATTGTTAACAAGGCAAGGAAAATTTCAATTTGTCCCTCAAGTTCTGTTTTTTACATATTCTAACCTTTTTTTTTTAATTTCATGATTTGGTTATAAATTTTAATTTTATGATGTTTTAGTCTTTAGATGATGAGAACGAAATTGGCAACCTTTTAGAAAAAAAAAAAACCTGATTTTTGTTTCAATGTATCGGTTTCAAGAGAAAATAGTTTAATGAAGATAGTTTTGACTTTGAAATATATATAAAAAAATATTCGTAATTCATGAATTTATTTTTATTAAGTTTGATTTACTTTTACACTGATTAAGAGGTAATTTAGGGTTGAACATGGTTTTATAATGATTTCTATGATGATTTTGAATTGTTTTCAAATTAAAACAAGTTGAAAATTAAGTTTTGAAGATTTTAAAAATAAAACCCTAACTTTTAGGCTAGAAAATACCACGAGGTTTACTTAGCCAAACAATAGTTTAGGCTGACATACGTGTAGATTTTAAATTTAGACTAGTTATATGGATCATCTTTTTGGATCTAAATATAACTATTTTTTTTTAAATACCCTTAACTTTATATTCTATTTTTTTTAATTTTAGTAAATTTATTAAAATAATATATAAGAAATTATCCAATTATGACATAGTTTTCAAGAATATTAGAGCTTTCTATGGTAATATTAACAATTAATTTATGAATAATTACATATTAATGTAATATTCAAAATGTTTTTAAGAATTTTATCATTAATATTCAATGAAAATAAAATATTTATTTAGTTATATTTTATTTTTATTTTTATTTTTATATGATTTTTTTTACAAGTGTGTAGATATGATCTATTCATAATTTTTATTTTATTTTATTAAATTTTTTTTTAATGATTATACTAAGTTTTCATTTAAACATAACAATGTTTATGATTAAAAAAACTATTTTCGTCAAAACCAAAAAGAAATACACGAGTAAGGAGATAGTTTTAATTAAGAAGATACCTTTTTCCTCTTTAATTCAAATGATTATGTTTTTTTTTAAAAAATATTTTGTAATTCTCACTAGTTTTTATTCAAAAAAATATCTATTTAATAAAAAAGAAATGTTAAAAAAAAAAACAATATATGGTTGAGAACAAAAAAATTTGACTAGAAAAATGCATCTTTCTTCTAAAATCTTAATCATTGAGTTTCTCACATTATATAATTAAATAAAATAGATTTCAAAAAATATCCAATAGCACCGGAGAATATTAGAAATAGCTGATGAAAGCCCAGATGCTTTATAATAACTATTTGAAAAAATTTCTTGGAAAACGAACTTTTGAGAAGGAAATAGTTCATGTAAACATAATAACATATGATCTTGATGTTATAATGTTGTCATCAAGCTAGTAATTCAGCTGGTAATATTTTCAAGTGGTAAAGAGTCAACTATTGAAGAAGATATTCTTTGTTCGAATCGTGGAATCGTGCTACTTGCACCTCAAGTTGACAAGCTCTTCTTCATGATTCGATTCTTGAAAATAGCTGTCGACTAATGAATCAAGTCCTGAAGTGTGCTCACTACTTAGAAAAAGAAAGAAAAAAAAGAAAGTATGCATGCTATGATTTAGAATTCTTGAACTGTAACCAAAAGCAGTCATCTGTGAAGCCATTTTTCTTGCCTGCAAGGTCCATAAGACTTGCTACAAACAAGATAATAAATGAAGTTAACCAAGCTCAAAACTGTAAGGAGCCAGTAATAGTAATCATAATGCCCTCTGTTGATGTTGCTTGAAACCCAACTCTCCCGAGCTTCTCCTTTCGTGAAATCTCGAACAGTACTGACTATAAAACTGGACACCAAGCTTGCGGCTGACAACCCTAATCCTTGAAGCGTGGAGGCTACACTGGACATGCTTTTAGGCAACTCGGTGTAAAAGAATTCATTCTGTCCAATAGCATTGAAAGCCTCAGCTAATCCACTCAGGACAAAATATGGTAACAGCCACATTGCTGAAATGTGCAATTCAGCGTTAGGATTGTCTGGAAATCCTTCCTTGATCGCAGTTTCCCGTCGAAAGCTCTCAGCGATCGCCAATGCTGCCATGGAAATGGTCGATAATAGAATACCAATACCCATTCTTTGTTTCAAGTTGAGGCAAACGATTTTTCCCTTGACTTTCGATACTAGAGGGATAATTATACGATCATAGAGAACAACCCACGTTGTGATAACGAGAACCACAATTGAGGAGAAACTGGCAGCAGGAACTTCAAATTTTGAAGTAATGAGTCGGTTCATGGTGGATGCCTGGAGTACTAAAAAAGAGCTTTGGCTTACATTCACAGACTTGAGCATTCCAGCTGACCATATTGGGATTATCTTGATTAGTGCTTTTAGATCTTCTACTTGATCTACTGTACAAAGACTCCACGGATCTGAAGCTTTTCCATCTGGGGTCAAATCTTCTTGAGGATTTCTAATAATGCAAGCTTTATTTAAGAACCTAATACAGGGTAAAGCAAAAGGGAAGTTTTTAGGACTAACAATAAAACTCACTGAAACAGATTATGACGCGCATATTCACATGCTAATTATCTCAACTCTTAGCCTAACTTAATGAAATGCCAGAAAAAGGAGAAAGCAATTAAAAAAACAAAATTTTCAAAATTTTTCATTCAGAAGGTTGCTGATCCTCCTTCTTTTACTTGTATCAATAAAAGCAAATGATGACCTCAGAGGCATAGGTGGTATTCTATGCAGGCAAAACTTGCAGTTCTATAAATTCAGGACACAAAGTGCATAACCTAAAAGAATATGATACCTCAGTTTTTCACTTGGCACAAGAAGCATTGATCCCGTAGTATGATAATCCACCTTATCAGTGGCTTGGGATGATAATTTGATTCTTCTATTTCTAATGGAACCCACAACAACTTGAGCCAACCCAGTGATCCAGCTTGCTTTAGGTTTTGACTTGACATAAGAAGGAGAAGCCACGAAGAATGAAAGAGATGACAAGATCATGAGCACCACAGGAACTCCAAAACCCACCATCCACCCTATATTATCTTGAATGTATACAACGAAAGTCATACCAAGAAACACTGAAGCTGCAACTATGCCATAGTACCAACTGAAGAAGCTCTCTCGTATTCTAGCATGTTTAAGACTGTTGCTCGTGCCCAATTGATCAGCACCAAAGGCTAAGGAAGACGATCTTATGCCACCGGCTCCAATGGCCATAAAGCAAAAGGCTGTATATAAATGCAAAAGCTGCAATGTAGTTGCAGATTTGCAGTTGTAACTAGATTGGACACAAGGAGGCGGTCTTGCTTCAGGAAACGTTGTTAGCCACAGCAGAACCATTCCCTGTACCGTGAAAATTAAAGTGATTCCTTGTTCTGATTATAATTTAGCACTTTACAGGGCTCATGAGTGCCTTACAACCTTAATTGTAAGTCAGTAAGCTGCAGAGAATGCTCTAATTCTCATCCTTGTTAAACTCAAAATGAAGTCTCTTGTTAACAAAAATAAGACGCAAATCGCCCTGTAGAAATGACAACAGGGGGCTGGTACAAAACATGGTCCTCCAATACAGTAAAACTTTGACAAATGAGGTAAAGAAAGGATACATCTGGATCGCTAGGAGATATCATATGTCGGGTAGCAAACAAATTATTAAGGCTGAGCTAAATTATTTGGAGCCACGACAAAAAATTAATGATATTTTTTTCACCTCTTGCGTCAAGCAACTGTAATTTCGAAAAGAAGGAAAAAATAGACCTTGGAAAGAAACAGAAATATTACCAGAAGGCTAGCCAGACATCCAAAACCAATCATCCGATACCGACCCACGTAAGTATCAGCAAGAAAAGCTCCAAGAATTGGCGTGAAATTTATGGCAGATGACAAAAGGAACAAAATATGTGCCCCTTTTGCAGCATCAATCCTATACTCACTTGTCAAATAAAGTATCAGGTTTGGAAATAGCCCGTAATTTGCCAGACTCTCGAATGCCTCGTTCGCTGTCAGAAAATAGAAAATTCATCACATAATTCGAGAAAAAAAATAATCCTAAGGTTAGACAAATATGCCTGTGTACTATACAGGTAGTGAGCACCTAGGATGAAGGGTAAGGTTCTGATGCCACCCTTTCGGTTCCTCAAGAGTGGTTCTGTGATCATCTGTCCATGTTCTGATGGGCAACCCATTTATCTTCTTTTCTTCGGAGACACAGAGAGAGAGAGAGAGAGAGTGGCGTTGAAAATGAAACTCACTGCATCTTCCCCATACTACGGAAAAAGATAAGAGGAACTACAAAAATGATAATGATGGGCCAGGTACTGATGGAAAGCCGGTTTCATTTTTTAACCACAACCAGAGCAAAGTGATGCGCTACTGATGAGTTTTTTTTCAATAATAGCATAGTGAGTTGACACAATAATTATTAAATTAGCATTGTTTGATTAGTTGCCCAAATACCATATGTGCCTCTCTTGTCAACGAAAATTGATTCCACAATTAATATGGAGGTACCTAATTCAATTTTTAAGGTGCTGTATGATGTTGTTGTTACGTGAGATTCATTCACAACCACAATTATTATTATTACTTGATAATACAGCAAAAACATGTTTTTATCAGTGGAGTCCACTATCAATTATGGTACAACAAGCAGCTCCTAACTGCTTTGTGCTTAGTAAACTTATCAACAGTATAGTTATACTCTACTATTTATATGAATAATTATGTATAATTTTATTGTTTTTGTTATACTCTACTATTTACGTGAATAATTATGTATAATTTTATTGTTTTTGTCAAATTAATTCAGTTTAAAGTTAGTTTAAAGTTATGCATTCAACTAGTTCGATTTAATAAAATAAAAAAATTATTTATAATTGCATTCAACTAGTTCAATTTAATAAAATAAAAAAATTATTTATAATTATATTTTGATCATTTGATGACGTAGCATTTGCAAAATTTGATCGCAATCTCAATTTTATTCCTAATTATATTTTACTTGATATTGTTGTGCTCTTAAAAAAATTATAAAAAATATAGTCTTTGTTGAATATATTTAGTATGTTATGAAATTATACATAATTTAATGGAATAGTAAAAAAATATTAAATGTGTAATAGTTAAATCTATAACATTATAATTAAAAATCAGTAATATTAATATATATTTTTTTAGTTATTTTGTAGTTTCAATTTGAAAAGTATTTTTAACCAAATATATTAAATTATTTTTTATTTAATATCAATTTCATCCACAGTTTTAATTAAATATATATTTTTTTAAACTAATCTTAATTAAAAGTACTTTTTATAAAATATTTTTTTTAACTATAACCAATTAAATACCTTTTATAAAATAATTTTTTTTAAACTACAATCACAACAACAATCATAATATCAAACACTCCAAAAGGAATGTTTGGTAAAGTGGTAAGTTTTGTTGTTGTGGTTTCAAAAAATTATTTTAGAAAAAATACTTTTAATGGAGACTAGTTTTTTAAAATATATATTTGATTAAATATGTTGTTAAAATTGAGGTTAAATAAAAAGTTGTTTGATGTGTTTGGTTAAGAATGTTTTTGAAATTGAGGTTATAAAATAATATATATATATATATATATATATTGATGATTTTTAAGTTCAATATTATAGATTTAACTACTGCTATTATATAATTAAATAAACAATACTTTATATAAAATATTTTTTATTGTTCTGTTAAACTATCTGTAATTCCATTACGCACAAAATTCATTTGACAAGGACTACAGTTTTCATGATTTCCTAAACGTGCAACAATATCAGGTAAAATATCATCGGAATAGATTGCAATCAAATTTCACAAATGTTACGTCATCATGCAATTTCCTCTCTAATGAAATTATGTAGTGTCATTGACTAATGTTAAACATTAGTTTTTTTTTTTTAATAAAACACAATATTTAAGAATTTTTTTATTTTACTAGGTCGGACCAATCTAACGCATTTAGGTTTAGATAAACCTGATCTGACCATGAATAGTGGAGACACTTTTTGATGCTCCCATGCAATGCGAACAATGAAGAGCAACCCAAATGAAGTAGAAGGAGAAGGGAAAATGAAAGAGTAGTGCGACAATGATGGATTGAGAGATGGTGGAAACACGAAGGCTGATCACTCTTCATTGTTCGCATGCAACGTGAACATGAAGAGTGCAAAAGACAAATGAAGGAGAAGGGGAAGGGAAAGTAGCACAGTGGTGGGAACAGCGGAGGCTAGTGCTGAAAGAGAGCTGTTGCTCTATTGATGAACGACGATCCTTTTTTTCCTTTATTTTTGTTCTTCTCCTTCTCTTTTTTCTTGCGGCCTCCTATCTACAAAATAAATAGAGTAGAAACGTAGCATTTGCAAAAAGTATGTAGAGATAGCTTTTACAAAATTAAATTTTGAATGCATTTTATAGTTGGATTCATGCATGAAAATTGCGTTTTGTTTTGTAACTAAACAAGATGAAATCATGGTTAAATAAAAAATTTGTTGCAAATACATAGCCAAATAGCCTTTTGAATTAACTATCAAGTTAAGGATTAAAAAAAAATCAAACTTTCAAAACATAAAATTATCGTCAAGATTCTCAGCTTTTGTATAAAAACACTTAAGATTAGATTTTGATGAGATTTTATATTCATGGAGAGGTGAGAAAAACCATGTGGTTGATATATATATATATATATATATATATATATATATATATATGAGAATAGTTTGATATTTTTATTTAATTTAAAAAAATAAATTAATAAAGGATGTAAAATAAAATTTAGAAGCAAAGTAAAATAATAAAATAAATAAACTATAAAAAGGTCAAATGTAATTAACCCTAAATATTATCTTAATTTTATTTGACATATAGATGTAAGGTTTTGTGAGACCAAGCTATGATAAAGACTATCATAAACAACTTTACTATGGTAGGCCTTCATTAGGTAATTAAAATTTTTATGGGTTTTTGTCTAATGGAATTAAAGCCCAAATAAAAAAAGATTTTGGATAATTAAAAATTAAATTGAAAAAAATATTTTGGATAGGCATGAGTGAAACCCAGAACCCAATTAATGAGTGCTTATGAAATTAGGAACCAAAGTAAAAAAAATAAAAAATCACACATGGCAACCACGTGCTAGCTTGTGGGAGAACCTATTACTTTGCGGCAGTGCCTGCAACGATCCTGTCTTCAAAAATAGTTTTAGTGCCCGTTTATTTACCCGATAGTTTTTACTTTTAAAGCAAACTGCACAAACTAAATATTTGGTAATGCTAAAATGCATTTCATTATTCATGTGGGGCTTATACAAAATTTGGAATAAATCGCAGGTTTGTGGAAAGCAACTCTCAGTTGCTTTCGCAAACCTGTGGGCAATGGAAAGTGACTCCACCGTTTACGTGCACAATGAGTCACTTTTTGCTATTCCGGTTATTGTTTCAGGTTGATCAAGTCTTGTTCAAAGCTAAATGCATTGAACCAAATTCGACTTAGTTAAAAAAAAAAAAACTTAATTTTTATTTTTATTTTTAATTGTATTTTATTCAAAAAATAAAAAGAAGATCGCTTGATGACGTAGCATTTGCAGAATTCAATCACAATTCCCTGATGATATTTTACCTAATGTTGTTGCATGTTTAAGAAACTTAAGAAACTCTAATCCTTGTTGGATGTATTTCATATGTGATGGAATTATAAATAGTTTAATAAAACAATAAAAACTATTTGATATAAATATTATTTATTTCATGATGTAATAGCTATAGTTAAATTTACAATATTTAAATTAAAAACTATCAATATATATATATATATATATATTTTAAATTATTTTATAATCTTAATTTAAAAAATATTTTTTTAATTAAATATATTAAATTATTTTTAATTATGCTATAATTTTAATATATAAATATTAAAACATTTTTATTCTCAACTAAAAATATTTTTTATAAAATAATTTTATTTTAAACACAGCAAAAATAGATATCCCTGAAATCATCTTGACGCACTATTACATTCTAGATGGCCCTTGTTATGTTTTTAACCCCGTGGAGTCATCGACAATTGGCCTCTCTCTCTCTCTCTCCTCCCATAGAAATCTGCAGCTTTTTTTTTTTTTTTTTTTCTCTTATGTGGGATTCCTTTTCCCCTAATGATTAATAACAATCCCATAAGTTTTGATCTCTTGAAAATAGAAAACCCGAATAATCTTTCACAAAATCATTCTGAGAAAAATGGAAAAATGTTTTCTTTTCCCTGTGAAACCGACATTGAATTTTTAGAAACAAGTCATCAATTCTAATCATTAATAGAATAAATATGGAATGATTAAATTAGAAAAAAGAAAAGAAAAAAATACAGTTCAATCTACGGTGCCAGTGAATATACTACGACAAGGATGATGCTCCATGAATTACCCGGGCCGTTTAGTTTTTCTCAGTTATTAATTAATTAATTTATATACCTCAAAAATATCATAATCTTTAAGAGAAAAAACAATTAGGTTTAGTTGTAACTCAAATACCAGGATTGAAGTTTTTAATTACATAACAACCGACATTTCATTTTGTGATTTTTATTCAACTTTTGATTGAAATTTCACTTTTTGTTTTTATGCATTATATTTCTTATTTTGTAGTTTATATATTTAATAATAGTTTATATTTTTAATAATGTATTTTATTTGAATTTTTTGTTTCATATTATAAAACATAATTTACAATAATATTGAAAAAAATTGTCAGATCAAATGCGGCGATTCCTCTTCGTCGTCGTCGTCGTCGCGACCTTCCCTCTTTATGCTTGTTTTCTCTTTCGTACGATAAATAAAGAAAATTATAGATTGAATGCATGAAAATGGAGAGAATTATAGGAGAGAAGTACAAATTGGCTCGCAAAATTGGAAGCGGATCCTTTGGCGAAATCTTTCTCGGTACTTCCTTTTCTTTATCTCTCTCACATGGTTTACTCCTCCAGGATTGATTTTCTTAATTTCTCTTTTGTTACTTTCTAACAGCTACTCACATTCAATCTGGTGAAATCGTTGCTGTCAAAATTGTAAGTCTTTGTTTCTTTTCTTTTAATTTTGATTTTTCATAGTTTTTTATTAAGCTTTAATTTTTATTAATTTGTAGGAAAATAGGAGTGCAAAGCATCCGCAGTTACTTTACGAAGCCAAACTGTATAAGATTCTTCGTGGTGGAAGTAAGCCCCCCCCCCCGGCAGAAATTAGTGATTTTCTTTTCTTTTCTTTTCCTTTTTGGATGTGAAAACTTGTTATTTTAAATTTAATTCACTTTATTTTCTAGGGATTTGTTTTTTATTTTTGGAAATTGTGTTAATCAGGTGGTGTTGCGAATATAAAATGGTGTGGAGTAGACGGAGGAGATAATGTATTAATAATTGATTTGCTAGGTCCGAGTCTCGAGGACTTGTTTGTGTACTGTGGGAGGAAGTTTTCCCTTAAAACGGTGCTAATGTTGGCTGATCAGATGGTAATAACTGGCGATGCTATTCGGTTTTATTTTATTCGAATGTGATGAGTTTTGATTGTTGGTTATTTGAATTTTTTGAATGGAGATTGCGAGGATTGAGTACATGCATGCTAAGGGATTTTTGCATAGGGACATTAAACCGGATAATTTTCTCATAGGTCTTGGAAGGAAAGCTAATCAGGTAATTGTTTCGTGTTTTTGTGCAATAGTGTTTTAATTTTATGTGAATGAGTTATTGGAGGTTTTTTTTTTTCCTAATAAATGTCCCCTCATTTTGTTTCATGCACCAGGTCTTTGTCATTGACTTTGGGCTTGCAAAAAGATATTGGGATACAACAACACACCAACATATTCCTTACAGGTAGCTATTTTCATAACCAAGCTCTTGTTTGGCGTCTAGTGGGTTTTGTATATCTCTTCTCTAAGTTTTCATGTTGTCTAAATTGTTTGGTTGTCTAAATAGATGAGAATGAAAATGGTTGAGCAGTTTTCATGTGAGAAAGTGGGTTAGGTCATTCATGATACTTGAAACTTTGTAGTTTAGATATGAACATGGCTTTTGCTCACAGGCTTAACAGTTACCAGTCTGGTATATGCTAGATAACATTCAAAAGTGGAAGTCGGAACCTTGATTTTTTCATTCATAAAGTTTATATTAGCTATTCATCGAAATTAGTTTGTCAAAGGCTTGGGTTTGCTAAATTGAGTTTTGGCCTTTTACCTTCAGATTGTTATTTTGAGATGTTATTATTGACTTGTTGTTATCCCTGAAAGGTCTTTTATTTTGTTTAGCATCAAGATATGACTTCATAACATGTATAAAAAACACTATGATATGTTCACAACCAGAAAACCTCTGAGGTTTCTGGGCTAAAACCTTTTGTGATATAATAAATTTTTTTTTTTTAGATTAACGTGGGTGTCCGGGTTAGCTTATGTGTATCACGACTAATTCCACGAGCCCTAAAGTTAACGTACCACGACTAATTCCACGGGCCTTAAAGTTAACGACCATGTAAGCCTTCAGTGGCCATCATATGAGCAACCAAGGACTCGAACCTGAGACCACAGAGAGAGCAAACCCCTTGATCCCAAATCCTTACCACTTGACTACCACCTAGATGGTTGTGATATAACATTTTTTATTGCCTTTGTGGATGCTGTGTATGCTACTTTTCTCAGTTCCTTTGTTTTTGCATATCATGTAAACGACCCATCCACTTAATCTTTATTTGTCTTCCATGATTAACTAAAGCTTCATTTTTCTTTCCCTTTCCCGCTTTGAAAAGAGAGAACAAGAACTTAACAGGAACTGCAAGGTATGCAAGTTGTAATACTCATCTAGGAATTGGTAAGTTAGAGAGGTTTTGTTGCCGTGTTTGATATATCAAATGAGCCATTTGGTCTACACTCACATTTTATTTGCTACTCAGAGCAAAGCCGTCGAGATGATCTGGAGTCCATTGGCTATGTTCTTTTATACTTTTTGAGAGGAAGGTATGCTGCCACAGTGTATGTAGAGAAAATATTTTTATTAGTGAGGGAGTTGTAAATATGGTCATTTTTTACCTTTAGTACCTCGATCATTTTGATGGCTGTTTGATGTTTTAACTAGATGATATGATTAGTTGGTCATTGGCTATCTGATAATTGGTTTCTGAATTTAGCCTTCCATGGCAGGGTCTGAAAGCTGCAACGAAGAAGCGAAAGTACAATAAAATATGCGAGAAGAAGTTATCAACTCCAATTGAGGTATGTGGCCAAATGCATTAATCAAGGCTGGCTCTTCAAAAGGTGACCCTTCCCTCAAACTTCTGTTGTCAAATCATGCTTCTTATCATATATCACATTTGTAAACATTCATCTGAAATTAAAAAAATATAGTAACCTGAAAATCATGCAATTACAAATGTGCCTGTTTCACGTTTTTAACATAAAGTATGTTTTTCATTTTACTTTCTGGTCTAATATTCAGGGGTTTAACACCGAAAATTGTTGATAAAGTTAAGGTTGCAGTGGATCTATAGGTTCTAAGGAAAATAAAGTATAACTAAATGCCTCAATAGCTCATTTAATGTAAAGAAGAAACAGGCTTTGAGAGCTGTTGTTCTCAAACTTGAATTCTTTATGCATTTTTGGTTCCTTGTATTAGTTTGAATCCTGTGGAGTTTGCTTTATTTTATAGTCTGTTGACATCACATTTGTTTTCTAAAGGTACTGTGCAAGTCGCATCCTGTGGAGTTTGCTTCTTACTTCCATTATTGCCACTCTTTAACATTTGACCAAAGACCTGATTATGGATTTCTGAAGCGGCTCTTTCATGTCTTGTTTACTCGAGAAGGTAATTGATTAATTAATTGTGAGGAATTCTTTTTAATGCTGGTTCAGAGTGGGGATGATAGGGAAGTTATGTTTGTTGGTCATTGAGGACTGTGAAGCCTGGAAACTGATAATGAACAATATTTGGTCCATTACATGTAGCAGTCCATTTTGTTGTAAAGTCACATCCATGTGGGCTTTCAGAGTTGGTCATTATGTAATATGTTTTGATCTACATATTTTCCAATTTCTTGCAGGATTTGAGTTCGATTATGTTTTTGACTGGACCATCCTGAAGTACAAGCAGAAACAGAGAACAAAGCCACCAGCTAAATCACCCGTTAGTTATTCCAACCTTCTCTTTTTAAAATATTTCTAATGATGAAATGCAAAGATCTTTATTCATGAGATTGCAATATTGCTCTATTTCATTTATTCATAAATTGTCTTCAAATCATCCAGTAAACTAATTCACTTTGCTTCTGGAGTGGCTTATTAAATCTTTTTTTTTTTTGATTTAATACTTTCATGTGAGATCTTCCAGGACTTGCAGCCGAATTCTAGAGTGACAGGCAGTCGAGCAATGGCAATGGCTCTTGATAAGGGTAAAGGTAAAAGCCCAAGGATTCCCAGTCTGTTCATGTTTAAATTTCCATCTTGTTTATCTAGGTCTTGTACACTTGGCAGGAGTTTGCTTTTTCACATCATTTTAACTATTTATGATTGAACTGTCACCGCAATTTTGATGGAAAATATTTCTATCATGTTGCTTCCTTTTATTTTTTGGTAAGAAAGAGGGGTTTGGCTTGTTGCAGAGGGTGTGTGAGGATGCCAAGGGATGTTAAACACCTTAATAAACTGAATCCAGTCCATTTTAACAGAACACATTGATTATCAATTCACTTGCATGGGAACAGGTTGTTGTAGTAAGCTCAAGCATAGAAATACAAGAGTAGAAATGATGGTTTGAAATCTCAAGGTGAACTTGTTCTTGATAGTTTGTTTGTAGGTTATTTTAAAAATCATTTCTGGAAACACTAACATGTGATGCTAGATGTCAAATGTTAATCTGTTGTACTGCAATGGCTTGGTAGAAGTTCAACAATGATGCAATGACCTCAATTAGATTTTGGGGAAATCAATAGTTAACCATTCTAACACAGTAATACCCAAGTAGAACCTTTTCTACTCCTTTTTTTTCTTGGTTATACTGGACTTTTGTTCAAGCCTCAACCCATAGTGAATCTAGGCAACTGTTTTTATGTTTCGTATTCCTTTTGCCTTGACCCATGGGGAATCTAGAAAGCTGTTTTTAGGTTTTGTATTCCTTTTTTTGTGTGGTTTCTTTCTATTCAGCATTAGTTTATTGGAGTCTCAACTAAAGAGGCAGTTGAATGAACCAGGGAAAGTTCTCTGGTGGACAGGAGATCATGGAGAAGGGTGATGCGAAACTTATTTGTTTAGGATTTGAAAGATTTTGCTCTATTGAATTCTAGAAGTTCATCTAGTTTTGTGTGATTTTTGCACAACATATTAAATTTTACGTTCAATTTTTTTACTTTCAGGGGTCAGTGGTGCTTCTTATTTTGCTGAGGTTACTGATCACAGAGGATCAAATAAAGTTGCTTGTCCAGATGCTCATATGCAGTCTGGCTCGTCATTTTCTTGGAATTTAACTGCTGATAATCCAATTGACAAACATGTGAGTCATCTTTTCTTGTGATCTTTAGTATTATGTCTTCTCTATGTTCTCTTCATTTGCCTGTATATTGCTAGAATGCATAGCCAGTGTTGTATTTCAATGCAACTTCTATGTGTTTGACGACAGTTTCTTTCTTACTAATTGTTACTGTCACCAGAATCAGTGTGCTAGAAATTTTGTGGATCATAGCTATTTGAGATTTTATTGTTGCAGAATATGACCAATGCATCAATGCCGTCAATTGCTCCACCCAGTGCATCCAGAAGGGATTTTATGAAACTAGATGGCTCAACTGATGCTGTGAGCAGTGGTCGTGGGGCTGGGAACAGAGCTGGTGCTTCAAGCAGGTTGATGAGAATTTCTTCAGCCAAGTAATTGGTATGGCAACTGCACTTTCAGAAATTATTCTGTATGTTACATGTCATTCTTGCGTTTTTACTGTTTTTCAAATGTTTTCATGGACATGATTGCTATGAAACCTTGTATACTATTTTTTGATCAACTACTGAGCTTTACTGTGTATTTGCAGCTGTAATTTGGGAGACAGAATCCAGGGATAGTCTTGTCACTGACATGAAGTTTCGATGGCTCAATCTCTATGCTCAAGGATATGTCAAATTGTTTTATGTATTCAGAAGGTGACTACAAGGAGACACATTGGATGGCGCTGGGCCTATCAAAGCATGTTTTTTTTTTTTTTTTTTTGTTGTTGTTCAAGATGGAAAAATGGTTAGGCCTTTTTGACATTTATTGTTCAATTGAGGATATGTATATTGTTTCTTTTGCTCCTCTATCTCTGGATGATGTATGGCTGTTTTGACATGTATTTATCTAATTCAAAACAAATTACTTTTAGTTATTAGTGCTTTATTTTTCAATCCAAACCTTGGAGTTTTACCTGGATTAATTTGAATTATGGTACTCGCATCCTTCATAATCTGAAAGTAAAAAAATCAAGTGTTTCAGGTGCCATGTCATCTTGCCTGCTCTTGTGGAGCTTTCTCACCATCATCTTTTCACCTTGCAATAAAGCTTTGGGAAACCATTTTCTTTAGCAACTTTATATTTCCATTTTCAGATTGATATAGTTAAAGTATTGTATGAAATTCATTTACTGAGTGGAAAAAGCTGCTGGAAGTATGGATGCAAATGAAGATGGTTTCTTGGATATCCATCTTTGAGTTGGTGTGTGGATTCTGGAAAGCTGTGAATCCTACGGATTGAGGTAATCAACATCTTTCACTCTTAATTTTGATCCAAGCGAGATTTAAAATTCTTCTTGCCATTCTAAATTGCCAGGGAAAGAAAGTACATCCTCGTTCACTCCGTCCTGCTTCAGATGATTGACATGTTACAAAGTATTATTGTTGTCTAAGAATAAGAATCAGTTTTGTGAGTTAGGTCTAGTGAAAAGTAGATGTTTCAAACTGTCATTGACAGTTGTGACAAGGATACCACACGAAGAACATGATGGATACTTCAGAAATTCCATAGGGAAATGGAAGAGAAGCGTATTCATAATGCATATCTTAAAAATTATTAACAAGGTCGTCCTTTGTGGGTTCATACCATGTCTCACATTTAAATTTACTTTCAATCTGTGATGTATGCTTCATTATTTGTTCATGTGTTTGCTTCTATAGGAATATGAAACTCATTGACACTGACACAGGTTTGAAGAATTATGTTATGCAGAATGCTTGATATCTTTGGAGAGCTAAGCTACTTCTACTACCAGCAGAGGAGGCAGCTGATAGACTAACAGCCGCAGGTAATTTACTTTTAAATAAAGCTCTGGATTGAATAGAAACCAGAGGCATTGACATTTTCTTTTTCAATGGTTTTTCAATCAGAAATGACCGATTTGTTCTAGATTATGAGGTATTGATAATTTAGTTTTCCTTTGATATGCTCCACCAATCACCATTATGGGTGCAAAATTCTCAATTTTATCTTTAGAAGTCGTGCTCCATTATAATGTTGCAATAATTCCATGCGGCCCCTGGATCATTTCAGTGCTACAGGCTCCCATGGGGCACACTACAAGGCTACTGTTTTCTCTTCCTTGATCATGGTGCAAGACGAGAAGTTCTACCTTCTAGACTGTTATGAGTTGAAAGGGTAACACTCGACCTCTGTTCATTTATTCGGTAGAGTTTTCATTTGTGTAGTTAAATATTCCGACAGAAACATAGATGATATGAGATTCACCCACGCTTAAGCCATGTATAGTTCTTGGTATAATTACTATGATTAAGTTTTCGTTCGCACCAATGCCAGTGAATTCACTGCGACTGAACTAGTCACCTGCATTGTCTTCAACATGCTATACTACCTCATGATCCCCCATCATGGTTGCCCTCGTCATCATGGATAGTATCATTGCTGCCACAGCCGTTGTTTCTGGTCTGCCACCAACAAATATTCACCACCACAGCCATTTCTTGCATCGCATTTTTAGCATAAGTATCATGAACAAAAAAATTATTTTTCATGACCAAAGGGTATTCTTTTTACACCATTTCTCTGAATCTGACATTCAATGTGGTCAATTTGTTTTATGCCAAAAAAAATGTTTTGTTCTTAGCCCCTATTTAGAATTACAGTTTAAATAGAGGCTGCCTAAGATTCATTTTTTTTTTTGCTTAAAACTAATTTTTTAATATTTTTGAATTATTTTAATGTACAAATATAAAAAATAAATTTTAAAAAATAAAAACAAGAATTATTTGGATGTATTCTTGAGCGAAGAGTATATTGAAAAACAACTTTTACACTCTTAAACAACCTCTCTCTTGTATCATTGTCCATGTTTGTACATTTTCTTTTCCCTAAATGCATTTAATATGGAATAACATGATACAATTTTGGGTGAAATTAGACTTTCTTGTTTGAGGTGAATACTTAGAAGACCCAATTGACACATGTCTTAGTTTAGTCCCTGAATCAAGGTAGAATTTGGGGCTCACCCTTTTATTTAATTTTTTATTTTTCTTGAAAGGATATAATGCGGTTGAAGGTATCAACATTATTTTGATGGATGATGTTCTGTTCTAAAATAAGCTTGTCCAAATTGTGTCCGTGCGAGTCTACAAATAATATAGATTGTTGTTATCATAGCCTGCCCACACTGTAGCCTCTGTGGATCCCTAAAACGAGTATCAATCTGGAAGGTGATGAATTAATTAAGTAGCTATGTGGGTTAATCACTGAATTTACAGGGTAATGGGGTGTGGGACCTTGAAGTGCTAGACATGATGAGACTTAAAGCAAATGATGAAAAAAAAGCAAATGCAGAGATACCCGCGCTTTGGTAGGTCTTCCTTGTAGCTACAAAGTACAGGGATTGCTTTTTAAATTCTTTTTTTTTTTTAAGGAATATATTAAATAATATTTTTGATTTTATTCTCAACAGCGGTACATAAAAAATTCCAAAAATTTATAGTGTTTCTTGTTTGGAATATATTAAAATAATATATATTTTTAATTGTTTTTTCAGGAATATATTAAATAATATTTTTAATTTTATTCTCAACAGCGGGACATAAAAATTCCAAAAATTTATAATGTTTTTTGTTTTGAAATGTGTTAAAATAATATATATTTTTAATTTTTTAAAATTTATTTTTAATATTAACACATTAAAACAATTTAAAAACACTTAAAAATTTATTTTGAATAAAGAAAAGATGCTTTGTCCTAGTAGACTTCCCTTTTTGGACCTATTTTCAATTCCTAAAAAATTATTTTGAATAAAAAAAAGATGCTTTTTCCTAGAAGACTTCCCTTTTTGGACCTATTTTCAATTTAAATGGCCGTACCGGATTATCACAGGTTTTGGGCAAGCTGATTATCATTTGCAGTTTCCAAGCCGGCCGGCCACTTTAATCGTATTTCCTAGATTTTCAGTGACCGGTCGGGTGGTGTTCGTTTAAACTTTTTTTTTTTTTTTTCCCGGTTCACTGTAATCTATGTTTGGATAATCTAAATTGGCTTCGTGATTCATTGGATTCGCGAGGTTGTCACTTGTCTTCGCCATCAAAATTTGATAAGGTCTATGTAATTTATTTTTTTTATTATTGTGTATATCTAAATTAAATTTATAAATCTTAAAGTTAATAATAATATAAATCTTTAATTTTGTCTTCGCCATCAAAATTTGATAAGGGCTATGTATTTTTTTTATTATTGTAAATATTTGAATTAACTTGTGTATGTCTAAATTAAATTTATAAATTTTAAAGTTAATAATAATATAAATCTTTAATAACCTTAAAAATATTTAAATTTATAATGATTAAAAAATAAATTCAAAATATAATTAATTAAGTTATCCCCTCGTGATTTTATAAATATCTGTAATATTGCAGGCTATAAATGTTTTTATCGGGAAAGATGCTAATTCTCTTTTACATTTAAATATTAGTTTAATGATGATTTGATGTGTTATTGATTTAAATATTCTTTATTTTTTAATTATTTCAAGTTAATTCTTATTGAACCGATTGAATTAAAATTTTAAATAGTTTTGTTGTGTACTAATATTAAAAATCAACTTCATTCCAACCAATCATGTTTAAAAGAAAGCTACAGTTAGGAAAATGCAGAATAATTTTAGACTTATCACAAAACCTGAAAATGAAGGGTGTTCTTTTCCTTGTTTCGAAAAGACAGTAGTGCCAAAATTTTTGTTCTTTTGGAGTCAAAAAGGCTCAGTCAGCACAGGTCAAGGCAAAAAGCAGGGAAAATGAATGCGAGGGGTTAAAAATGTGGAAGCTTGAAAATGTGGCCTACATCACCCACATGCTCTGAGTCTGAAAGCTTTCTTCTCAAGCACTTCCTTTTCCCCTTCCTATTTCTGTAATTCAAACAAGGGAGGAATTACCTCCTATACTCCAATTTCTAAGCACTTATATACTTTCACGAAGCGTTCAATTTGTTGTCTTAATAGCAACTTTTTCCCCTTCCTATTTCTGTAATTCAAATAAAGGAGGAATTTCCTCCTATACTCCAATTTCTATGCAATTATATACTTTCACCAAGCGTTCAATTTGTTGTCTTAATAGCAACCAGAAAAGGGATTGTTTTTTAATCTCATCTCTTGATTGTGCTTGCTTTTTTACCTGATGGTGAAAAGAATTTAGATGGAAATAGAGCAGTTGTTCTATTCACGAATGATGCTTGCATTCTCTTGACAAGATCCCATTTCTTTCCTTACAGTGATAGTGGAGACAAAGGAGAATCCTAGCAATCATGAATCCAGCCGCTCAAGAAAAAAAAAAAGGGTCTTTAGCTCTTTATGTATCAAGCACAAAAGAGTGGAGATCAAAAGCAAGTACTGCTTAAGTTGAGGACAAAGATGAACTATCTTTATTGAGGGCCCCTTTTCTTGTTGCAAAGAATGTGTGCCTCGATCCTTTTTTAAGGCTCATGTTTAAATATCCCACTATTCTTCCTCTCTTCATTACCCTGGTTCTTGCTTTTTTCTTCTTTACCATGAGAAGTTGCACCGAAGGCCAGATACTTGAGTCTCAGCAAAGTGATGTAGCAAAGCTTAGAAGTAAGCTTTTTTCATGACTTTAGAGTATGCTTTTTTTTGCTGTGTAAAATGGAGCACTAACTTCATGGTTTTTTTTTTGTGATTCAGTGAGTTCTTGCAGCACTAAGACCTTGTTACAAAAGCTGGAAAACATTGATGAAAATGGCCCTGCTTCTTGGCTACCAGTATCATGTGCTGCACCTGAAACTCCTACTGAGTCTATGGAGTTCCTTGCAAGATCATGGAGCGTTTCAGCTATGGAGCTCTCTAAAGCTCTTTCCAATACTCATGTGGCCATCGATAATGTTGAGAAGGCTTCATGTTTTTGTTCCGCTGAAGCTGAAGCTCAAGATGCAAGCTCCACAACTTCGAAGGAATCAGTAAGATCCTTAGCTTTAATACAAGCTTTTAAAAAATGCTGGTTATGTCTTCATGATGCAGTCACACATTTCCCCAGAACGAAGGGGCTTGTTCGAGTTAAGTAGGATGTTCTATGTGAGCAACTGTCTACTGGTTTCTTCAAAAAATTACATGAAACTGATAGATTGATTATTCAATATGAAATAGCGTCTCAATGCCTGTCATGTTTTTCTTTTACATGTTTCCTCAAACCTAAATATTATAGCTGCTCCAGCAGTTCCCAAGTGGTGGTAGCACTGGCAGCCCTCCGATCTCGCCAAGAGACAGTGAAGAAATGAAGGTAGCGTTTATTGTCTCTCCTTTAGTGTTACTTTGGAATGCTACCGAACAATTGAAAATGACTATATATGACCCATAGGAAATCAGTGAATTTGGGATCCTTTCCCAGCTCAACACTAAACAATTGTTTCTATACACTTCTAATAGCAATAAATGCACTGATGCAGGAATTATTTTTACTTCATCAAGCACTCACTCCAGAATTTCTTTCCAGTCAGCAGTTGCTAAAAAATGGGGTACTTTATTATTAAAATTCAGCAAAATATATCAACTCGCAAGCCTTTTTTTTTAATTTTTTATGTATGCTTATTATTGCTTTACTCTCTGCAGCTATACAAGAGCATATTAAAAGGGAGAACGATGGGAAGATGGCTGAAGGATCAGAAAGAGAGGAAGAAGCAGGAGATCAGAACCCAAAATGCTCAAGTGCATGCAGCTGTATCTGTGGCAGGGGTTGCTGCTGCTGTTGCTGCACTAGCTGCTTCAAATGCAATGTCAGCAGAATTGGCAGCAACCCAGAAGAAGACGCCTTCCAAACTGTCTTCTGCGGTGGCATCAGCAGCAGCTTTAGTAGCATCTCACTGCATTGAGATTGCAGAGGACATGGGAGCTGATCATGACCAAATCTTAACTGTTGTCAACTCTGCAATTAATGCAAGGACTAATGGAGATGTCATGACCCTAACAGCTGGAGCAGCTACAGGTGACAGAATATTACTTCAATTGCCCATAAATTATATCAAGCCTTTATGGTTCAAAATTCCGTCGTCTTTACTTTTAAGACACGACAAATTCACAAGTGCATCTAAAGATGATACACAATGACATTAGGTATAAAACCTAGAGGCTAAAATGCAATTAGACCTCAAGTGGGCACCATTCAAGATTGAAATGGGGCATGGCGGGAAGAAACTAACTCAAGGAATCGAATACTTTCCTGTTGATGTTACAATTCCTAAATGATATGAAGTGATGCCTACTTTATGAAAACATTTACAAATGCAGCCTTGAGAGGAGCAGCCACACTAAGGGCAAGGATGCAAAAGGGGCCTGGAACTACAGCCTTTGCTCTGGGGGAGGAAAAGGGCGAAGAAGACAAAGAAGCAAACATCACAGCTGCACTGAACTTTGTGACTAAAGGAGGAGAGCTTCTCAAGCGTACAAGGAAAGGTACAAGTTTTGAAAAGTTGATACTCTAAAGGTTCATGATTTAGTGGTACAGTTACATTAACATGCTCCATAAGCAAGCTGGAACCCGCACTAACCATCACACAAATATTGATGGCAGGAGCTCTTCATTGGAAACGAGTTTCGTTTAACATCAACTCAAATTGGCAGGTAAAAAGGCAGGGGACATGCAATGCATCATGCAGCTATATTAACCATTCCAAGCAACGAATTGAATCAATTTCCCACTCTCTTTAGGACATAAAAGCTAATTTTGTGGGTTTTGTTAATTTTCTCTATAACGTTTTCTTGCATTTTTCTTAACTAAAAAATTGAATTGAAGCAGGTGATAGTTAAAATGAAAAGTACGCACATGGGAGGAACATTCACAAAAAAGAAAAAGTGTAAGCAGAGTCTCAAACCCAGAACAAATCCCATTACCTCTCTTCGTCCATCAACTGATTATAGCTATGCTGTAATTGCAGGTGTAGTCTCTGGAGTCTACGCTGACATCCTAGCATGGCCTGGAAGGGATAAGGGAGACTGGAGTGGGCGTAGAGCTTACTTTGCGATAAAAACGGTTGAAAGAGTTATAGAGTTTGAATGCAGCAAGGCTGACAAACAGATGTGGACGGAGGGGATTCAGCATATGCTGAATTGCCGTACCAGCCTAACATAAAATCCACAACAATTTCGGATTGCTGCAAAACTAGATTTAGACTTTGCAAAGCAATTAACATGGAAATTGCATCTCAGGCTTAGTTGACATGTATTGGGCGAGGGCAACAAGAATTGCACTAATAACAACCGTTACAATCATATATGTACATGGTAAATTGAGGGGTTTCTGGTGAGAAAAGGAGGCTGTCAAAATTGTCAAGAATCTTCCTATGGATTTAATAAAGAAATGTTGCAGTTGTCATGGTTACTCCATTTCCTTCAAAAAGTCTACATTATCAACGAAGACCTGCAAGACGAGGAAAGCTCAACAGATCATTTCATGTGCATTAACACATCTTACCATAGAGAATAAACTACCCTTGAAATCATTTATACGTAAACCAAAAATTGGATATTTTAAGCTGATCTCTTCATCTCGCATGAGTGGACGATAAGGAAATTAGTTTGCATATGTCCTGTTCTAATCAATATTGTCTCGGATCATCAACTGATTTATAAATGATTATCCACTAGAAAAAAAATTCTCGACAAAGGCATTACAAAATCTTCGCTGACTTTGTTAGTGCAATCGCTGACTCTCGTAGCCAGGGTGAACTCAATTCACATCTAAATTCCTCACAGAGCACAAGCACATAAGAATTTTTTAACTAACTTTCTAGGTTTCAATAGCCCAAGATTTTCCTGGAAAAAAAAAAAGAAGCATTTTCCTTGTACACTTACCCTATTATGTAATCACAAATCCCAATCTTCAAGAAACTATGAATTTGGCCAAAGCAACAAATCACGAGAAAGTAAAAACTAGATGACTTTTTATGTAGAGGAAACTACAGTCAGAAATACTTATAGATACAGTTAGAGAACCATGATAGCAAAAGATAAACAGAAAATATAAAAAAACATACCGATTTCCAACCATCAGGATCCAAGCAAGCAGTAATCTTGGTGTTGATAACTGGTATAGGCCCAGGTTCACGGATAATTTTCCCTCCACACTGCTTGACAGCCTCTGCACTCTTATAGACATCATCTGTGCCTATGGCAATCTGGTAGAGAGATATAAACAGTGAATTTTCACATATAACAACATAGAATAAAAACCAGATGAGAAGACTAAAAGATATGACATAATACGTGACCATGGTCGGCAAGAATGATTTAAATGGTGCGAAACTAGATTACTGTAGTATATGCTGCTGGAGAAGCTAAGAATTTACCTGCGCATAACCATTTCCCTTGTTGTATTCTGTAATCCCATAGTTATACGTCAGCTCCAGCACTGCATTTTTATCTTCAGGACCATAACCCATCAGGGCTACCGTATACTGTGAAGGTAGAAATAACAACCACCCAATTAGACTGGCATATTATGTCTTACAATGCACTTGAGGAAAATGGGAAATGCTTCTGTAGAGAAAAACTGATAACTTCAAGGACACCAAATAAATAACAAAAATGGTGTAATAGAAACCATGAATTTGGTGCAGCAGTGTCAAGTTTCTTAGCAACTTAGATCAAAACTGACCCATATATTCCATTGGTTATGCAGATGGCCAGAAAAAGAAAAGAAAAAAACCAATGCCATTTGATGCGAGGCAGAATGGGCAATCATTTTACCTTGTACTCAGGGTTATCCCTTCTGCGTAGAAGCTCCATGCCAAAAGACTTCAAATTCAAGAAAGAAAAACATCAGTACGATAAAAAAGAAAAGGAAAGCATCAGAACTCCAGGCAGTGTCCAGTGATGACAGCTGAAGAAGCAAGTGCAACTAACTAATTTCATTGAACATAGAAGCTTCTGCCAGCATGAATTACTGATTACCTTCTTATAGAAATTTATGGAGCGGTCAAGATCACCCACTCGAAGCATCACTTGGCACAGGGGCTCAGGCGTAAGGCCTCTCTCCAAGAGCTCAAACTTATAACCGTTCGGGTCTTCAACAAAAGCAATCTTTGTACTTCCACCTTTATCAGGAACTGGTTCTCTAGTAACCTTGCCCCCCTTTGCCTTAACAAGATCAACTGTCCTGGCAACCTGCATTGATGAAAATTAAATACATACCCAGCGTAAGTTCATGAATTTGACCTTATGAAATTGACATTACAACTCCCTAGTCACCTCACAATTCGCTGGATTGCAAGCCCATGAAATTCAAAACCTCTCTTTTATTTTTTTTATTTGTGGTACGGCATTGTGAGAGATTGTTAAATTTTTCAGCAAGTAAAAATATTCATGCAAGCAAGTATTTCAAGAATACGTTCAGCAATCAAATTCCGGGCAAGCAAACAATTTTTAAGAAAGAGTAACTTACATCTTCTACTGCAATACCAAAATGTCCAAACCCATCTCCAATGTCATACTTGTCAACTCCATAATCTGCGAGCATTAGAAAAATTGAAAAGACCAAAAAATCTTTTGAAGCACCAAATGTCGATACAAAAATCTGCATAAAACGATAATACACAAATCCAATTACTGATAAAAATCGAAAAAAGGGTAATTACTCACTATAAGTAAGTTCAACAGTAAAGTTAGTGCCTTCAGGTCCGTATCCAAGAAAAGCATTGCTAAAACTTTCTTCAGGTATATCACGTTTCCTTAACAGCTTCATTCCCAGACATTCAGTATAAAATCTGCAAATCCCCATTTAGCAACCATAAAATTATCCACAATTACAGCAAACCTCACATTGCTACGCTAAGAAAGAACAATCTTTGCATCAAATAAAGGAACTAAAGAGACATACTTTATAGTCTTGTCCAAGTCCCCAACATTATAAACGACATGAAGCATTCTTCTTTTGTCATTCTTGACCCACTCTAGCACATTTTGGCCAGTAACATCACTACTTCTTGCGGGTGCTAAGTTTCCACTTAAGAACTGTAATTGTGGGATAACTATAAAGAATCCCGGTATACTTAATATCAGTTTAAGCATTAGCAAATATAACATTTAGTAGTAAAGGATAAAGAGAAGTGAAGGGTTCTAGCTTACCAGCTCCAAGTTGAAAAAGAGCCAGTCTTCTTGAAGGATTGTAATTGCAAGTGACTATTCTGTTACTATTACTCTTGTTAATATTACCAATCAATGGGGAAGAAAGTTTCAAGGAATGTGGGATAAGATAAGAATTATTCTGTGCTGAGACAATGAGACAAGTAGAAGAAGAAGAAAAAGATAATGACGGTGCTGTTACTGTTCTTAACATTTTGTAGATCCCTTCTCTTTCTCTTTCTTTCTCTGTTTATAGTTTCGTCTGTCTTCGTATCCGTGCTTGGTTAAAACTGTTTCTGACTTCTAATTGTTTCCCATGTTATCCACTCCACTTGCAGGTTTTGCTACTGGCTTTAAAGACATCCTCAACGCAAGAGTTAAATGAAGACCAGAAATAAAATAAAATAAATTTTAGTTTTTCTTCTTCTTGGTTTCTAGCTTTAAAAGAATAGCCAAATAAAAAACCAAAATAATATATATATATATATTAAAAAGTCAAAAACATTAAAATAGATTATTTAAATATTTTTTTCATCTCCTCAACTTTTCTCAAAAAAGCCAAAAATATTAATATCAAATATATTAATGTATAAATAGGTTGTTAGGATGACTTTTTCCCATTAAAATTATATTTATATTATTCAAAACATTATATTAATAATTTGATTTTTTTAAATGGCTTTTACTATTAAAGATGCTAAAGCTTTTGTTTAAGGCCCATATTCTAACTTTCTAATTTTACTACTTGAGCTAAATGGATACTTTTATGTTTACGAGAAATGGACTCAATTCTACCAAAAAAAAAAAAAACTCACCTTGCCCTGGTCACTACATCTTCACCCATTCTTATGTTAAGCTTTTCAAAACTTTCTACTAGAAATATATAGTATGATGTATTAGGAGAACAAAAAAAAAATCTAACATTTTATCAAATAGAGTCATTATATAAAATCTTAATTTGAAATTTTATTAATAAATATTTATCTTTTAGTTGTTTTTCTATTTAAAAGGTTTAAAGTCCCTAAATAAATCTAAAATTCAACAATCTAAAAAACATAAAATTAAAGGAAAAACCAATTCAAGTCTTAATTACGCTAGAAAATGCATCTCACACTATATAGTTAATTCATTCAATTCACATAAAACAAATCAATAATTATTTTCAAAACACTCGTAATCTTTGTAAAACTATTAGTAATTTTTAATGATCTATTGCACATTGTTTTCTTTCCTAAACCATTATAATTATTCATATTCTTCTTTTTCTCTTTCTTGTTTTCCTTTCATAAATTAGGATAAAAACAATAATTTTTATCTTTACTATTAACAATTTTCCTAACTCTTTTAGGTACCAATGCTTTTCTCCTTTTATACAAAGGGCATATATATGTCATGTTATTCATCATGCATGATATTCTTGTCATATTGTCATGATAGTAAATAACACATATTCATAGATATCAATCATATCACAACAAACACTGTTAAAATATCTATTTAAATAAAAAAACAAAACAACACATCATTTGTTCATGATTACTATGTTGTCTCAATTAAGCCGATTCAGTGTATAGAGTTTAGTTTGCTTATTTATCTTGATCTTTAACTTGTGTACTTCCTTGATTGACACAACTTTCTTTTAGCTATCGATATCAATAATCAAATTACATCTCTTATCTTTGATGGTACAAGTCAAATGAAAAAGATTAACGCATAGCCAATCATCATCATAATTACCATTAGGAATAAGCAAGCTCTTTTATATGACTAATATAATATCATCATCACCTTGTAAAAACTTCTTTATTGCCATATGAATCATAACTATATGTTGATATATTAAGGAAAAAATAAAAGTTTATTAATATTTTGTTTAAGAAGTATGAAGTAGATATATAAATTTAATGAGAGTTTGTTTATTTGGATATATTAATGAAAGTTAAATGATGAATGCCTTGCTTTGTGAAACTTGTAAATTATTTTTCTATTTTAACACTTTGATTGCTAGGGAATAGTAATAAGCTGGCTTGGAGGTGTGATTAGTACTTAAAAGTATATTTTTATCAAGGTTTTATATCATCATTGTGCACTTGAAGTATTAATAACTCTTTAATTAGAGTATATTTTATAATAACATATATAATAATATAAGATATCTTTAATTTGTTGTAAATGTTCATCTTAAATATAGGCCTATCACATAAATCAAGACATTGATTGATGAGTTTAACTGCTGAAATTGAGAAGATAAAGAGAAAGCTAAGCTTATAATAAAGATGCTGGTTCAGTTCACACTGGAACACCATTCGATTATTGGATCATAACTGGAGTTGTAGAAGTTGGATTTAGGTATGCTCTATATGGATAGAAAGCTAAGACATAGGTTTAAACCTTTTATGTGGATTCCAAGATTTAAAAAGGCTATTTTCAAGTTTAATTTGTAGTAACAACGAAGAAATTTGAATCTATCCTGCAACCTAGACACTATTTAGTATTTAGCTCATATATCAAGTTCTAGAAGTCCAAATGCATCGATTTTTTTTGTTAAAAAGCAAAGGCAATTTTCTAAGACTTTCATGGAGATAGTTTGTTCAAATTCTGTAGTTAGCAATAATATTTTGTTAAGAAAAGAAGATAAGGATTGTCATCAAGTCAAATATTAGCCTATAAAAGGAGGCATTTGTCTATAAAAGGAGGCATTTGTCATGCATTTAAGAATCTTGGTTTTGAGATCAAGATCATGTTCTTATTCTCTTTCTTTATATTTTTGTAATGCTTAAGTTTTGCTTTCATTAATCCCTTATTTATGCCTTTTATTTTCTTTTCTTAGTTAACTTATATCTTATTTATGTTCTTATCTTGTTTATTTATATTTCTTTCTTTCATTATGTTTAGTTAAATTTATTATGTCAAGGAGAAAGGGTAACACTAATGGTGTAAAAATAAATATAGTATAAACTCAACATGGACTTTAATGCTTGATACTAACATGTTTTGTATTTGTTATCTTGTTCATTTTTAATACTTTGCTTATTAAATGGTTAATCTAGATTTATATTGTATAACCCTTGGTACAACAAATACTTGGCACTTTCATAGCCCAACCGTATGGTATAACCGATACCTATACCATGAAAGGAACTTGATTTGATGTTAATATATGTTATAATTATGAATACCTGACAACATTTACAAGTATTAGAATAAGATAGCTAATATAATTATGTTAACAATTTATAATCCGATTGGAATCTCCTTTATGTGTGGTTTCTAGTTGAGTTATAAAAAAAGTTTATATTATACTTGTTTGAAATACCATTAATACATCTTCTAACCTTAACAATTATTTTTATCATTGTTTAATTCTCATATTAATCTTACATTTTAAAGTTCTTTTTAACTTATTATTATTATTATTGTTTTTGTTGTTGTTGTTGTTGTTGTTCTTCTTCTTATTATTATTATTATTATTATTATATAGTTAACCTCCCTATGGTTCGATCTTGATCTTGCTGGTTTATTTATTTCTTCAACACTCCTACACTTGGGAGAAGACATCAATCTTTTGATTGTGTCAAGTTTTTAGCGCTGTTGTCGGGGAGGTAAATTACTGTATAAATTATATATTTTATTTTATTGTCTTATGTTTTCATTCCTTTTATCTAACTTTTGTTTCTTTTTTATTGCTTTGTCTTGTTTTGTTTTTTTTTTTTTCTCTTTTCTCTTTTATTCACTTTCTACACATGCATAAGAGTTTAGTCACGTATATTAAGTGATAGACTTTATAGGTGACACTATCAAAGATTGATGTCTTCTTCCAAGTGTAGGAGTGTCGAAGTAATAAATAACCTGGTAAGACTAGGATTGAATTATAGGGGGGTTAATTGTAGAAACTATAAATAAAGAAATAGATAATAACAGAAAAGGAGTTGAAGAGTGTTTTGAGATGTAATATTGATGTAAGGATTCAATTAGAATAAAATAATTGTCAAGGTTAAAGGATCAATTAGGATAAAATAATTGTCAAGGTTAAAGGATCCACTAATGATATTTCAAATAAGTATAATATAAACTTTTTTTTTTTAATTAGAAACCACATATAAAAGAGGTTCCAATCGGATTATAAATTGTAACATGATTATATTGTTTATCTTATTCAAATAATGCTAATATTTGTAAATATTGTTAGGTATTCATGAATATAACTTATGTTAACAATAAATCAAATTCCTTTCATAACACATATGTAGGTTATACTATATGGTTGAGTTATGAAAGTGCCAAGTATTTGTTGTACAAAGTGTTATACAACATAAATCTAGGAAATTGTCTCAGCTTTCCAACAAAAAACATATAAATAATTTGGACTTTTAGAACTCGAGATATTGATTGAACATTGAACAATGTCTAAGCTGTATGACAGATTCAGACTTATATTTTGATGCTAAGATTTGGACTTTCAAATGGTATAATTGAGTCTTAGACTATCATGAATCTTTAAGCCCGTGTCTTAGCTTCCTAGCCATGTAAACCAAACTGAAATCCAAGATTTACAACTCTAAATATGACTCATTAACTCAATAGTGTTCCAGTTTGGATTGAACTAACATATTTTTTCTTAGCTTAGCCCGTTCTTTATCTTCTCATTTTCAGTAATTAAACTCATCAATCAATCATTTTATTATATGATAGGCCTGTATTTAAGATAAATATTTATCATCAATTAAAGGTATCTTATATTTATTAGATATGTTATTATAAAACATACTCTAGTTAAGGAGTTATTAATAACTCAAGTGTAAAATGATGATATAAAATATTGATAACAATGTACTTTTAAGTACTAATCAATAGTAAACCTTTTTTTATGCTCAATAAATTAACATATAGTTATGAGGCTTTACTCGGATGAAAATAGAATTTTGTTGTAATGTTTAAGTTTAACTTTCTTGGGTTAGGATTATTTTTTTCTCTTATATATATATATATGTATGTATGTATGTATATAATATAATGTATCTTTAACTCATGTAACGAGCTTTCGACTAATGACTCCTAGACTAGTTGGTCTTAGGGTATTAGGTGTTGAGACACCTCTTCAAGCTTAATAACTCGGGTTGCAAATACTAATATGTAGATAGTGCAATGTTTGATTCCCTTAAGCTTTTCTCCTTAACTCGTGTAACAAACATTAAGCCAGTAGCTCTCAAGTCAGTTGACTTTAGGGTATTAGGTGTTAAAACACTCCTTTGGACTTAATTGCTTAGGATAGGGAGGCTATAAAATCAAATTTATCTATATTTTTATTTATTTATTTATTTACATTTATTATATATATTTTTTTGTTTTTTTTTGTTTTGCAGATTATATAGTGTCTCTTTCCTTTAGTTATTACCTATAACAAAAAAATATAAATAATATAAAAATTCAATATGTAACCAACAATCATATGTTAAAGTGTGTGTGTGTGTGTGTGAAAATGAAGGTTTATGAATAATTGTGTAATAAATATATGAATATAATCAATTGATAATAAAACAAGAGTTTGTAAACTTGAATATTTTAAGAGAAAGTATGTGATAGACCTTGTTATGAATATTGCAAATAACCATTGAAAAATATTTACCAAGATGCATCTTAAAAATCAATAAAATTCCTCTTTTTTCTACCATCCTAATAACAGTTTTGTCAAATGGTTTATGAAATAGAAAACACAGTTAGTTGTTTTATATATATATATATATCAATCACTACCCTTTCCCGCCAACCTAAAGGTAGAAAGATAGAAGACATCACCTAAAATACCAAATACTGACAAACCTGAATCACACTTAAACAAATATAAGAAATAAAAAAATAAAATAATATGCTATTAATAAAACCAAAAGACACAAGGACTCACAAACAAAGGCTCAAATCCAATATAAGCTTTTTATGTTTTTTTTAGTTGACCAATTTATGTGACTCATGGAGGGATCAACTATAGGGATGAAAGATTATAGTTGGTCAATCAATTATTCAACAATAATAGCAAAGATTATGATTTTTCATGCTAAAAATGGTAGAAATTCTTGTTCTACAGTATGATCAAGAAACCACAACAACTTATCATAAAAGTCATTAACATTTAACAAACTTATGAGTTTATGGTGAATGTTCAATTGGGCCTAAGAGGAAATATGAAAGATCTCTTCCAATGTGCCTAGACTACCTGGTAAGGCAATGAAGACATCAACATGTTTAAACATTGCATTCATTTGATTAGACATTGTACGGACCTATAGTTACTCTCCAATTATTTTTCTAATGATGTTCCTTTTTGCTAAAACTTTGAGAACAATCCTCAAAACATGACTACATTTTAAAAATTCAGCTATTAACCCAAAGTTGCCTCCCCCATATACTATATGAATCTTTTTCTCAACTAGTAGTCGACCAAGATGATTTGCTAATTCTAAAAACTTATTTTTTTTTTCAGGAATGGATCCACCGAAAACAAAAATATTTCTTATTTGATGACTTGAGAAACTTACCATTTTTACACACTTCTATATCTGTTATATATGTGGGTTGAGTAGAAATGAAAGGAAGGAAGAGAAGATTTTATAGATAAGAAATTGAAAGTACAATTATACCACTTATATATAAGCCAGCTGAATTCTCTCTCTCTCTTTTAAAAAACATATGTATGTACAATTAGTTGTGATTGTGGTTCACATCTTTCCTTGGTTTTACATTCAAGAATGACAGGCTTCCTATCTAATTTTCTTAAAAACTGGCAAACATGATCTTTTTTAGTTAGATTCCCAAGACTATGCCAAACATGTTCTTTATGAAAATAGAGTTATAAGTCATGAATTGCACGATGCATATCTCAATTATGATGATACTTAAGAGTCAATAAAAGATTATCTAAAGACTCATAATGTTTTGAAATAAATCCCACCTTTTGATAATTTTCACATATTTTTTAGAATGCATGTGAGTCCTTAAACATGGTGGGCTAGTAAAATCCACTTTGTAAGATTTTTGCAGTCTTTTTTTTTTTTACAAGAAATGATATCCCCGTGCCTTAAAGTGACAAAATTTAATGACATTACTTATCTTATTGTCGAGAATGCATTTTTGAAATATTTTATGAGGACAATTTTTGAATAAGTAAGGGTCATCCTAATAAAAGTTTTGTATGTTGCTTAAAAACTTTATTTTATCTTTAATACTCTACTGAGCTGGTAAAAATACTAAAGCAAGAAAATTGATGTTTTTAGCAAACCAAGTCATTAAACTAAGAGGGTAAAGATTCATGAATAATCATCAATTGATGTGATGTTGGATGTCAAATCTATTATCAATTTTGACAAATGATCCATGATAACATTTTCTATATCTTTTTTGTCTTCGATTTCTTCTGTTTGAAAGTATAAAAGATTTCAGAATCGTGATTGACTTCCCTTTGTTTGGTCATGACATGAGAAAATGAAAGTACTGATGGGAAATCAGTCGTTTCTTTGCAATGTTTAGGTTTAATCCCTTCTTTACCCTTAGAGATTGACTCGTCATCTTTCTCATAAGATTCAAGAATTAGTTTTTTAATAATCTTACTATTGTAAGGAGTAATGATTGATTTGACTTGATCTATGTAGTTTAATCCCTTATTTACCCTTAGGGATTGACTCGTCATCTTTCTCATAAGATTCAAGAATTAGTTTTTTAATAATCTTACTATTGTAAGGAGTAATGATTGATTTGACTTGATCTATGTGTTGGCTTCTAGAGTTGCTTGCACTTATATTATATTTTCTTTTAGGATTTTGTTACGGTTGAGATGAAAACTTACCTTTCTCTTGAAAACTAAGAGTATATGTGAATTTTACAAGAGTATCTTTAAAATTTGTTATGCTTTAAACAAGTTAAGTACTGATTGTCTCTTTTTTTTAATGAATGCATGCAATATTTTCTTAAAATTTCTTTTAAGAGGTGGAGCATAAGGAGAAGCATATTCATAAGAATTTTAGAAATTATAATGTGCTTGAAATAGTAGCTGTGAAGTTTGTGCATTATTGTTATCACTCTTATAACTGAAATTTGGGTGATTTCTATAACCAGGGTTGTTCATGGAGGCATTCCCTAAAAGAAGACAAGGTTGACTGTCATTGGTTGAGTATTCACTAGTTTCATAGATTTAACATAATGTCTTGAACAACTTTTAAATAACCATTTTTTTTTTAATTCTAGTGCTTTGATTTTTCTAGTTAAAGATGCAAACTTGCTTTGGAGGTCATGATCTTCCTTAAGAACTGAAATTAAAAGGATAAAAAGATAGCCAAACTTAGAAAAGAGATGTTAGTGTAGTCCAAACCGAAACATTGTTCGGTAATTGGGTCATATCTGGAGCTGTAAATCTTGGATTTAGATCTAGTTTATGTGGATGGAAAGACAAGAGAAGATAAGGATTGTCACCAAGTCAAGTGCTGGCTACCCATTCATCAATTAGTCATCAAATCAATAGTTTTCAATTTTAGCCTATAAAAGGAGGTATTTGCCATGCATTTAGGCATATTCGTTTCCAGATTAAGATTATGCTCTTGCTTTCGCTCTTTATATTTTTGTATTGCTTAAGTTTTGCTTTCATTAATATCAAGTTTATGCCTTTCATTTTCTTTTCTTTTTGGCCTATAAAAGGAGGCATTTTCCATGCATTTAGGCATCTTGGTTTCCAGATCAAGATCATGCTCTTCCTTTCTCTCTTTGTATTTTTTATGCTTTGTTTTCATTAATATTAAGTTTATGCCTTTCATTTCCTTTCCTTTACTTAGTTAACTTTTATGTTCTTATTTTGTTTATCTATTTTGCTTTCTTTCATTATGTCTAGCTAAGTTAATTATGTCAAGGTGAAAAGGTTACACTAATGGTGTGAGAATAAGTATAATGTAAACTTGATATGGACTTTAATGTTTGATACTAACATGTTTTGTATTTGTTATCTTGTTCACTCTTTAATACTTAACTTATGCTATAAAAAAACTTGATTTGTTGTTAACATAAGTTATAATCATGAATGCCTAACAACATTTACAAGTATTGACATTAATTGAATAAGATAACTAATATAATCATGTTAACAATTTATAATCTGATTGGAACCTCCTTTATGTGTGGTTTCCAATTGAATAATAAGAGTTTATATTATACTTGTTTGACATACTATTAGTGGATCTTCTAACCTTGACATTTATTGTTATCATTGTTTAATCCTTACGTTGATCTTCCATCTCAAAGTTCTCATAAACTTCTTCTTCTTTTTCTTTTTCTTCTTCTATTACTACTACTATTGTTGTTGTTGTTATTGTTATTTATAATTTATACAATTAACCTCCTTATGGTTCTACCCCAGTCTTGCCGGGTTATTTATTACTTCGACACTCTTGGAGAAGATATCAATCTTTTGGTTGTGTCAATAGCACGAGTTCCTAATCAGCCATCATATAGAGTTTTTAGATTTTTCCAAGCTTCATAAGATGTCTTTGTCGTAGCAATGATTGGTGTGATTGAAGGTGATATGGAGGCTAGAATGATAATCAGGATAAGGTTGTCCTATGATTAGTACTTAAATATTTATTTTTATCAAAGTTTTATACTATTATTTTACACTTGAAGTATTAATAACTCCTTAACTAAAACATGTTTTATAATAACATATCTAATAATATAAGATACCTTTAATTTATGGTAAATGTTCATTTTAAATGCAGGCCTATCATACAAATGAAAAGATTGATTGATGAGTTTAAGAACTGAAATTTAAAGGATAAAGAGATTGCCAAGCTTAGAAAAAAGATGCTGGTGCAGTCCAAACAAGAACACTGTTCGGTAATTGGGTCATATCTG
>NW_011499870.1:1935299-1935463 GCF_000495115.2 Populus euphratica
TCATTATGTTTAGCTAAGTTTATTATGTCAAGGTGAAAAGGTTACACTAATGGTGTACGAATAAGTATAGTGTAAACTCAACATGGACCTTCATGGTTAATACTATCATTTTTGTATTTGTTATCTTGTTCACTTTTAATACTTTGCTTGTTAAATGGTAAAGC
>NW_011499870.1:1936829-1942042 GCF_000495115.2 Populus euphratica
CCTAGTCTTTTACTTATAGAAAGAAATAAACATTACAAAATTGTGAAAAAAACAAAAGAAATATACCAGCTATCATCTCCTTTATCTAAGGAGTTATTTAATAGGCTAGTCTAATCCTAGATAAACTCAAAAATAAATTGAAAAACATACTAATCTAAATAATGCTTATAATACTATCATTAATAGATAGACAGTAATGCAATAGATCATTGCTAAGTAGTCTTATTTGATTTTTGGGACTATAACTTTAACACTTCTATTTGGTTCCAAAGCTACACATTTCAATTTTTCCCCACGTATCTTTAAATTTGTTTTTAGCTAAAGGCTTGTTAAACAAGTTTGCTAGTTGTTCTTAAGAGGTTCAATACTTTAACTCTTGTTCCCCTTCTTATTAAAATTGTCTGATAGCATGGAATTTGATCTTTATATGCTTGGTCCTATCATGAAAAATAGAATTTTTTGAGATGGCTATATCTAATGTATTATTATAAAACAATACTGTAGGATTTTATTGATTGCAGTCTAGATCACTCGGTGTCTTTCTTAGCCATATCAATTGTTTTACTGCCACATATACAATTATATATTCAACTTTTGCTGTGAAGTGTGCCACCACTATTTGTTTCTTTGAATTCCAGCAAAACACGCTATCTCCTATAACAAAACAATAACCTAAGGTGCTTATCATTCCTTCATCGCTTCCACCTTAGTCACTATCATAAAAACCAATAAGATTGATAGAACTAGATTTTATAAAATATATGCCAAATCTTGCAGTCCCTTTCAGATATCTTAGAACTCTCCTAGCTACCACAAAATAGTTTTGACTTGGATCTTGCATGAACCTAGAGAGGTAGGTGATAACAAATAAAATGTCTGGGCATGTGGCAGTTAAATACAACAGACTCCCAACTAAACTCCTATAAGCTTTTTCATCAGTTTTTGGTGCTCCATCCTACTTCATTAGCTTATGTCCTTGTATCATAGGTGTACTGTCTGGCTTGTAATTATCCATTGCAAAATTGTTCAATACTTTCAAGGAAAACATTTTTGATAGAGAAAGTAACCTTGATCAAATTGAGTTATTTCTATTCCTAAAAAATATGTCAACAAACTAAGTTCATTCATCTCAAACTTATCTTTCATATTGTTTTTAAACTCCTTTATAAGCAGCTCCTTGTCTCCTGTAATTCACAAATTATCTACATAAACTGATACGATTAGTTTATGCCCATCAATATACTTCCCTTATAAAGTTAGCTCATTCATTATCCTGACAAATCCTAAGCTTAAAAGATGATTATCCAATCTGCTGTATCAGGTTTTAGGAGCTTGTTTAAGTCCATATAATGCCTTTTTCAGTAAATACATTTTGTTTGTTGAATTTGGTTTTTCAAAACCAGTACATTGTTCAACATAAATCTCCTCATTTAGAACACCATTAAAAAATACAACCTTGACATCCAACTAAAAGATATACCAACCATTTTGTGTTGCTAGAGCGAATAGGAGCTTCATTGTTTCATACCTGGAAACTGGAGCAAATGTATCTACGAAGTCGATGCCTGCCTCCTATGAATATCCTTTCACTACAAGTCTTGCTTTATGCTTGTTGGTCTTACCATTTACATTTAATTTGTTTTGAAAATCCATTTTAGTCTAATTACCTTTTTACGAGTTGGTTTGTCAACTAGAATCCATGTTTGATTCTTTTCTATCATCGCAAGCTCCTCCTTCATTGCTACTATCCAGACTTGAGAATTCATGGCTTCTTCAAAACCTATCAGTTCTGCCTTTAGCCATATTACATCTATTATAAATATTAGTTAATGACTTTATCCCCTTTACTGGTTGGTCATCAACATTTCTATAACATCCAACTCAGGTTATTAGTCATCAATATTTTCTGCAATATCCAACTTAGCTTGTTGTATCTGTTTTGATCTTTCACCTGGTGTATTTTCCAAATTCCATGTAGCATTCTTTACAACTTTTACATCTCCAATAATTATAACTTTGTTAAAATTCAGATCATAAATATTACAAGCCTTAGATGTTGTGCTATCCTATGAGAATCCCTATATTGGCCTTTTAATCAAGTTTTCTCCTTTTAACTTTAGGTTTCAGGACATAAGAAAGATTGTCAAACACTTTTAAATGATTAATGTTGGGTTTAAAACCATACCAGAGTTCATAGGGAGTTTTGTTTGTTAAAACTCTTAAGGCCAATCAGTTTAAAAGATACAATGTTGTGTTTACTGCTTCTACCCAGAATTTTTATAGTAGTTTCTTCTCATATAGTAAACATCTTGCCATCTCTATCAAAGCTCTGTTTCTCCTCTCACTAATACCATTCTATTGTGGTGTGTAGGGTATTGTCAACTAATTTTTAATTCCTTTTTTTTGCCAAGTATGCTCAACTTATCAAGAAGTATACTCACCTCCATTATCAGACCTCAACATGTTTAACTTGTTTCTTATTTTTAGTTCAATTGTTGCTTTGAATTTTACAAACTCAGCAAACACATCAACCTTAGATTTAAGAAAATAAGTGCAACAGAATATACTATAGTCATCAATAAATAGTAAAAAGTACTTTGAACCATTCAAGGATTCATTATGCATCAATCGATACACATTTGTGTGTATCAGTTGGAGTTTTGACAATGCTCTAAATGCATTGTTAAGAAAAACAACTCTAGTCTGCTTTTCTAATTGATAAGTTTCACAAATATTTTTTTGTTCTTGAATATCTAGTAATCCATAAGTCATCTATAGGCTAGACATCCTCTTTAAAGTTACATAATTGAAATGCCCCAAACATTTATGCCAAAGAATAGACTCATTGTCTACACAAATATTAGCACTTAAACATACTTCTTTCCAATTAACATTAAAACTTTAGCTCCTCATTTTAGTAGAGAGTAGTAACACTACCATTTTATCTTTAATGCCATACACTCCATCATTAAAGAATATTGAGCAACCTGATTCAATTAATAATCCCACACTAACTAGATTTTAATTGATCTTAGGAATATAAAGAACATTTTTCAAAGTTTTTTTTACCTAAATGTTTTTACTTCAATTGCACCTTTTCCTTCAACCTTCACATAGCCTTCATTCCTAATTCTGGCCATGGATAGATAGCTTTTATCCAAATATTTGAATAATAACTCGACCAAAAAATTAATATCTTCTTCCAAATGTAGGAGTGTCGAAATAATAAATAACCCGACAAGACTAGGGTCAAATCATATAATAATAATGATAATGATAATAAGTTGAAAAGAGCTTTAAGATGTAAGATTAATACGAGGATATAAACAAGGATAAAATAATTATCAAGGTTAGTGATTAGTACTTAAAAGTGCATTTTTATCATGGTTTTATATTATCATTTTGCACTTGAAGTATCAATAACTCCTTAGCTAAAACATGTTTTATAATAATATATCTAATAATATAAGATACCTTTAATTTATGGTAAATGTTCATTTTAAATGCAGGCCTATCACATAAATCAAAGGATTGATTGATGAATTTAAGAACTTAAATTGCAAGGGCAAAGAGATGGCCAAACTTAGAAAAGAGATGTCAGTGCAATCCAAACCGGAACACTGTTTGGTAATTGGGCCATATCTAGAGCTATAGATCTTAGATTTAGGTCTACTTTATATGGATGGAAAGGTAAGACATAGGCCTACAACTTGCATATGGAGCCCAAGATCTAAAAAGGCCATTTGCAAGTCCAAATTGTAGCAACAACAAAGAAACCTGAATTTGTCCTCCAGCCCGAGCATTGTTCAGTATTTTAGCCATATCTAGAGTTCTAGAAGTCCAAATGAGCTGAATGTTTCACACAATAAAGCTGAGACAATTGCCTACAACTTTCACGTATTTTGAGTGGCCCAGTTTTGACGTTATCAATGACGTTTTGGGCAGACAAGAGAAGATAAGGATTGTCACCAAGTCAAAAGTTGGCCACCCACTTATCAATTAGTCATCAAATCAATAGTTCCCAATTTTGGCCTATAAAAGGAGGCATTTGCCATGCATTTAGGCATCTTGGTTTTTTGAACTTCTAGAACTCCAGATATTGGCGAAACACTAAACAGTGTTTAGGCTGCAAGATAGATTCAGACTTCTTTGTTATTGGTACAATTTGGACTTGAAAAAGATCTTTTTAATTCATGGGCTCCTATGAAAGTTATAGGCATATATCTTACCTTTCCATCCATATAAAACAAACCTAAATCCGAGGTCACAACTTCAGATATGACCTAATTACCAAACAATGTTCTGGTTTGGACTGCACTAACATCTCTTTTCTAAGTTTGGCCATCTCTTTACCCTTGCAATTTAAGTTCTTCAAGTCATCAATCAATCCTTTCATTTATGTGATAGGCCTGCATTAAAAATAGACATTTACCACAAATTATAAGTATCTTATATTATTAGATACATTATTATAAAACATATTTTAGTTAAGGAGTTATTGATACTTCAAGTGCAAAATGATGATATAAAACCATGATAAAAATGCACTTTTAAGTACTAATCACACCCCCCAACCAGCTTATTACTAGTCCCTAGTAATCAAAGCGTTTGCAAATTCCACAAAGTAAGGTATTCAGTATTCAACTTCTGTTAATATATCCAGATAAACAAAATGTCATTAAATTTATATATCTGCTCAAGACCTCTTAAATAAAATATTAATAAACCTTTTTTTTGTGCTCAATATATCAACACATAATTATAGGGCTTGACTTGGAAGAAAATAAATTTTTGTTCTAATGTTTAAGGTTAACTTCATTGGATTGAAATTTCTATTTTTGTTTAAGGTTAACTTCATTGGATTGGGATTTCTTTTCTTTTTTTTAAAAAATTGTGTTGAGATACCCCTACGAGTTTAGTAATTAGAGTTGCAGATACTAATATGTAGATAGTGCAATGTTTGATTCCCTTAAGCTTTTCTCCTCAACCCATGTAACAAGCGTTGGGCCAATAGCTCCCAAGTCAGTTGAATTTAGGGTATTAGGTGTTAAAACACCCCTTCGGGCTTAATTGCTTAGGTTAGGGAGGCTACGAAACCAAATTGTTTAGGTTAGGGAGGTTATGAAACTAACCAAACCTACATTTTCATTATCATCATTATTGTTTTTGCTCTTTTTTTTTTTTTTTTTTCAAATTATATACTATCCCTTTCC
>NW_011499870.1:1942183-1959683 GCF_000495115.2 Populus euphratica
TTAAGTGATAACAATGCGAGAGTTTGTAAACCTGAATATTTCAAGAAGTATTATGATAGACCTTATTAAGAATGATTACTAAGATACGTCTCAAGAGTTAGTTTAACAAAAGAGCTCCTTTACTATGTCATTCTAGTAACAATAATTTTGCATATGCTTTATGAAATATAAAATATAGTTAATTAAAATTTTTTTTATCAACTATTATTCTCTCCTCCCAACAAAAATGAGACATTATCTTCAATGTTCTAAAGTAAAAAGATAGAGTATAGAAGACATCACTTGAAATAACGAACACTAATAAACCTGAAACATATTTAAACAAATATAAGAAATAATAAAACATAATAATAAAATTAAAAGACACAAAGATTCATAAATGAAGGCTCAAATCTAATCTAAGCTTTTTTATGGCTTTTATTAAATAACCAATTTATGCGACTCATGGAGGGATTAATTATAAGAATGAAAAATTGTAGTTAATCAATCAATTGTTCAGCAGTAATAACAAAGATTATGATAGCAGTAACAACAAAGATTATGATTTGTCATGTCTAAGATATTAGAAATTCTTGTTCCACAGTATGATCAATAAACGACAACAACTTATTATAATAACCATTAAAATTTAACAAACCTATAGGTTTATGATAAATATGCAGTTGAGCCCAAGAGGAAATATGAAAGTTCTTTTCCAATATGCTCAAACCACCTAGTAAGGTAATAAAGGCATCAGCATGGTTAAACATTGCATTCGTTCGAGTAGGCATTGTAGAGACTTGTAGTTCGTCTCTAATTATTTTTTCAATGATATCTCCTTTTGCTAAAGCTTTGGGGATGACCCCCAAAATATGACTACCTCGTAAAAATACAGCTATTGACATACCACCATTAACCCAAGGCTGCCTTCCTTATACGCTAAATAAATCTTTTTCTCAACTAGCACCTAACCAAGATGATTTGCTAATTCTAAAAACTCATTTTCTTTTCCAGGACTAGATCCACCAAAAATTCAAACATTTCTTATGTGATGACTTGAGGAACTTGCCATTTCTACACATTTCTATAGTTGTTGAATATATAGGTTGAGTAGAAATGAAATGAAGATAGAGAGGATTTTATATATGAGAAAATAAAAAGGTAATCATACCACCTACATATAGGCTAGCTGGACTCTCACACACTAATCATACCACCTACATATAGGCTAGCTAGAGTCTCACACACGCTTTCTCTCTTTCTCTCTTTCTCTCTCTCTATTTATTTATTTATTTTAAAAAAAATATGTGTATGTACAGGTAGTTGTGATTGTGACTAACATCTTCCTTTAGTTTTATGTCTAAGAACTACTTAAACACTCTCTATGAGTCGGGGATAGGCTTCCTATCTATTTTTCTTAAAAACTAGCAAATATGATCTTTTTTAGTCAGATTCCCAAGATTACATTGAGAATATTCTTCATAGAAATGAGGTTATAAATAATAAAATGCATAATGCACATCTCCACTAGGATATGTCTTAAAAGTGAATAAAAGATTATCTAAAGATTCCTTGTGTTTTGAAATAAATTCTGACTTTTGATAATTTTTACAAGCGTTGTAGAATTCATGAGTCCTTGAATATGGTGGACCAATAAAATCTATTTTCAAAGATTTTTGCTGCTATTGTTTTACAAGAAATAACTCCCACATGCTTTAGAATGACAAAGTTTAATGACATTACTTACCTCATTGTCAGGAATGTATCTTTGAAATATTTGATAAGGACAATGTTTGAATAAATAAAGGTCATCTCAATAAAACTTTGCCACGTTGCTTTAAAACTTTCTTTTGTATTAGGTACTTCAATGAGCTAGCAAATCTTCTGAAGCAAGAAAATTGATATTTTTATTATACCAAGGCATTGAACTAAGAAAAACTTAGGATTCATTAGGAAAGTAATCATTGATTGATGTGATGTCAGATGTCAAATCTGTTGTGACTCTTAACAAAATATTCACATTAATATTTTCAGTGCCTTTTTCATCCGTGATTTCTTCATAAGAATAAATTATTTGCAAATCTAGGTTAATTAAAGTAGATTCAAGTTGATTATATACTAATTACTCAATATGATCTACTTCTTGTAATTCATTATCATCTCTAGGTTGCTTGCAAATGTTGAAAATATTCATCTCCAATGTTATGTTTTCAAATGATAGCTTTATCAGTTCATTTCTATAATTAATCAATGTATTAGAAGTTGCAAGAAATGGACATTAAAAAATAACAAGAAATGAATTACATGCTTCAACAGGTTCTGTGTCCAAGACAATAAAATCCACAGGATAAATGAATTTATCGACTTGTACTAACACATCTTCAATTATTCCTCTAGGCACTTTTACAGATCTATCGGCAAGTAAAAGAGATATAAAAGTTGGTTTTAACTCACCTAGATTGAGACTTTGAAAAACTAAATATGGAAGTAAATTCACACTAGCTCCAAGATCAAGTAAGGCTCTTTCAATTTTATGCTCTCCAATAAAGCAAGAAATTGTAGGACAACCAGGGTCTTTATATTTCAAAGCATTATTGTTCTGAAGAATAGCACTTACTTGTTCGGCTAGAAAGGCTTTCTTTTTCACAGACTAAAAAAACTTTCTTTTTCACATTCATTTTCTTTTTCACAGTGCATTGATCTTTCAAAAATTTAGCATAGGAAGGAACCTGTTTAATAGCATCCAACAATGGTATATTGATCCTTACCTGTTTGAAAATTTCATAAATTTCAGAATTGTGATTGACTTTCCTTTGTTTGGTCATGGCTTGAGGAAATGGAAGTGCTGGCGGTGAATCAGTCGTTTCTTTGCAATTTTCAGATTCAACCCCTTCCTTACCCTCAGAGATTGACTCATCATCTTTCTCATAAGGTTCAAGAGAGGGTTTTTCAATAACCTTACCACTGCGCAGAGTAGTGACTGATTTGACTTGATCCATGTGTTGGCTTCCGGAACTACTTGCATTTGCATTGTATTGCCCTTTGGGATTTTGTTGTGTTTGAGATGGAAACTTACCTTTCTCTTGGAAACTGAGAGCAGATGTTAATTTAGCAAGAGTATCTTTAAAATCTATCATGTTTTGAGCAAGTTGAGTATTGATTGTCTCTTGCTTTTCAATGAATGCATACAAAGTTTCCTCAAAATTTCTTGTAGGAGGTGGAGCATAAGGAGGTGCATATCCATGAGAATTTTGGAAATTATGGTGTGCTTGAAACGGTGGTTGTGAAGTTTGTGCATTGTCACTCTTCCAACTGAAATTTGGGTGATTCCTCCAACCAGGGTTGTATGTTTGGGAGTATGGGTTGTGGTTGGCCCTTTGAAAACTGTTTAAAGCATGGGCTTGTTCATGGAGACATTCTTTAAAAGAAGGCAAGGTTGGACAATCGTTGGTTGAGTGTTCATTTGTTTCACAGATTTGACACACAATGTTTTCAACAGATTTTAATTGACCACTCTTTTTCAATTCTAGTGCCTCGACTTTTCTAGCTAAAGATGCAAACTTGGCTTGAAGGTCATGATCTTCCCTAAGGTTGTACATACCTCCACTAGATGTATGAGGTTGAGTTTTACTCGGTGCCTCATATGTACCCGCGGTGTCCCAATTTTGAGCATTTTCAGCTAACAAGTCTAAGTACTCCATTGCTTCATCAGGGTCTTTATCTTCAAAAGTTCCATTGCACATCAATTCAACCATTTGCCTATCTTTAGGTGTTAACCCTTCATAGAAATGTGAAACCAATCTCCATGTTTCAAAACCATGATGAGGGCAAGTACTAAGCAAGTCTCGATACCTATCCCAACATTGGTAAAATGTTTCTCCTGGTTTTTGAGTGAAAGTGGTGATTTGTCTCTTGAAAGAGTTTGTTCTATGAGATGGAAAAAACTTCTTTAAAAACTGTTGTTGCATTTCATCCCAAGCACGAATGGATCCTGGTCTTAAATTTTGTAGCCATGTTTTAGCTTTATCTTTTAATGAAAAAGGAAAAAGCTTTAATCTAATGGTGTTCATGCTACAATTTAAATTATTATATGTGTTGCAGACCTCCTCAAATTCCCTTAAATGCAAGTATGGATTTTCCAATTCCAAACCATGAAAAGAAGGTAAAAGTTGAATAATACCTGGTTTAAAATTAAAATGAGATGCATCAGGAGGAAAAACTATGCATGATGGTGCACTTGTTCTTGTGGGATTCATGTGGTCTCTAAGTGTTCTAGCACGGTTATTCTCATTATTCTCATTATGAAGTGATTGATTATCTTCTTCGGCCATATTTTCTGAAAATGATGAGGATACCCTACAAAGTCTACCACTTGATGTACGTGACCACACTCTCATGCACGTGTAGGAATAAAATAAAAAGAAGAACAAGAAAGCAAAAGAAGGAGGAAGAAAACAAAATAAAAAGAAACAAAAGAAAAGAAACAAAGTTATATACAAGAAAAGTGAAAAGAGAAAATAAAATAAATACTATAATTTATACAAGAACTTACCTCCCCGGCAACGGCGCCAAAAACTTGACACGACTAAAAGATTGATGTCTTCTCCCAAGTGCAGGAGTGTCGAAGTAATAAATAACCCGGCAAGACCGGGGTCGAACCACAGGGAGGTTAATTGTACAAATTATAAACTAGGGCATTAGGTATTAAGACACCCTTACAAGCTTAGAAACTCAGGTCGCAAATATTGATATGTAGAAGTGCAATGTTTTATTCCCTTAAGCTTTTCTCCTCAACCCATGTAACAAGCGTTGGGCCAATAGCTCCCAAGTCAGTTGACTTTAGGGTATTAGGTGTTAAAACACCCATTCGGGCTTAATTGCTTAGGTTAGGGAGGCTACGAAACCAAACTTATCTACATTTTTATTATCATCATTTTTTTTCTTTTTTTTTAATTATATACAATCCCTTTCCCTTAGTTGTTACCTTTAACAAAAGAACATAAATAATGTAATAATCCAATATGCAACCCACAATCATATGTTAAAGTGTGTGTGTGTAAATTAAGGTTTAAGAATACATGTTAAATAAGTATATGAGCAGAATTAAGTGGTAACAATACGAGAGTTTGTAAACCTGAATATTTCAGGAAGTATTATAATAGACCTTGTTAAGAATGGTTACTAAGATGCGTCTCAAGAGTCACTTTAACAAAAGAACTCCTTTACTCTGCCATCCTAGTAACAACAATTATGCACATGCTTTATGAAATGAAAAACAATTTTTTTTTATCAACTACTACCCTCTCCCCCCAACCAAAACGAGACATTGTCCTCAATGTTCTAAGGTAGAAAGATAGAGTATAAAAGATATCACCTGAAATAACGAACACTGACAAAACCTGAAACACACTAAAACAAAAATAAGAAATAACAAAACATAATAATAAAACCAAAAGACACAAAAATTCACAAATGAAGGCTCAAATCCAATCTAAGCTTTTTACGGCTTCCCGTAGATGACCAATTTATGCGACTCATGGAAGGATCAATCACAGGAATGAAAGATTGTAGTTGGTCAATCAACTGTTCAGCAGTAGCAGCAGAGATTATGATTTGTCGTGCAGAAGATGTTAGAAATTCCTGTTCCACAGCATGATCAAGAAAAGACAACAACTTATCATAATAACCATTAACATTTAACAAACCTATGGGTTTATGGTGAATGTGCAATTGAGCCCAAGAGGAAATATGAAAGATCTCTTCCAATGTGCCTAGACCACCTGGTAAAGCAATGAAAGCATCAGCATGGTTAAACATTGCATTCATTCGAGCCGACATTGTGGAGACCTGAAGTTCCTCTCCAATTGTTTTTCCAATGATGTCCCCTTGTGCCAAAGCTTCAGGGACGACCCCCAAAACTTGACTACCTCCTAAAAATGCAGCTATTGACACACCTCCCATTAACCCAAGACTGCCTCCCCCATACACTAAATGAATCTTTCTCTCAGCTAGCACCTAACCAAGATGATTTGCTGATTCTAAAAACTCCTTTTCTTTCCCAGGACTAGATCCACCGAAAACACAAATATTTCTTATTTGATGACCTGAGGAACTTGCCATTTCTACACACTTCTGTATGCACTTTTAAGTACTAATCACCCTCTCCTTGTCTTCTAAATTTCATAAGTTAATCCCATCAATTGATTCTTTTATTTATGTGATAGCCCCATATTTAAGATGAAAATTTACTATAAATTAAAGTTATTTTATGTTATTAGACTTGTTATTATAAAACATGCTTAAGTTAGAAAATTTAATGATAATTTAAGTGCAATATGATGATATAAAACCTTGATAAAAATACACTTTTAAGTACTAATCAAATAAGTTCAGACTTGTAGTCATGTGATTAGTATAGCCACTATTAATAAGCCATGATGAGTTATTTGCTTTGGTTGTGTTACACATATCTTGTATTGTAGTCATGAATAAAATGTCTTCCTCCACTTCTGAACTCTTGGCTACCTGATCTTGTTTTATAGTTTTTGCTTTGTTTGTGTAGAATATTTGGACGTGGCCAAATTGATTATAGTTTCGGTAATATGCATTCTTGAGCCAACACTAGGCTTCAAAATGATTTTTTTTCTAACAAAATTTACAAGGAAATGTTCTTTCGTCTCTTTCCATCTAATAAAGATGTTGTTGTTGTTTTGTTGCTAGTTATTAAATTGCCAACCTCTCCCTTTTTCTCTTTTTCCTTCTTGATTATTTTTGTAAAAATTCTTGTTCTTTATTGTTTATAAGCTTGCATTTACTCCACAACTTGCAATGCATTAACCAATTCTTGAAGATCATTTCTTAAAGATCTTTTGAGTCTTCTAAGGAATTAGTTTTATGTTCAAATTTCTTTAATAGACTTACCAGAACTTTCTCAACTATTCTGGAATCTTGAAAATCTTTCATCTTACTTGATTCACAAGTTTTGAAATTTGAGAAGAGAAGTCTGTGATGGTATTAGTTTTTTTCATCTTTAGACCTTCAAACTGCCTTCTTAGATTTAAAACTTGCATCTTCCTTGACTTCTCATCTTCATGAAATTCTGCAATTAATTTATCCCATGTTTCTTTGGCAAATTTACAAGCTATAATTCTTGTGAATATTTCTTCACTCACAACGTTATGAAGACATGTATGAACTTTAAATCACTTTGCTTTTTCTTCATTGAAAAATTTCACCTATACAATTATAGGATTGTTTTGTAGTGGGGTTGGTTGCTCATAACTGTTCACTATCTCCCACAAGTAAAAAGCTTTGAGATAAGTTTTTATTTTCACAGCCCACGTACCATAATTTTATCTTATAAATACTGGTGTTTTGCTGAAAAATTTGCAGAATCCATTGCTTGAAAAAAAAAACTCACTTAATCTCTCATGTTTCACTCACAAACCCTTCAAAGCAAAAAAGCTTTGTTTTATCCTTTTTATTTTCTCTTATATTTTCACTTACAAACCCTTCAAAAATTAAAGATGCTTTGATATCAAATGTTAACAAAGAAAAGAATAAAGAACATATTTTAATAATGGAAAGAACAAAGAAAAATAAACACAAAACTAAGTTTTTTGAGAAAAGAAAAAAGAGCAGAATTGTCTTAATAGGTTATTGTTGTCTTTAGTCTTTTATTTATAGAAGGAAAAAAACATTATATGATCATGAAAAAAACAAAAGAAATGTACTAGTTATCATCTCCTTTATCTAAGGAGTTATATAATGGGTCAGTCTAATCCTAGGTAAAGTTACAAACAAATTGAAAAACATACTAATCTAGATAATGCTTATAATGCTATTATTAGCGGATAGATAACAATGCAATAAATCACTACTAGTAATCTTATTCCAGCTTTGATACCATAACTTCAACAAAAACTGCAGGAAGCATTATATTGCTTCATACAAATAATTGAATCTACAATTAAGATAAGCTTGAATCTCATCATTATTCTCCTTCTCCATAACAACCTTGCATCAATAAAATCCTTTGCTAATATATTTAATAAGGTATTTGATCATCATCGATTGACAATAAATCTCAACATTAACATGAACATTGTATTGAAGAAAAATTTCTCTATTGTACGAGACAACATGGAAATTAGAAAGAGCAATGTCACCTTTAAGAACAAATGATTTAGGATAGTCTCAATGCTTGTAATAAACAAACTCACTCTCACCAAATACAATAAACTCTTTATTTTTTTAGGAAGTGATTCGAGCACTTACCTTGCTTCATATACTGTGTTTTTGAGTTTGCAATCTTGCATGAACCATGCAACATAAATTTTGAAAAAATCTCATGACAAATAAGATTATTTTTATTAGGTATTTCAACTAAAATAATGCAATCAACATCCTTAAATGATTGAAATTTAAATTCAAGGACAAGCCAAATTAGTAAATGAGTGTGTGGCAAGTATTTTTTTTTGAATTCAAACAACAAGACATTATATTGTTTTAAAAATTAATTTTTTAAATAAAAATGATTAAATTTTTAGGATATATAGTTTCAACCGCTTTCCCAAACATTACTTACATAGAGTTATTCCATTAAGAAACCACCAAAATCTCTAGTAGAACTAACACTCTTTCATTGAATATCTTCTCCTTCCTAAACACTTCAAACAATAAAATCATTATAAAACAAAGTTTATCTTTTAAAATAAAAACCGCATCAATATTTAAAAACTAAATATTATTTTTAATTTCACATACAAAAGCTATCAAACCATAGACAAACATTGTGAAGATTTGAGATTTTTACTTTTTTCAAACATTGCAATATTTTAAAGAGCATAAAAGATAAAATTGGTTTTTTTATTGATCAGATACCAAAGAGGAGTTTACCAAAAAAATAAACATAGAAATAATGATAACTCTATGAAAAATTATCGATTTAAATTTTTCTTTTTATCTATACTTTTATAAATTACACTTTACATCCTGTAATTTATATGTTTAATAAAAATTTACATCCTTGATAATTTATTTTTATTTGAACTTAATTTTTGTAATTATCTCTTTTTTATATTTTTAAAAAACAAAGAGGTGATTAATACTTAAAAATGTATTTTTATTAAGGTTTTATATCAATATTAACAAGTACTATTATAAGATACCTTTAATAACTTCAAAGGATTGATTAATGAGTTCAACTACTGAAATTGAAATGACAAAGAGATGGTGAAACCTAGAAAAGTGATACTGGTTCGGTCCAAAATGAAACATTATTCAGTTATTGGGTCATATCTAGAGCTATAGATCTTGAATTTCAATTTGTTTTATATGGCTAGAAAGTTAAGATTATAGACATGAAACATTCATAGGAATGCAAGACTTAATTCTGCTATTTGAAAGTTCAAATTTTAGCAACAACGGAGAAGTCCAAATCTATCCTGCAACTTAGATATTGTTCAGTGTTCAACACATATCTTGAGTTCTAGAAGTACAAATAACCTCAATTTTTTTTTGTTGAAAAGATGAGATAATTTCTTAGAACTTTCATGATTTAAGTATATTTGAATTCTGATGTTAGCAATAACGTTTTATTCAGACAGAAAGATAAAAATTGTTACAAAGTCAAGAGTTGACCACCTATTTAACAATTAGTCATCAAATCAATAATTTCAAATTTTGATCTATAAAAGGAGGCCTTTGCCATGCATTTAAGCATCTTGATTTTCAGATCAAGATCATGCTTTTGCTCTCTCTTTATTGTAATGCTTAAGTTTTGCTTATATTAATTGTTTATACTTTTCATTTTCTTTTCTTTATTTAGTTAACTTTTATTTTATTTATATTCTTATCTTATTTATTTATGTTTCTCTCTTTTATTATATTTTATTAAGTTTATTATGTCAAGATGAAAAGGTTATACTAATGATGTAAAAATAAGTATAGTATAAACTCAACATGGAGCTTAATGTTTGATACTAACATATTTTGTATTTGTTATCTTATTCACTTTTAATACTTTGCTTATTAAATTTTTAATATAGATTTGTGTTGTAGAACACTTTGTATAACAAATATTTGACACTTTCATAGCTCAATCATATGATATAACTGATATTTGTGCTATTTTCACTTTTAATACTTTGCTTATTAAATTTTTAATATAGATTTGTGTTGTAGAACACTTTGTATAACAAATATTTGACACTTTCATAGCTCAATCATATGATATAACTGATATTTGTGCTATTAAAAAAACTTGATTTGTTGTTAATATAAGTTATAATCATGAGTATTTAATAATATTTACAAGTATTAGCATTATTCAAATAAGATAACTAATATAATAATGTTAATAATTTATAATTCGGTTAGAATTTTTTTTGTGTGTGATTTCTAATTGAATAATAAAAAGAGTTTATATTATACTTGTTTAAAATACCATTAATAAATCCTCTAAGTTTAACAACTGTTTTTATCATTGCTTGATCTTCATATTAATTTTATATCTAAAAATTCTCTTTAAATAATAATAATAATCATCATCATTATTATCATTTCTAATTTATATAATTAAATTTTTTGTAATTCAATATCAATCATATTAAGAAAGACATCTTGTAACTTTTCTAATAGTTGCATTTCATTTTGTGGGAAAAGTTTAAGCTTACAATTACTAACAAACACTTTAGTGTTGACAAAAGTTTCTTAATTTATAGATATATAAAAGTTTCAAACCACCTTTTTTTTTCTTCTAAGTTTGTGGTTGCCAAAAGGCCGAAGTAAATTATAGGAGACGTGCCCCGTATCTGGCCCCAGATGAAATCTTATATCCACTGGGTGAAGATATATATAAGAATAAAGCATCTAAAAATATGGAAGAGAAAATAAATAAAAAATAGTTTATCATGACGTTAGCCGTTACGTCGTCACTTAATGAATGTTTTCTTTTTCATTTTTCATATCCTATATTTCTCGGTACTTTATAAATTTTTGTTTTGTTTTATTTTTTTTCCATATCCTGCATTTCTCGGGACTTTCCGACTAATAATGAAGTAAAGGATCAGCTTGATCGAAGACCACTTCGCGTCTTTGGCACTCCCAGATCTAGAGAAAGAAATCCTTCCATAGTCTAAACACACTTCTTCAATTTAATTAATTAATTAATTAATTCTAAAATTAGATATAATATACAATGAACTCTCTCCACAGCGACTCTTTTATAGGTTGACAATCTAAAAATTAAGTTTTTGTTGGTGAGAAATAGTTTTTTTTTTCAAACAAATTTATGAAAAGTAAATTTCTAAAAAATAAATAAATTTTTAATGTATAACAGTATCATAATTTTTTTTTACTGTTTAATAATACAATAGAAAATAACTTATTAATATTTTAATTATTTTCAAGTTTATTAAAAAAACAAAAGCTAAATCTAATGTATGAAAAAGTTAAAGAATGATAAAATTTAATTTTTTTAATATTTCAAATAAGTATAAATAACAATCATTAAAAAAAAAATCAAATTATCTCATAGATAAAATGTTAAAAAAGAATGAAATTAAAAAAAATAATTTTATAAATTCTTTTAAAAAAAATAATAATTATAAGAACATGAAAATTAATATGACTAATAAAAAAAATTTAATTAGAAAAATAAAAAAACAAAAAAAAGAGGATTAAAATTTATATAAAAATCAAATTATATCAAATTATAACGGATGGAATTAATAATAAAAAAAATTTAAAGTAAAAAATATATAGTAATAAAAATATTAATTTTATATAATGAATAACTAACATAACATTTTTTATATATATTTTTATAACTTCTAAAAAATATATTTCATATAAAATGAAAAAGAATATTTTCTAGAAACTAAACTAATTTTTTTATTAAAAAATATTTATATTAACCAGTTTTTTTAAATGATAAATAGACAAATAAAAATTTTAATTTTTTTTAAAGAGGAACCACTTCTTATTAAACAAAACAGTTCTAAAAAAGATTCGTCTAATTCCGTGGAGAACTGAGAAATGTTATATATATTATAAAGTTGGATTAAAATCTGTCAAGCCGGTAAATGTCCGTGCATGTGTAGAGAAACTTCATGGTGGCTCCATCCTGTGGAAAAACAATGCCTCCACTATCATTATTAATTCCTTCTTCCCCAACCCTTCTACAACTCCAATTCCCTTCATTATATTAATTTCATCTTTCTCATGCCCCAATCTCCACCCATGGACAGACGGCTCCGGGAGGCCATCCTGAAGGGAGAGGTCCCTGCCTTCCTTAATCTGATTCAAGAAGATGAACATATTATTGATCAAACAATTCCAGGGTCGTCAAGCAACATTTTACACATAGTATCACGTTTTGGACATGTAGAACTGGCTAAGGAGATTGTGAGGCTGAGGCCGGAATTGATGTTCGAGGAGAATGAGAAGATGGAGACCCCATTGCATGAAGCATCCAGGGAAGGGAAGATGGAAATGGTCAGGTTATTGGTGGAGACTGATCCTTGGCTGGTTTACAAGGTGAATCAAGACAATGGGAGTGCTCTAACTGTGGCATGTGAAAGAGGGAGGCTTGATGTGGTCGACTATCTCTTGAGTTTCCCAGGGCTGCTAACGTTGGAACTTGATGGTTTTACCACTTCTCTTCATGCTGCAGCTTCAGGCGGCCATACAGGTAAGTACTATACACTTCAAGCATTATTAATTTGTAACTTAAATCCAAGAAACAAGCTACTGTACCATTATACGTGCTCTTTATTGAGGCAATGCCTTGAAAAAAAGGGTAGCAAATTCCTTTTCAGTGGCCACGAAAAGACGGGGATAAAGCTTTTTGACAATTCTAAAATGGTTTTGGTCCCCCCGGGAAGGGTTTATCTTTGGATCATTCATGCACATACAACTAATGGGTCATTAATAAACATTTTTGGTTGACCAAACGAAGCCAACATGACAGCTTTATTTCACACTCTATTCCATTGTCGTAGAAGATGTTGGAATATTTTATTTAAAAATATATTAAAATAATATTTTTTATTTTTATAAATTATTTTTAATATTATTATATTAAATAATTTTAATATATAAAAAAATAATTTTAAATAATATTTTTTATAATTTTTATAAACACAATTTCCATCACTAGCCAACACTGAGCAAGGATAGCAGCATACCTCTCTTAATCATGGGCCAACTTCTTAGTGGAATTGCATGCTACTTTCTGCTGAAGTTCTAAGACCCGGTCTTCAACCAGTGAACATATCACAGCTATGAGATATACTGTACTGATGGCTAAAAAGTTTTTAGCAATTGATTTATCCTTTTCTTTTTTTTTTATGAATAATATATTAATTCATAAGTAGAATTAGAATTAGTTTTCGAGTAAGATTCTGAATTCTCCTGTATACAGACATTGTAAAGGAAATCCTGAAGGCACGCCCGGACTTTGCATGGAAAAAGGATCTTCAAGGATGCTCACCTTTACACCTATGCTGCAAGAAAGGCCATCTTGAAGTAACCAGGGAGCTACTAAGGTTCGACGCCGAGCTCTCTTCCTTGCAAGACAATGATGGCCGAACCCCACTTCACTGGGCAGCAATCAAAGGCAGAGTGAACGTCATTGACGAGATACTCTCAACAAGCCTTGAATCTGCTGAAGTGATTACTAAACATGGAGAGACAGTTCTCCATCTGGGGGTGAAAAACAATCAGTATGAAGCTGTTAAGTACCTTGCAGAGATGCTCAACATCACAAAGCTTGTTGACAAGCCAGATAATGATGGGAATACAGCTCTGCATCTAGCTACTGCTGGGAAACTTAGTACTGTAAGACCTTTTGCTTTTTAACTTGTTTAAGTTGTTTCTTTATAATTCATAACTCTAAATTTAATTAGAGAATAGTAAATTTCGTTTTTTTAATGTCAAATTCTTAGCCCCCGCTTTTTTTTTAATGGTGGAGAATATTATTAAGAATTAACAAGTATCATTAAGAAAATGACAAATTAATTAAAAAAACTTACTGTATAAAAAATATTAATCCTGAACATTAGATGACTTCAATACATAATCTGAACATTTGTAAAATTTCAAAATCCAACTCAAAGGCATTTGAGCTAAAAAGTGGAAAGTTAAATTTTTAGCGTGTGATATTTAATTCTAATCAAGGGGCTCAATCTAATTTCCATTACATCTTGTGTTGTGTTGAACTTAATATTAGATGGTCATCTATTTACTGAAGCTTGGTGTTGATGTCAATGCTATAAACCAAAAGGGACAGACTGCTCTTGATGTAGTTGAGTCTGATGTGAGCCATTCTGGTGTTCTTTTGATTTTACCTGCATTACAAGATGCTGGAGGCAAGAGAAGTGATCAATTGCCTCCAAGTTCAATTGAAATTCAACAAATACAACAGGAAAAGAGCTTGCTATCTTCATCAACAAAGCGAATGACCGAATCTACTACTAAACATCACCGTCATTCTCAGCATCGCCGCCGACAGAAGCAGCTAGAGCTTCAAACGGAGGGACTACGAAATGCTCGTAACACGATTATTGTTGTAGCAGTTCTAATAGCAACTGTTACATTTGCTGCTGGGATAAACCCTCCTGGGGGTTTTAGACAAGACACAGGGGAAAGCACCACGGGCAGGCATTCTTCTTTCAAGATCTTTGTGGTGTGCAACATTGTGGCATTATTTTTGTCCCTTGGCACTGTTGTTTTCCTTGTTAGCATTGTCCCTTTTCAGCGAAAATCAATGATGATATTGTTGGCGGTGACACATAAGGTTATGTGGCTATCCATATCATTCATGGCGGCCGGTTACATTGCTGCCATGTGGACTATTTTGCCACACGGGCGAGGACGGGGTACGCATTGGGTATTTGTAGCCATAGTGGCTATAGGGGGAGGGTGCACATTGGCAATTTTTGTGGGTTTGGGGGTTTTGCTGGCAAAGCATTGGCTTAGGAAATGGGAATGGAGGCGAAGCAAGGAGAAAAGAAAGAACGAAAGCCCATGTAGCAGCGTTAGTCGCGTTGAAGAACTAGGTATGATGAGAAAAGGCAGCCATGACTCTAGTAATTCAGATGTTGATAGCTCAGATAAAGGGGGTTACCACTTGTACTAGATACATGCAGCGAGGTTTAGGCAGACTTTATATCTCAAACTCATAGATGAAGTCTAGGACTAGTCCAGCAAGTGCAGACCATATCTTATTGTTCAGTTAGCCTCTTTCGCTGTAGACAGATGGCATTTAGCAGGGTAAATATAGCACGTTCTTTAGTGCTGATGTTTTATTTAACTATCCATTTTCTACCAGCTAGTTCTCAACAAAGACGACAGGGTTCTTCTCACCTTGAAGAAAATATGTGTAGTATGTGGTTCACTCGATACAACATTCTCTAAATTTCTATTGTTGTTACAATAAATATCCCATATAAGCAAACCATTTTGAAAGCCATGCTCCAATTTCCAAGCATTACCTCTGTTTCTCCTACATAAGCCTTTAGAGTCTGGAAACATTTATATGGATGTTAACTGGACATGGGATATCTTTTTCTTTTTTTCCAGGTTTCAATGCTGCATTCTTTTGCAGCGTTATGTGTCTTCTTAATGGATGCATTGTCCCTTTCTATTCATGACTCAATCATTTCAATAAGTTGGGCACTTTTTACCATAATTTAAGGTGGTATCAGAGCCTCCTTGGTTCTGCCGTTTCCCTCCCTGGATTGTTTATTCAAGCTGGTATCGTAGTTTGTTCTACCGTGATTTGACGTAGCTGTTCTACCGTCTGTTGCTACACCCCTCATTTGTTTCTTTCCTGGACTATTGCTGAGTCTTGTCCAGATTGCTACTTTTGTTTTTCTGTTACAATTGCAGCTGTTTTTATTAGCTGCTACTGCTGTCCCAAATTAATATTAAAAAACTCTAGTTAATATTGATTTTTATCAAAGATCCTGGATTAATAATTATATTATTCTGGTGCTATTGATCATATTGATCAGTCACTCTTGCAGACTATAAATACACCACATCATTCATATCTATCTAATGCTAATGGCGTGTCCTCCCTTGTGATGAAAGTAGGAACAGTCATGTTAATTCCTTCTTATCCTTGAAACATTCATTACTTGTTGCCTCACTCTCTCACAATATCTTGTCCATACCTTAAATAGCCGAATAATAAATTATTTATTATTAATGTATGCTCATTTTTGTCATATCAGGATTTTATCATTAAGGATAGTATTGGGCAAGGTAGAAGAGAGGGGGACTTTATTATATGGATGATGTATGCTTTATAAGTGTCGTGACTAGTCAAGGTTCACTCTATGCCAAGAAGCATTAGAATTGGATGTGGCATCACCGGTTTGGTCATGCTTCTTTAGATTACATTAATCATTTATTTCCTTCCTTGTTATTCGGATTGTGTTCGTTCTATGTTTCGTTATGATGTTTGTGTTTTGGTAAAAAAATCATCACAAAACGTATTCTCTCTCTAAGTTCTAATAAGATGAATATCTAGTTTGATTTATTGTAATATTTGGGGTCCTCCCCAATTTTTACTTTGTTAAGGTATTATTTATTTATGATTTTTATTGATGATTATATTGTTAAATAATACTTATATAGATTTATTTTAATATTTGGGGTCCTCCCCAATTTCTACCTTGTTAAGGTATCATTTATTAATGATTGTTATTAATGATTATATTTTTAAATAATACTTATATAGACTTATTTATTAAGAGTAGAATATCATTTTTAGTTTAATCTATATTTTTTTTTTGTATTTAGGTTAATACTAAGCACTCATAATAAACAGATTATTAAAAATTCTAGTCTTCTTTTTGTGTTTAATCTTACTTATTTTAATATGGTATCAAAGCTGATTTTATGGAACGAGACTTAATCTCAAATACAGTTTTCACGGATCCTGAATGAGGCTTAAAATAAGCTAGTTTTCAATTATTTTTTTGTGGAGTGATATTTTATCTCCTGTTTATGCAAAATTTGGTATTTCGTCAGTTTCTGCAATTATTTTGGTATTTCATCTTCCTTTCAGCTTCTGAATTTGGTATTCATGCTGAGTTTTTGCATATTTATTTTGTGTTTTGGAGTTATCATATATTTTTAAGAAGGTATTTGTTTAGTTTCTATAATTTTTATTTAGTTTCTATAATTTAATATTTTATTTTCTACTGCTTTTGCATCCTGGTTCTTTGCGATTATTGATTATGGCTATTAAAAGAGATGATTCTTTTCAGTTTGTGAGTGTGAGGTTGGATGGGAAAAACTATTTATATTGGAGCTATGTAATGAGAATTGTTTTTAAGGGTAAGAAGATATGGAGATATGTTAGTGGAACTTATATGGTATCTAAAAATACTGAAGAAGGAGATATTGCTTCAATAGATACATGGGAAGCAAATAATGCAAAGATCATTACTTGGATCAATAAGTTTGTTGAGCATTGTATAGGTACACGGTTGATGAAGTATGAGAT
>NW_011499870.1:1962183-1968749 GCF_000495115.2 Populus euphratica
AGAAGAAGATGATGAGAACTTGGAGATGGAAAATTAATGTAAGGATTAAACAATAATAACAACAAATGTCAAGGTTAGAGGTTCCACTAATGGTATATCAAACAAGTATAGTATAAACTCTTATTATTGAATTGGAAACCACACACAAAGGAGGTTCCAATCAGATTATATATTGTTAACATGATTACATTAGTCATCTTATTCAATTAATGCTAATACTTGTAAATCTCGTCAAGCATTCATGATTATAACTTATGTTAACAACAAATCAAGTTCCTTTCATAGCTCAGGTGTCGGTTATACCATACAGTATGGGCTATGAAAGTGCCAAGCATTTGTTGTACCAAGTGTTATACAACATAAATCAAGATTAGTCATTTAACAAGCAAAGTATTAAAGAGTGAACAAGATAACAAATATAAAACATGTTAGTATCAAACATTAAAGTCCATATTAAGTTTACATTATACTTATTCTTACACCATTAGTGTAACCTTTTCACCTTGACATAATTAACTTAGCTAGACATAATGAAAGAAAGCAAAATAGATAAACAAAATAAGAACATAAAAGTTAACTAAGTAAAGGAAAGGAAATGAAAGGCATAAACTTAATATTAATGAAAGCAAAGCATAAACATTACAAAAAATACAAAGAGAGAAAGGAAGAGCATGATCTTGATCTGGAAACCAAGATGCCTAAATGCATGGCAAATGCCTCCTTTTATAGGCCAAAATTGGGAACTATTGATTTGATGACTAATTGATAAGTGGGTGGCCAACTTTTGACTTGGTGACAATCCTTATCTTCTCTTGTCTGCCCAAAACGTCATTGATAACGTCAAAATTGGAGCCAGGTCCAAACATGAAAGTTGTAGGCAATTGTCTCAGCTTTCTTGTGTAAAAAATTCAGATCAACATTGGAGCCAGTTGCAAACATGAAAGTTGTAGGCAATTGTCTCAGCTTTTTTGTGTAAACAATTCAGCTCATTTGGACTTCTAGAACTCCAGATATGGCCAAAATACCGTCAAAACTGGAGCCAGGTGCAAACATGAAAGTTGTAGGCAATTGTCTCAGCTTTCTTGTGTAAACAATTCAGCTCATTTGGACTTCTAGAACTCCAGATATGGCCAAAATACCGAACAGTGCTCGGGCTGGAAGACAGATTCGGGCTTCTTTGTTGTTGCTACAATTTGGACTTGATAATGGCCTTTTTAGATCTTGGGCTCCATATGAAAGTTGTAGGCCTATGTCTTACCTTTCAATTCAGACTTCTTTGTTGTTGCTACAATTTGGACTTGATAATGGCCTTTTTAGATCTTGGGCTCCATATGAAAGTTGTAGGCCTATGTCTTACCTTTCCATCCATATAAATTGGACCTAAATTTGAGATATATAGCTCTAGATATGACCCAATTACCGAACAGTGTTCCGGTTTGGATTGCACCGACATCTCTTTTCTAAGTTTGGCCATCTCTTTATCCATGCAATTTAAGTTCTTCAAGTCATCAATCAATCCTTTCATTTATGTGAATCCTTGCAATTTAAGTTCTTCAAGTCATCAATCAATCCTTTCATTTATGTGATAGGCCTGCATTAAAAATAGACATTTACCACAAATTATAGGTATCTTATATTATTAGATACATTATTATAAAACATATTTTAGTTAAGGAGTTATTGATATTTCAAGTGCAAAATGATGATATAAAACCATGATAAAAATGCACTTTTAAGTACTAATCACATCCCCCAACCAGCTTATTACTAGTCCCTAGTAATCAAAGTGTTAAAATAGAAAACAAATTTGCAAATTTCACAAAGCAAGGTATTCATCATTTAACTTCCATTAATCCATCCAGATAAACAAACTCTCATTAAATTTATATATCTGCTCAATACCTCTTAACAAAATATTAATAAACCTTTCTTTGTGCTCAATGTATCAACACATAATTATGGGGCTTTTCTTGGAAGAAAACAAAATTTTTGTTCTAATGTTTAAGGTTAACTTCCTTGGGTTGGGATTACTATTTTTATCTTTTTTTTTTGTCTCTTTTTTTTTTTAACTCTATATACATATACTTTAAAAACATCATGCATCTTTAACCCATGTAATGAGCTTTCAGCTAATGACTCCTAGACCAGTTGGTCTTAGGGCATTAGGTGTTAAGACACCCCTACGAGCTTAGTAACTCGGGTCGCAGATACTGATATGTAGATAGTGCAATGTTTGATTCTCTTAAGCTTTTCTCTTTAACCCATGTAACAAGCGTTGGGCCAATAGCTCCCAAGTCAGTTGATTTTAGGGTATTAGGTGTTAAAACACCCCTTCGGGCTTAATTGCTTAGGTTAGGGAGGCTACGAAACCAAACTTATCTACATTTTTATCATCATCATTTTTTTTCTTTTTTTTTCTTTTTTTTCATGTTTTTTTTTCTTAATTATATACAATCCCTTTTCCTTAGTTGTTACCTTTAACAAAAGAACATAAATAATGTAATAATCCAATATGCAACCCACAATCATATGTTAAAGTGTGTGTGTGTAAATTAAGGTTTAAGAATACATGTTAAATAAGTATGTGAGTAGAATTAAGTGATAACAATGCGAGAGTTTATAAATCTGAATATTTCAGGAAGTATTATAATAGACCTTGTTAAGAATGGTTACTAAGATGCGTCTCAAGAGTCACTTTAACAAAAGAGCTCCTTTACTCTGCCATCCTAGTAACAATAATTATGCGCATACTTTATGAAATGAAAAATAATTTTTTTTTTATCAACTACTACCCTCTCCCCCCAACCAAAATGAGACATTGTCCTCAATGTTTTAAGGTAGAAAGATAGAGTATAGAAGATATCACCTAAAATAACGAACACCGACAAACCTGAAACACACTAAAACAAAAATAAGAAATAACAAAACACAATAATAAAACCAAAAGACACAAAAATTCACAAATGAAGGCTCAAATCCAATCTAAGCTTTTTACGGCTTTCCTTAGATGACCAATTAATGCGACTTATGGAAGGATCAATCACAGGAATGAAAGATTGTAGTTGGTCAATCAATTGTTCAGCAGTAGCAGCAGAGATTATGATTTGTCGTGCAGAAGATGTTAGAAATTCCTGTTCCACAGCATGATCAAGAAAAGACAACAATTTATCATAATAACCATTAACATTTAACAAACCTATGGGTTTATGGTGAATGTGCAGTTGAGCCCAAGAGGAAATATGAAAGATCTCTTCCAATGTGCCTAGACCACCTGGTAAAGCAATGAAGGCATCAGCATGGTTAAACATTGCATTTATTCGAGCTGACATTGTGGAGACCTGAAGTTCCTCTCCAATTGTTTTTCCAATGATGTCCCTTTGTGCTAAAGCTTCAGGGAAGACCCCCAAAACTTGACTACTGATTGTGCATCAAAAGTGTCATTAAGTCTCTTATTTTACATATGTATTTATTGTTTTATTTGGTTGTTTTTATAATAATTGATGTGTTTTTTAGTAATGAAGTTTATTTTAATGTTTCGATAGGTTTTTGGAGCTTAAATGAATTAATTCACAAAATTCAACGTCGGAATTCAGAACAAAGAATTGAAGAGACATTTAGTTGAAGATTGAAGCAAATCTTGGTTCAAATAAGTGCTCCAAATTTGTCCCAAAAATCAATTCTATTCCAATTCTAGAAAAGAATATCATATGATTTATTTCAAGCCCAAACTTGCCTTATGTTGTGTGCAAACTTCAACCATTAAACACTCAAGGTTTCAATGTCAATCTTAGCCCAAATAATAAGTACATTTGTATACTTATTTGATGCTCAAAATCAGCCCCAAATCAGCCCTAAATCAACCCCAAATCAACCTTCAAATCAACCCAAACACAATCCATGATCTTACATGTCCACACAACAAATAACAATTGATTTATTTTGGGCAATCCATTGATCCAAGAAGGCAAGCACATGGATGGAAAGCTGGAGGGGATATTTGAACATTATTTTGGGTCAAAAAGAAGAAGGAGACACCTCATAAATGAGGAAGAAAAACGTGCACCAAAGTAGTTGTAAAGCTGTCTTGATTTGATTTTTCAGAACACCTTTCGGTGTTTGGCCCATAACTTTTGACTCAGGTGTCCAAATGAGCTGTTCTTTAATGATCTGGAAAGGTGACAGAATTGCCTATAAATATGTCTCTAATAGACTTCTCCAAAAAAAAGCTTCTAAGAGGGTCGAATTGCTGTCCAAAGTTAGAGTCAGATTTGTGTCCGAATTTGTTCTGAAATTGTATTGTGTTCTTCTTTATAGATTTCGGTTCTTTAGTTTGTAAAACTTATTTTTTCAGTTGGATTCAAGTTCTTTCATGTTTATTGAAGTGTTCTTATATATAATCATGGTTGGCTAAACTCTTTCTTGGATCCAAATCAAGGATAATGGTGATTGAGGTGAGTTCTTTAGGATATGAATGAATCTTAATGTTTATCTTCTTATTTTCTTCATAAATGATTTATTATTGTAAAGAAATTTTAGAAATCATTTAGGTAATGTTATAATCTTGAATTTTTATGCACAAACTTTAGTTTTGGTATAGAGATTGCTTGATTCAATGTCTTACTTAATATGAAAGTACTTGTTCATTCTTAAACAATAATCAATCTTCATCTTTCTAATCTTCATTGTAATATCTTCCGACCTAATATCACCATCGTTGAGATTAGGTTGAGTTATCTTATATATGTTGAAGAAATCACCAATACATCACCATTAAAATTGATTTGGACCAAGACTTACTTTTCTTGTCATTTAAAATCTATTTACATTTTTTTTATCTTTGAAAACAAATCCATCAATTATTTTCAACCAAGTTATTTTTAATTTAATTTCTCTTGAGTTTTTTTTTTGTTACTTAGCTTAATTTCCAGATCTAGCTCTCTGTGGATATGACCTCGATCTTACCGAGTTAATTGCTACATCTCACACTCGTGCACTTGCGAGTTAAAACAAGCCGAACATAAAAAGTGGTCAAGCAACTACCTTCTAAAAATGCAGCTATTGACACACCTCTCATTAACCCAAGACTGCCTCCCCCATACACTAAATGAATCTTTCTCTCAGCTAGCACCTGACCAAGATGATTTGCTGATTCTAAAAACTCCTTTTCTTTCCCAGGACTAGATCCACCGAAAACACAAATATTTCTTATTTGATGACCCGAGGAACTTGCCATTTCTACACACTTCTATATTTGTTGAATGTATGAGGAACTTGCCATTCAAATATTTCTTATTTGATGACTTGAGGAACTTGCCATTTCTACACACTTCTGTATTTGTTGAATGTATGGGTTGAGTAGAAATGAAAGGAAGGAAGAGAGGGTTTTATAGATGAGAAATGAGAAAGGCAATCATAACACCTATATGTAGGCCAGCTGGAGTCTCACACTCTCTCTCTCTCTTTTTTATTTATTTATTTATTTACTTTTTTTAAAAAAAGCATGTGTATGTACATGTAGTTGTGATTGTGGCTCACATCTTCCCTTGGTTTTACGTTCAAGAACGGCTTAAACACCCTCTATGGGTCGGGGATAGGCTTCCCATCCAGTTTTCTTAAAAACTGGCAAACAGGGTCTTTTTTAGTTAGATTCCCAAGACTAAGTCGATCATGTTCTTTATGAAATAGTGGCCATAAATCATGAATTACACGAAGCACATCTCCACTAGGATGTGTCTCAAGAGTCAATAGAAGATTATCTAAAGACTCCTTACTCAAGCCATCCTTAATGAATTGTATTTTATCTTCATGGTTTATAGATACCATTCCTAAAGAACGACATTGTGTATTACAAGTCCATCTAGCACATCGATGACAGACTTTCAGTCGTTTTGCACGACGTTTCTTTGCAACAGTGCTTTTACCTATTCCAGGCATATGTGAAATGAAGGAGTTAGAGGACTCACCTGATAATCGGACCTTTGCTTCAATCAACCAGCAAATATCTTCAGGAATTCCATGATTCATTAACAATCTCAATCTTGCACATCTAGCACGGTAAATTTTTGTAATCGCATTTTGAGACAGAGCGGAAAAATACTTTTTCAATTTTTCAAGATTAGTGTCCATTTTCAAATGAGAATTGGAAGAGAGATTCAAATAATTGCATAAATATAAACACAGATATCAGTTATTATGGGAAACTGAAAGAACCGACTTAAGTCATGGAGTACCGTTATCCGCCATTTGACCGGGGTGAGAGAAACTTGCAAAAATCACTCAAAAAGAAACACAAAAACAATGTGAGAAAAACAAAATAATCAACCTTTATCTACAAGATCATTCAAACTAGTTGATTCATTTTCACTAGGAAAATTATCAAAGTAAGCTTTCAAACGATGTCCATTTTCCTTAAAATCATTGTCATTCATTGAATTCTGAATATCATAGGCCCCATAAGGATTGCTCCATCTTAATCTTAGCTCTTTAGGGAATGCATAGAGTTGAGAATTATAAAACAAAACTTTTTGACCAGTATCAACTTTTTGACAATTTTCACAAGTTTTGCA
>NW_011500179.1:0-11059 GCF_000495115.2 Populus euphratica
GCTCGAATGAATGCAATGTTTAACCATGTTAATGCTTTCATTGCTTTACCAGGTGGTCTAGGCACATTAGAAGAGATCTTTCATATTTCTTCTTGGGCTCAACTGCACATTCACCACAAACCCATAGGTTTGTTAAATGTTAATGGTTATTATGATAAGTTGTTGTCTTTTCTTAATCATACTGTGAAACAGGAATTTCTAACATCTTCTGCATGACAAATCATAATCTCTGCTGCTACTGCTGAACAATTAATTGACCAACTACAATCCTTCATTCCTGTAATTGATCCTTCCATGAGTCGCATAAATTGGTCAACTAAGGAAAGCCGTAAAAAGCTTAGATTGGATTTGAGCCTTTATTTATGAATTTTTGTGTCTTTTGGTTTTATTATTATGTTTTGTTATTTCTTATTTTTGTTTTAGTGTGTTTCAGGTTTGTCAGAATTCGTTATTTCAGGTGATATTTTCTATACTCTATCTTTCTACCTTAGAACATTGAGGACAATGTCTCGTTTTGGTTGGGGGGAGAGGGTAGTAGTTGATAAAAAGAAATTGTTTTTCATTTCATAAAGCATATGCATAATTGTTGTTACTAGGATGGCAGAGTAAAGGAGCTCTTTTGTTAAAGTGACTCTTGAGACGCATCTTAGTAATCATTCTTAACAAGGTCTATTATAATACTTCTTGAAATATTCAGGTTTACAAACTCTCATATTGTTATCACTTAATTCTGCTCATATACTTATTTAACATGTATTCTTAAACCTTAATTTACACACACACACTTTAACATATGATTGTGGGTTGCATATTGGATTATTACATTATTTATGTTCTTTTGTTAAAGGTAACAACTAAGAGAAAAGGATAGTATATAATAAAGAAAATAAAAAAAAATAAAAAAAAGGAAAGAAAAAAATGATAATAATATAAATGTAGATAAGTTTGGTTTCGTAGCCTCCCTAACCTAAGCAATTAAGCCTGAAGGGGTGTTTTAACACCTAATACCCTAAAGTCAACTGACTTGGGAGCTATTGGCTCAACGCTTGTTACATGGGTTGAGGAGAAAAGCTTAAGGGAATCAAACATTCTACTATCTACATATCAGTAACTGCGACCCGAGTTACTAAGCTCGTAGGAGTGGCTTAACACCTAATGCCCTAAGACCAACTGATCTGGGAGTCATTAGCTGAAAGCTCGTTACATGGGTTAAAGATGCATGATGTTTTTAAATTATATGTATATATATTTTTTAAAAAAAAAGAAAAAAAAAGACAAAAATAATAATCTCAATCCAAGGAAGTTAACCTTAAACATTAGAACAAAAATTTTGTTTTCTTCCAAGAAAAGCCCCATAATTATGTGTTGATACATTGAGCACAAAAGAAAGGTTTATTAATATCTTGTTAAGAGGTATTGAGTAGATATATAAATTTAATGAGAGTTTGTTTATCTGGATAGATTAATGAAAGTTAAATGATGAATACCTTGCTTTGTGGAATTTGCAAAATATTTTAACGCTTTGATTACTAGGGACTAGTAATAAGCTGGTTGGGGGGGTGATTAGTACTTAAAAGTGCATTTTTATCATGGTTTTATATCATCATTTTGCACTTGAAGTATCAATAACTCCTTAACTAAAGCATGTTTTATAATAATATATCTAATAATATAAAATACCTTTACTTTGTGGTAAATGTTCATTTTAAATGCAGGCCTATCACATAAATGAAAGGATTGATTGATGACTTTAAGAACTTAAATTGCAAGGGCAAAGAGATGGCCAAAATTAGAAAAGAGATGTCGGTGCAATCCAAACCGGAACACTGTTCGGTAATTGGGTCATATCTGGAGCTATAGATCTTAGATTTAGGTCTACTTTATATGGATAGAAAGGTAAGACATAGGCCTACAACTTTCATATGGAGCCCAAGATCTAAAAAGGCTATTTTCAAGTCCAAATTGTAGCAACAACAAAGAAGCCTAAATCTGTCCTCCAGTCCGACCACTGTTTAGTATTTTAGCCATATCTGGAGTTCTAGAAGTCCAAATGAGCTGAATTGTTTACATAAGAAAGCTGAGACAATTGCCTACAACTTTTATGTTTCGAGTGGCTCCAATTTTGATGTTATCAATGACTTTTTGGGCAGACAAGAGAAGTTAAGGATTGTCACCAAGTCAAGAGTTGGCCACTTACGCATCAATTAGTCATCAAATCAATAGTTCTCAATTTTGGCCTATAAAAGGAGGCATTTGCCAAGCATTTAGGCATCTTGGTTTCCAGATCAAGATCATGCTCTTCCTTTCTCTCTTTGTATTTTTTGTAATGTTTATGCCTTGCTTTCATTAATATCAAGTTTATGCCTTTCATTTCCTTTCATTTGCTTAGTTAACTTTTATCTTATTTATGTTCTTATTTTGTTTATTTATATTTCTTTCTTTCATTATGTTTAGCTAAGTTTATTATGTTAAGGTGAAAAGGTTACACTAATGGTGTAAGAATAAGTATAGTGTAAACTTAATATAGACTTCAATGTTTAATACTAACATGTTTTGTATTTGTTATCTTGTTCATTCTTTAATACTTTGCTTATTAAATGACTACTCTTGATTTATGTTGTATAACCCTTGGTACAACAAATGCTTGACACTTTCATAGCCCATAATGTATGGTATAACCTATACTGTATGGTATAACCGACACTTGAGCTATGAAAGGAACTTGATTTGTTGTTAACATAAGTTATAATCATGAATGCTTGATGAGACTTACAAGTATTAGCATTAATCGAATAAGATGACTAATGTAATCATGTTAACAATCTATAATCAGATTGGAACCTCCTTTGTGTGTGGTTTCCAATTGAATAATAAAATTTTATACTATACTTGTTTGACATACAATTAGTGGAACCTCTAACCTTGACATTTGTTATTATCATTGTTTAATCCTTACGTTAATCTTTCCATCTCAAAATTCTCATCAACTTCTTTTTTTTTTCTTCTTCTTCTATTATTATTATTATTATTATTACTACTACTACTACTACTATTATTGTAATTATTGTTATTGTTGTTATCACTATTATTATTGTTGTTGTTGTTGTTACTATTGTCGTTTATAATTTATACAATTAACCTCTTTGTGGTTCGACCCCAGTCTTGCCGGGTTATTTATTACTTCGACACTCCTGCACTTGGGAGAAGACATTAATCTTTTCGTCATGTCAAATAGCTCCCAAGTTAGTTAACTTTAGGGTATTAGGTGTTAAAACACCCCTTTGGGCTTAAATGCTTAGGTTAGGGAGGCTACGAAACCAAACTTATCTATATTTTTATTATTATCATTTTTTTTCTTTTTTTTCCTTTTTTTTAATTATATACAATCCTTTTCCCTTAGTTGTTACCTTTAACAAAAGAACATAAATAATATAATAATCCAATATGCAACCCACAATCATATGTTAAAGTGTGTGTGTGTAAATTAAGGTTTAAGAATACATGTTAAATAAGTATATGAGCAGAATTAAGTGATAATAATGCGAGAGTTTGTAAATCTGTATATTTCATGAAGTATTGTAATAGACCTTATTAAGAATGGTTACTAAGATGCGTCTCAAGAGTCATAAAAGTTCTCCTTACTTTGTCATCATAGTAACAACAATTTTGCACATGCTTTATGAAATAGAAAACATAGTTTTTTTTTTAGCTACTACCCTCTCCCCCCAACTAAAACGAGACATTGTCCTCAATGTTTAAAGGTAGAAAGATAGAGTATAGAAGATATCACTTGAAATAACAAACATTGACAAACCTGAAATACACTGAAATAAATATAAGTAACAACAAAACAAAATAATAAAACCAAAAGATACAAAGATTCACAAATGAAGGCTCAAATCCAATCTAAGCTTTTTACAGCTTTTCTTAGTTGACTAATTTATGTGACTCATGGAAGGATCAATTACAGGAATGAAAGATTGTAGTTGGTCAATCAATTGTTCAGCAGTAGCAGCAGAGATTATGATTTGTCATGCAGAAGATGTTAGAAATTCCTGTTCCACAACATGATCAAGAAAAGATAACAACTTATCATAATAACCATTAACATTTAACAAACCCATGGGTTTATGGTGAATATGCAGTTGGGCCCAAGAGGAAATATGAAAGATCTCTTCCAATGTGCCTAGACCACCTGGTAAGGCAATGAAGGCATCACCATGGTTAAACATTGCATTCATTCGAGCCGACATTGTGGAGACCTGAAGTTCCTCTCCAATTGTTTTTCCAATGATGTCCCCTTGTGCTAAAGCTTCAGGGACGACCCCCAAAACTTGACTACCTCCTAAAAATGTGCTTTGGGGACGACCCCCAAAACTTGACTACCTCCTAAAAATGCAGCTATTTTCACACCTCCCATTAACCCAAGACTGTCTCCCCCATACACTAAATGAATCTTTCTCTCAGCTAGTACCTGACCAACATGATTTGCTAATTCTAAAAACTCCTTTTCTTTCCTCAGACTAGATCCACCAAAAACACAAATATTTCTTATATGATGGCTTGAGGAACTTGCCATTTCTACACACTTCTATATTTGTTGAATGTATGGGTTAAGTAGAAATGAAAGGAAGGAAGAGAGGATTTTATAGATGAGAAATTAAAAAGGCAATCATACCACCTATATGTAGGCCAGCTAGAGTCTCACACACTCTCTCTCTCTCTCTATTTATTTATTTATTTTTGAAAAGGCATGTCCATGTACAGGTAGTTGTGATTGTGACTCACATCTTCCCTTGGTTTTACGTCCAAGAACGGCTTAAACACCCTCTATGGGTCGGGGATAGGCTTCCCATCTAATTTTCTTAAAAACTAGCAAACAGGGTCTTTTTTAGTCAGATTCCCAAGACTATGTCAAGCATGTTCTTTATGAAAATGGATTCATAAGTCATCAATTGCACGATGCTTATCTCAACTATGATGAGACTTAAGAGTCAATAGAAGATTATCTAAAGACTCTCTATGTTTTGAAATAAATCCCACCTTTTGACAATTTTCACAGGTTTTGTAGGATAGATGTGATTCCTTGAATATGGTGGGCCAGTAAAATTCGCTTTGTAAGATTTCTACAGTGTTTTTTTTTAAGAGAATTGATCCCCACGTGCCTTAGAGTGATAAAATTTAATCAAATTACTTACCTCATTGTCGAGAATGCATTTTTTAAATATTTGATCAAGACAATAATTGAATAAGTAAGGGTCACCCAATAAAAAATTTTCACGTTGCTCAAAAATTGTCTTTTGTCTTCGGTACTCCAGTGAGCTGCCAAAAATCATGAAACAAGAAAATTGATATTTTTAGCAAACCAAGGCATTGAACTAAGAGAAAGTAAAGATTCATCAGGAAAGTAATCATCGATTGGTGTGATGTTGGGTGTCGAATCTATTGTCACTTTTGATAAAAGATCCGCATCAACATTTTTGGTGCCTTTTTCATCCTCGAATTCTTCCTGATTGGTCATGGCATGAGGAAATAGAAGTGCTGGAGGGGAATTAGTCTATTCTTTGCAATGTTCAGATTCAACTCGTTCCTTACCCTTAGAGATTAACTCATCATCTTTCTCATAAGGTTCAAGAATTGGTTTTTGAATAACCTTACCACTACAAAGAGTGATGACTGATTTGACTTGATCCATGTGTTGACTTCTAGGACTACTTGTATTTGTATTATATTGCCCCTTGGGATTTTGTTGTGGTTGAGATGGAAAGTTACCTTTCTTTTGGAAACTGAGAGCAGATATTAATTTTGCAAGAGTATCTTTAAAATCTGTCATGTTTTAAGCAAGTTGAGTATTGATTGTCTCTTGCTTTTCAATGAATGCATGCAATGTTTCCTCAAGATTTCTTCTAAGAGGTGGAGCATAAGGAGGTGCATATCCATGAGAATTTTGGAAATTGTGGTGTGCTTGAAATGGTGGTTGTGAAGTTTGTGCATTGTTGTTCTCACTCTTCCAACTAAAATTTGGGTGATTTCTCCAACCAGGGTTGTATGTTTGTGAGTATGGGTTGTGGTTGGCCATTTGAAAACTGTTTAAAGCATGGGCTTGTTCATGGAGACATTCCTTAAAAGAAGGCAAGGTTGGACAATTATTGGTTGAGTGTTCATTTGTTTCACATATTTGACACACAATATTTTCAACAGATTTTAATTGACCACTCTTTTTTAATTCTAGTGCCTCGACTTTTCTAGCTAAAGATGCAAACTTAGCTTAAAGGTCATAATCTTCCCTAAGGTTGTACATACCTCCACTAGATGTATGAGGTTGAGTTTTACTCGGTGCCTCATAAGTACCCGCGGAATCCTAATTTTGACCATTTTCAGCTAACAAGTCTAAGTACTCCATTACTTCATTAGGGTCTTTATCTTCAAAAGTTCCATTGCACATCAATTCAACCATTTGCCTATCTCTAGGTGTTAAACCTTCATAAAAATGTGAAACCAATCTCCATGTATCAAAACCATGATGAGGGCAAGTACTAAGCAAGTCTCGATACCTATCCCAACATTGGTAAAATGTTTCTCCTGGTTTTTGAGTGAAAGTGGTGATTTGTTTTTTGAAAGAATTTCTTCTATGAGATGGGAAAAACTTCTTTAAAAACTGTTGTTGCATTTCATCCCAAGCACAAATGGATCTTGGTCTCAAATTTTGTAGCCATGTTTTAGCTTTATCTTTTAATGAAAAAGGAAAAAGCTTTAATCTGATGGTGTTCATGCTACAATTTAAATTATTATATATGTTGCAGACCTCCTCAAATTCCCTTAAATGCAAGTATAGATTTTCTAAATCTAAGCCATAAAAAGAAGGTAAAAGTTGAATAATACCTGGTTTAAAATTAAAATGAGATGCATCGGGAGGAAAAACTATGCATAATGGTGCACTTGTTCTTATGGGATTCATGTGGTCTCTAAGTGTTCTAGCATGGTTATTCTCATTATTCTCATTATGAAGTGATTGATTATCTTCTTCGACCATATTTTCTGAAAATGATGAGGATACCCTACAAAGTCTACCACTTAATGTACGTGACCACACTCTCATACACGTGTAGGAATAGAATAAAAAGAAGAAGAAAACAAAAGAAGAAGAAACAAGAGAAAAGAAACAAAGTTATATAAAAAAAAATGAAAAGAGAAAATAAAATAAATACTATAATTTGTACAAGCATTTACCTCCCTGGCAACGATGCCAAAAACTTGACACGACTAAAAGATTGATGTCTTCTCCCAAGTGCAGGAGTGTCGAAGTAATAAATAACCTGGCAAGACCAGGGTCGAACCACAAGGAGGTTAATTGTACAAATTATAAACAACAATTATAAACAACAACAATAATATTAGTAGCAATAATAATAATAATAACAGTACTAATAATAGTAGTAATAGTAGTAGTAGTAATAATAATAATAATAATAATAATAATAATAATAATAATAATAAAGAAGGAGAAGAAGAAGAAGATGATGAGAACTTTAAGATGGAATATTAATGTAAGGATTAAACAATGATAATAACAAATGTCAAGGTTAGAGGTTCCACTAATGGTATGTCAAACAAGTATAGTATAAACTCTTATTATTCAATTGGAAACCAAACACAAAGGAGGTTTCAATCAAATTATAAATTGTTAACATGATTACATTAGTCATCTTATTCGATTAATGCTAATACTTGTAAATCTCGTCAAGCATTCATGATTATAACTTATGTTAACAACAAATCGAGTTCCTTTCATAGCTCAGGTGTCGGTTATCCCATACAATATGGGCTATGAAAGTGCCAAGTATTTGTTGTACCAAGTGTTATACAACATAAATCAAGATTAGACATTTGACAAGCAAAGTATTAAAGAGTGAACAAGATAACAAATACAAAACATGTTAGTATCAAATATGTAAGTCCATATTAAGTTTCCACTATACTTATTCTTACACCATTAGTGTAACCTTTTCACCTTGACATAATAAACTTAGCTAAACATAATAAAAGAAAGAAATATAAATAAACAAAATAAGAACATAAATAAGATAAAAATTAACTAAGTAAAGGAAAGGAAATGAAATGTATAAACTTGATATTAATGAAAGCAAACATAAACATTACAAAAAAATACAAAGAGAGAAAGCAAGAGCATGATCTTGATCTGGAGACCAAGATGCCTAAATGCATGGCAAATGCCTCATTTTATAGGCCAAAATTGGGAACTATTGATCTGATGACTAATTGATGAGTGGGTGGCCAACTCTTGACTTGGTGACAATCCTTATCTTCTCTTGTCTGCCCAAAATGTCATTGATAACATCCAAAATTGGAGCCACTCAAAAACATGAAAGTTGTAGGCAATTGTCTCAGCTTTCTTGTGTAAACAATTCAGCTCGTTTTGACTTCTAGAACTCCAGATATGGCCAAAATACTGAATAGTGCTCGGGCTGGAAAATAGATTCGGGCTTCTTTGTTATTGCAACAATTTGGACTTGAAAATGGCCTTTTTAGATCTTGGTCTCCATATGAAAGTTGTAGGCCTATGTCTTACCTTTCAATTCATATAAAGTAGACCTAAATCTGAGATCTATAGCTCCAGATATGACCCAATTACCGAACAGTATTTCGGTTTGGATTGCACTGACATCTCTTTTCTAAATTTGGTCATCTCTTTATCCTTTCAATTTCAGTTCTTAAATTCATCAATCAATCCTTTCATTTATATGATAGGCCTGCATTTAAAATGAACATTTAGCACAAATTAAAGGTATCTTATATTATTAGATATATTATTATAAAACATGTTTTAGTTAAGGAGTTATTGATACTTCAAGTGCAAAATGATGATATAAAACCTTGATAAAAATGTACTTTTAAGTACTAATCACTAGTATCTCTAACTACAACTTTCATGAAAAAATATGTTTTAAATTCCATTTCCTTTAACACTTTGGGCGATATAAGTTTAAAAAAAGACACTAAAAGTTTCTTCTTTAACACTTTGGCCGATATAAGTTTAAAAAAAGACACTAAAAGTTTCTTCAAATCTCAATAATTCATTCATTAATAAGTTATTTTGCCTTTAGCCAACTTAACTATACATTAATTTGCATATCAACCAAGTTAAACAAATCCAATTCCTTTACCTTAGGTAGACCACACTTTCGTTCATTGTGAGGGTGAGTTTTCTTTTTAATTCCTTACAATTAAACTATTTCTAAACTCTTAAATGTTTCAATTTAAACATAAATCCTATAGTAATTGGAACAATTCAAATTCCCCCCTTAAACAATGTCTTGGTCGCATTCTCATGGTAAGCAAATAGGGATTTTTTTATTTCTTCAAGCTTACATCTCATCCATCTATTAAACATCCATATTAACACAATTCTACCCAAATTTCCTAACAATTATATTAATTAATCTTAATCCCATAAACTTATTGCTTAATTGAATTCAATAAATGGTGGGAGTGGATTTTTCTCTTCCATTCTTCAATTAAATCATTACCCAAACATTTTTCATGCTTATAAATATTATTCAAACACAATATCATCAATTTAAAAAATCATTCAATCAATTTCAAATTTATATCATGCATATTTCAAATAAAGTATATAATTTCATAAGATAAACTCAAACCATTCTTAAATCAATGTTTCTTACCTTTTAAACATAAGAAATTTAAAGGAAAAGGATGTTGAAAACAACTTTTCTTCTTCCTCTAATTATTTCCTCCTAACTCGTCACTTTTTGCTCTCTAAAACTCTTAGAAATATTCAATTATTAGTTCAAATTCATCTTAAACCTCTCTTTTGATCCTTTACTCATCTTTATCTAGTGTTTAAATGGATAAATTTAAGGTGAAAATCAAGTAAAAATCAACAAAACTCCTTTTTTTTCTTAAACAAAATGGTTGGCCATGAATGGTTTCCGAGACAAGCCATTCACAATTTAAATGCTTTTAGTTTGTTTCTATACTATTATCTCAAACTTTCCATAGTTAGAACTCGGTTCCACTTAAACTTTTATGTTTTATATTTGTCCAAATGTCCATTTTAAATTTGTTATATTCTCATCATTAATTATCTTTATTTTTAATTAACCCAATTTCACTAGGGTTAATTTATATTCATTGTCTTTTAGTTTATTTTTTTACCCCTCCCTTTAAAACCTTAGGCCTTGTTTGGTTATTCCACAATTTATCTTTTAGTGTTTTATGTAATAACTGGACACTAAAATTTATCAATGGGGTTTTACTAAATTTTGATTATCCTAAACTTTTAATCCAAGATAAAATAATATATTAGAAGACCTTTTGTAAATGTTTAGCTTAATCCAATAGTCGAATGGAGAGATATGTTCAATATTATGAAACTGGACAGTCGATAATTTTTCACAAAAAATTTAATTTCACATACCATATAATTTACATAAATCATTGCCATTATTAGATTAATTATTTAGAGATTCCAATTTATAAGTATCATAAAGTTTTCCTTAGAGTCTTTACCACTTTTAGTTTTAATTGTATAGTTGTATACGAGTTTATTCTAGAAATTAACATTTCTCACACAAAGGGTCCTGCATTAATTTATTCAAAAGCCTCTACTTTCTAAATAATATCACCCAAATTTACAATATTTTCTTTTTCAAATCTTTATTTTACCTGATCACGAAACTAGTGTGATTTATTGTTATTTAATATTTCATATATTGATTTATTTCTTTATCTCATCCGACATTTAAACTAATCACATGGGGATGTTCATTCTAATTTACAAAACTTTTCTATCTAATTTATCATTTCTCAATAAAATATTTACCATTTCTGGCACTGATTTACCAGTATTATTTTGGGGATTTACAACTGGGTTATGTATTGACATGACCAAAAGATTAAAGTCTTCTCCCAAGTGAATGAGTGTCGAAGTAATAAATAATCTGGTAAGACCAGGGATGAATCACAGAGAGGTTAATTGTATAAATTATAACAACAACAACAACAACAACAACAACAA
>NW_011500179.1:12121-19970 GCF_000495115.2 Populus euphratica
CATTTGGACTCCTAAAACTCTAGATATGGGTCAAACGCTGAACAGTGTTTGGGCTGGAGGACAGATTTAAACTTTTTTGTTCTTGCTATAATTTGGACTTGAAAATGGCCTTTTTAAATCTTGGGCTTTTATGAAAATGGTAGACCTATATCTTACCTTTCCATCCATATAAAGTAGATCTAAATCTGAGATCTACAACTCTAGAAATGACTCAATTACCGAACAATGTTCAGGTTTGGACTGTACTAGCATCTTTTTTCTAAGTTTGGCCATCTCTTTGTCCTTTCAATTTTAGTTCTTAAACTCATCAATTAATCCTTTCATTTATGTGATAAGCCTGCATTTAAAATGAACATTTACCATAAATTAAAGGTATCTTATATTATTAGATATGTTATTATAAAACATGCTTTAGTTAAGGAGTTATTGATACTTCAGGTACAAAATAATAATATAAAACCTTGATAAAAATACACTTTTAAGTACTAATCATGTATAAAGCCAAAATAGGTGAGGGGGTTAATAGCTAAACATCGAGGTCAGGCTCCTCAATGAGGTAGAATCTGTATTGGGTGATTGTGACCCTCGTAGGGAAGACATCAATGAAGTCAGGCACAAAACTAGATGGAAAACAATACTAGAATCCACTTGAAATCCTCTATACAAGTTGAAGAGATACAATTTGGACATGACAAGTAAAATTTTATCCCAACCATCTTATTTAATGAAAAGGACCCCCCAAACATCTTATGGAACTTCTCAAGATAGTTCATTAGAGTCATTATGCTTGTATGAGAGCTCTAACTTCTTCTCTAGATTTAAAAAGCTCAACCCTTAGAACCTCTTGAGATGCCCTCATCTCAATCATTCCCTGCTTAAAGGAGGCTAATTTAGTATGAGCTATATAAAGCTTATTTTTAGAGGAGCTAACCTGAAGGACTTCACCTTATATGTCATCCTTAGGTGCAAGTGTCGTATGGACTATCTTTAGCTCCTTCAACTTAGCCTATATTATAGCCTTCTTAGTCTTCAACCTTTGAAAAGTTGTTTGGTCTTCGCAATACTTAGTGATGGCCTCTCTCACTTAATTCCTCTTAGCTATCCAACGTCTTTTAGAATGGGTGCACATTATGAAATTATAACAAAGATAAATGATGATTATTAAAGACAATAATAATAAAATGAAATAATAAGATCAAACAAGAGTTAAATTTTCTCACATGAAGGGTCATTTGTTTAGCAAAGGTCAAAGGATAATTGAAGCTCTCGCTAAGACGATTAAAGGAATGGTCAAAAGCCTTTTGATGCTTCTTACCATATCTAGGCCATTAACCTTAAGGTTGAAGCTCCCTCCAAAGATAGCCTCTATGGCTCATTTTTCCTCCTCGTTTAGGATGAGGAAAGTATAAGGGTCTTAATTGCAGATAAGTTTAACAAAAGCATCCTTAAGCCTAAGTTGTCTTGCTCTTAATATATCACCCTAGGCATAAGTCCTAACAACCAAATAGGTCTCTATAATTGAAAGTGGGGGATAGGGGTATTGATAATATGATAATAAGAGAGGTTGAGGCTATAATGCCAGACTCTAAGGAGGTGGAGAACCTTTATCTCTTGAAGTGGACAACAACACCCTCAATCACTTTAGGAATGGTCAGCTTCACTTGACCCCCAACCAGGAGAGAATCATTTTCCCCTCTAGCTCAAGACCCCTTTATTATTTTCTTAGTAGGGATAAAAAGCTTATCTATATTGATGGATTGTTTTCCATCTCTAATTTAGTTTTAGCTCAAGATAATTCAAGGGATGAAGATATCCTTCCAAATGCATACCCTACTGAAGACTTTATTTCCCTTTTAGTTGTTAATCTTGAACATAAAAAAATTAGAGATGAATATTTAGATGCATGAAAAAAAAATAGAAGATACATATTTTGCAACAGGGCCTAATAACACCTTTTGGCCATCTTATTAATCTTATACTCTGTTGAGGTCTAGGCTAATATAACACGTATTTCTTCATCAACCGAGCTTAAAAAAGGTTTATTGTTCACCTCAAGGGAGTAGTTTGCAATAATAGGCATGACCCTAGATTTCTATCATCCTATCTTTTAGGCTAACCATTCTGTACCATCCTGTTATACCTTATTATCATCCACCCCTCCATTTATTAATATGGGAAAGCTTGCCCTACAAGGTCCCCTTCATGGGTTTATTGGGTCTGTTGACAAAGATGAATAAATAGCAAATGGCATTACCTCTATAGGCACCACCAATCCAATTATAACATGTCATAAAGAAATTCATAATATGCTTGAGTCTAATAAGCCTAAGGAATCTATTAAAAGCAGAAAAGATGATTTATTTTTTAGGATGCAACATGTCTAGACCTAACCTATAATAGAAAAAGGCTTCCCTTATGACCCCTTGAAAAGGAATGAACATCCTAACTTGTACATGCATAAAAAGGCAATGATTTTATAGCGCTCTCAAGAGGTGGTCAACTAACTAATTCCCTTAGTTTTTGCAGGTAGCTTAGCCATATATTCTCTTGGCTTCCATCCATTCATATAGGCTACTTGTTATATAGTTAAGGTGTACGACTTAATGTCCTAAGAGGTTTAAGGTAGCCTTTCCCCCCCTCCCGAGGTTCCTTCTATACAATGAGAGAGGGACTTCTTTGAGGTTTGAAACTACCTTCTTCCCTTCTAGATGTAGAAGTTAGAGTTACACTCCTTCTAGTCCTAAGACCTAGTATAATGGACCCTTATCCTCTTCTACTTCCCTCAATTTCTAGTTGTAAGGTAAATTCACAATTAGATGAAGCAATATCATTACTTTTAAGATTAGATTTAGCTTTTCTAGAATCCATGTTTTTTCTAAAAAAATAATAAGAAGGAAGAAGAAAGTAGTTTAAGGTGGGAAATACCTAAAATAGTAGAGATTCTTTTTACAACTAAGAACAAGTCTCACTCAAATTCACTTCAACAATTAATTCTTAGTAGATAAATTGTAAAAGTGAAAGTATAAGAAAAAAATGAGAGTGAGAATGATACTAAGGTTCATAAAAGAAATAAATTTTCATCCTTAGCATTGGATGAATAGCCCTTGATGTCACTATAAATCTCCAAAAACCTAATTAACTACTACATTAAATGCACGCCATAATTTTTCTTCCCTGGAAAGTCTTTTTTAATTAAAGCAAACTGCCTGGCCATAAGAATTCCAACAATTCTATTTAGGATAGTTTATCACGTGGGGGGAAGGAAAAAAATATCTTATTGAAAGCTGACAACCCTTCAAATCTTTGCATGTTAAATATGAACTATATCCTTGTTTAGAAAGTCCAAAAACAGGGTGATGACTTATTGATAGAAGGGAAGGGCTTGCATTCATACCTAAGTCCCTAGGCTTAGAAAAATGCCAAGTCCATATGACATAGAATTAGCTCGCTTCTAGACCCAACGACCTTAGGCTCAACACCATGTTGAGCCCAAATGGGTAAGGGTATAGCAAGCTGTCAAACTCAATACCCTTTGTCTTAGCTACATGCCAAGCCTAAGCGAAAATGGGTCTGTATGTGATCTTGCTCATGAGGGTAATGAAATTATCCGTGAAGCTAGCAAATAAAACCCTTAACTAACTGCTACTTATGAAGTATGGAAAGAGATTAAATTTGAATTCTAAGCAATGGATACGTTGTAATCCACTAATTCATGTTCATTCTCGTAATTGAAATGCAATTAAATTGAACTCGGCCCAATCTTCTACTAAAAGGATTGAGCCGAATAGAAATAGGTATATTTGTATATATTTTTTATAGATACATGTTTAGCTAAATATACAAGATCTTAAATATAAAATATAAGACTCAAAGCACTCAAACCTTTCTACTCTTATCTTAGATCCCTAATTAATCCTAAAGATGTGTATTCTTTTATATGGGTTTGATGTTGTAGCATCATCCCTTATAACGATCAAGACTGGTAAGCCCACCCATCACCTTTGAGCTTAGCACCATACTGAGCCCAAGTGGGTAGGGGTCTGGCGAGCTATTAGACTCAGTGCCCTTGGTTTTGGCTATGTGTCAAGCCTGATTAGACATAGGTTTAGCGAATTACCTAATCTATCATCCTTAGGCTTGGCTGCGTATCAAACCCAACTGAGCAATGGTCTAGTGACCTCCTCAACCCAGAGACCTTAAGCTTAGCTATATGCCAAGCTTAATTGGTATTAGTTTGGCATGCTAGTACATTTGTTATCCTTGGACTCGTCTATATGCTAAGCTTAAATGGGCTTGGGTCTGACTCGCTGTCATACCCATTGATTGTGGGCTTGGCAGCATACCAAACTCAAAGAGCTAAAGGCCTAGGGATCAGTATAAGGTCCATGTTAGACTATAAGGCTCCATTTGCTTATTCTTATTAATATTAAGGATATTCATCTCTCACCCCAAATTAATATTAATATTATGGATATTTATCTCTCATCCTCTATTAATATTAATGTCAGGGAAATCTCGTTCTATAGTAATGTTAATGTCAGAAATATTTATCCTCAATGAGTGTTATAATGATAAAAAAAAACCTCCTAAACCCTGAAGAAATATCTTTTATATAAGGTTCTAGTAGTGTAAATACCCCTATAATCATATAGATAAAAGGGTCATTTTCTTTTCTCAATAAAAATACATTTTTAATTCCTCATTTATCACATCAAACTAAAAAGAAACATTTTTATTCTTAAGTATAAATGTTCATTATCTTATTTATTGTAACTTTTTACTTAAAGATTATTGACTTTATCATTTGGAGTCTCTAAATCCCATAAAAAAAAAATTGTTTTGCAAGTTATGGTCTTTCTATAACAAGCTATAAATTTCATAAATAATAAAACTTGTAATTAAAACATGATTTAACCACTAGAAAACTTATATCTAATCACTTTTGAATTTAAAAACATCATCATCATTGAGCAATCCAAATTGCACATTTATTACCTATGATTATATAATTATCAAGATAAAAAGTTTTAAGACACCGTGGTGTTTGGCAGCTAAGTAATAAGGACGAGGCATCTTGAATTCCTGATGATGAATCAGGGGACGACACACACGCACTCACACACACACATGTATATATATATTCGGCAAGACAGGATTCTGCATCCACACCATAATTCTTTGTCAACTTCAATGTTTGGTCATTCCCTTGAGAAGTTTGTTGGTATTGCATCTGTCGGCAAAGTGCAAACTGAGAAAGCAAATTGAAAGCCCGAATATTTTCTCTAATTGAAAGGCTCGCATGTCATATCATACTGTAGATTAATATTATCGACTTGAAGAAAAGGGCAATCAAGTCGGTTCGTTTTATTAATTAATATCTTCAAACTCAATTTTGATGACACGTTAAAGCACGAATGAAGTCTCACGAATTCTTATATCACTTATCATGAATCTTAAGTCATTATGAATATTATTCTCACGATTAAGCATATTACCTTATCAATACAAGTAGGTGTTATTCTCATAGACAAGTTGTCTCTTAATTACATTTGCAAACACAAACATGTAACTCAAACACAAAAATGGAAAGCTCATAATTAATCTATGAGTGATGCTTGGCCAAGAATGCTGTAAGCCTGTTGAAAGTGGATTCATCACAAGGCAAAACTATTCCATTTTGGTTATCAAATCCGAATTCCTCTGCAGCTTTATCTAGCAATTCCTGGAAGATAGGACTCTTCAAGTAAGAAGTGGGAACAACAAACCTTTTCATTTCATTGCCCACATAAACCACAAAGTGCCCTTTTGGAGCTCTGCTTCTTCCTTCAAGCTCCACTTTCTTTGGCATCAAGATAGATCGAACTTAAAAGAGCCAGTGAATTTACTGAAGATGGATAAAGCTAAGAAATGCATTTGCGTGGGATATAGAGTATATGTGTGTCAAATGTGTATATATAGAGCTAGGGATAGGATTTGTGCCACTTTTTATCATGAAAGATAAGGTATGTAGTTGAGGAATGTGCTAAACGTGGACTTCTCTCAAGTCCTTATGTGCATCCAAAGCCACATACAAACACATGCATTTGCAGGGAGAGAGGTTTATGATTGTGCACTCCATTAATGTAGTTGTTCTTGTTCAATGGCCAAAGTACTGCTTGTGTTTTTGGTCTTTGGTTGCACATGGGGTACGTGACTTGGCTACACAAGCTTCTATACCCCACTATATCTGTGTGAAGACAAATCAACCGAAAGAACATGCTAGCAAACGAAGTTGATTATGATATTGTCAGCTTTGCATCTCCACGTCTCATAGCCAACCTTGACCTTGCAATAAGTACTTTTGGCAAGCAATTCCGTGTAAATTCATCTGTATTCTGTATAATTTGTTGTCTTCTTGTTTGGGCAATCATGTAAGTGTAGATTGCGAGGAATGACCTAAGTTACTGACTAGCAGTAAGTTTTTGGATTGAAGTAACACTATATATAGTGTTTTTGGTTAAAAGATTTAGGAATTCGAATCCTACTATGTATTTTTGTTAAATTTGAATACAAAGTATATAGTGTGGATCTATGTAAATTAATTTTAAATCCAAATAAATTTTACTTAAAAACTACATTTATGAGTTATGTAAAATCATTCAGCTTTTGAGCTGAATGGTACAACTGTTGCTGTAAAAATATTTTGCTAAAATCTTTCTTCATAGTACTGGCATGAGTAGTTTAACTTCAAGCTGTCAGCACGCACTGATTCATATATATATATATATATATATATCTGTGTGTGTGTTAACACATGTGTTAATTTATGTGTTACCTTTCCTTCTCATGGATCAATTCCTACATTTTTTTTTTTTGCAATAATCTATTGCTGCATTTAAGGGACATTCTTTGCAGGCGATCCACCGAAACTATTAATTAAACACTGCGCGTACGCAGGGAGACAGATTTAGGATTAGAGTATGGGCTGAAAGTAAAGTTAATATTTTTTTAGGTAGAAGAAAGGACAAATTTTTTAGGTGGAGGAAAGGACACATTTTCTATCTTTGAAAAACAGAAGAAGAGAGGATCTGTTTTCTTGCTTCTCTCTCGTTTTCTTTTATTCTTTCTTTTTGTGACAGGGAGGAGAGTTGGATAATTGGGCACCATTCAACAGGAAGACGAAGGCTCTCAGGTTCTTTACAAGCTATCCCACCATTTTAAGCATTCAGATGTTAATGTAGCTAGGTAGCCAAGTACCATATTGCCTCCATGAAAGACAACATGATGCAGGAGTGTGTGTACCGAGAGACAGAGATGCAATCATAAATTGAATCTCTATTTGTATTCAGTTCCATGAGAGATATGCTTAAGAAACATGAATATAACTTTCAAGAAGACTTTGGTTAGGTTTGAGGTTTATTTTTTTAATAATTATAAGTTTGCGGCTTCGTAAAATTATTATATTAATTTAAAATTTATAAATTTAGTTAAAATATATATAAACTGATTTAAACATCAATATTAAAAAAAAAAGGACAGTATGAATAATAATACTAGAGGACACGGATCCAAAAGCTTGAATCGGCAAGTGTGCCTTCCATCAAGAATTAGATAGGGTTTATAGTACTGTACTCCCACAGAACAAGAGTAGCAGCTTGTCGTGGGTTATGCAAGAACAGTCACATTCAGCGTTAAAGTGGGAGTTCAGATGGAGCGCAGACGTATCCATGCTGCACACACAAACGGACCCTGAGAGGTGAAAGAAGTTTCATGATCCAATGTATTTTCGTGAGATTTGATTGCAAAGGGCTGTTTGACACGCCAAGACAACATCATTGCAACATGTGAATGTAAATCATGCATGTAATTG
>NW_011500179.1:23688-37023 GCF_000495115.2 Populus euphratica
CATAAACTACCACAATGTTAGATCAAGATTTCATATTATATACAAAAAATAATAATATATGAAATAAATGCAAAGATAATAGGTGAGAATTGACACAATTAATACATGAGTTGAACATAGATTTGGTCTCTGAAATTAACAAATGCTTCCTATACACTGATTAATTATTAGAAAAAAATAATTATTATTGTTGTTTGTGATTGAAAAAGAAAAAAAAACAGAACTATTTTCATTGTTATGATATATGATGTAGAAGTCATGCCCTCATATAGCAATTTAAATTTTCCAGTTGGATGATTCTCATTAAACTTTGTACAGAATTAATAATAAAATGATGCAAAGTCTACTAATTATGGCTAGTCTTTTCAATCTCATCTCAAAATTTGAATTTAAAAAGTTATAAAAAAATAAATAAATTTTATTGAACGACACACTTGCCTCCTGGGTTATGATAGGAAGAGAAAGAAATTAAAAGCTAGTCGGCAATTTAAATCGATAAGCCACACGACATGGGGGACTCTTGCTTGAGCAACAGGCCTAGACATTAGTTTGGGGACCTATGAAGCTCGTCTGCATGCTAGTACAAAAATTGCATTTTCCTTTCACAGCTAACCATCTCCAACAATTTCCTTATTTCCTTGAATATCTATGTAATTTATTTGTTTTTATATTTTAAAAGTATTTTAAAAAAAAATTATATTTTTTAATTTTTATTTTAAATTAATATTTTTTATATTTTTATATCATTTTGATGTGCTGATATCAAAAATAATTTTAAAAAATTAAAATTTATTATTTTAATATATTTTTAAATAAAAATTACTTTAAAAAATCATTATATCTACATTCTTAAACATATTTTAAAAACCAAAAATTAGTTTATATTATGGAAGACTTTCATTAACCAGTACTGATTAACACCAAATACTAATTTAAGTATCATGGATAAATATTTATTATTTTTTAAAATATTTTTTATTTAAAAATATATAAAAACAATATTTTTTATTTTTAAAATTGATATAAAAAAGGTTTGTTGACCTGTTGACTAGGGTAAGAAGTATGAAAACTTGAATGGTTGAAATGGCATTCTTGCAGTGTAAATGCACATGGATTCAGAGAGACTGCAGCAGCCAGCTCTCTCGCTACAGTACTATACATTTATGGAAAGGAGAAGCACATGCCACCCTGCAGAACGGGGTATTGATCAGTTATTAGTTAGGTAGCGTGTCCGTATATACTGATCGATGGACCTGACCATCTCAAGCTAAATTATTGTCTCATGTCGGGTTTCGTATTCTAGTTGGAGTTTCCACGCCACCGAGCGCTGCTCACGGGTACACTGCATCATCATCTTCTTCTTCTTTTCAAGAATATAGTTCTGTATGCATGCATGGCAAATCATGAAAAGAGAGGTTATATATTTACGGGAAAAAAATAAAATCTTTTCAATTTTGAGCAAGCAGGTTGTTTCTCCATGGAAAAATAATAGTAATAATAATAATAATAATTTTTTTAGCAAAAAAACATGCCTTGATTGTGAAAAAATAGGCTTCGCTTCCTTATAAAAAAAATATTCTTGTGACTTTAAGGAATGACAAAAGCACTTTAATTTATTCACACAAACTTTTAATTAATTATAATCTAGGTTGTGAAAACACTATTTATATTGTCTTCATGGGTCAATGTTTATTTTAAAAATGACTTAATTGATATGTATTGTCTTTATAAAGGGTTGATATTAAAATATAAAAAAAATAAGTCTTTTTTTTAGTCCAACAATAATTTTTTTTCATAAATAACTAAAATAACATGTTTTTTTTAAAAGAATCAATGTCAAAATTTAACTTTAACAAATAATCAAACTAACAAATCTTTTATTTTTAGGGACTGATATTAAATTTTTCATTAAACAAATAGGAATTAAAATTAAGAATAAGCTAAATATAATTAGAATAATTAAGAGCAATCAAGAAGATAAATATAGAGAAAAGACATAATAAAAACAATGTTTCATTAAAAAGATGTTGTAAGGATAAGTTGTTCTTCTCTTAAGTATAACTAATGTTTTACGTAAATCTTTATAACTAATGCATATTTTAGGATTCCTAATTTCCTCTAATTATTAGATGCAAACTATAATTTTTCATGATAGTTATTTAGTCTCATTTGACATTCATTGAGATTTAACATGGATCATGAACTTCTTAGACCATAAGTAATGTTGTCAAGTTTTTGAACTTCTTATCAAAGTGTAAAATATTTTTATTATAAGTATGATAATTCAATGTTGTACTATTAAGCTTTTTATTAAAATAAACTATGAATTTTTTTTTTTGTAATATTATTGATGGTATGACAATTAATACATATCTTTCAAGTCTCATTTTTTTTTTTGACACTAACAATATTGGAACTGCACGTAAACTCGTATTTTCTCTTATGTACTCTTTTGTCATCAATTCTTTCACTTTCTTTTAAAGTTTCTTTATTTCATCATAATTACTTTTATAAATTAGCTGATTAGGTATATATGTTACAAGTATAAGATCAATTTGATGTTTAATTTCTTTTATAGATGACAACTCATACAAACCTTTCTAAAAAAAATGTCTTTAAAATCTTGTAATAAAGAAAGACAAACACTAGGATTACAATGATTAAGATCATTAGTGTTAAAATATGTCTTCTTATACACAAGTAAGATCATAGGTATGTCATAAAAATAAACATTCTTAATCTCGCTCTTTTTTACATAAAAATTTTTATTTCATTTTATTTTTCCCATGTTTTTTTTCTTTTCTTACCCTTTCTTTCTTCTCTCATATTTTCTTCTCTTTTCTCTTTATTGAATCCCTATTAATTTCTATTTTAGTCAAATCTAATATTCTTCTCTCTTAGCTCACTTTATTTTCACTTTTTTCCATGTCCTTACATGGTTGATCTTTTTCTTCAACTTTACTTTCTCTTTTCAATTTTAATTAGTATTCATACATTTGTCTAGGTGATAATGGTATAAGTACGAATATCTTCTCATCCGTTTTAAAGAAATACACATTCTTAAACCCATCTTGCTTGACTTTTGTATCAAATTATTAAGGTTTCCCCAATAATAAATGAGTATTATGCATAGGCACAACATCACACAAAAATTTATCCTTATAGTTTCTATATATATAAAAAAAACTTAAATCTGCTTAGTAACTCTTACTTCTTCATAATCATTCAACCATTAAATTCTATAAGGCCTTTCATGTTTAATAATGTTTAGATTCAATTTTATAACAAGTATAATACTAGTGACATTAACACAACTTTCAATATCAATAATTATAAAAATTAGTTATTGTTTATTTGGCATTTAGGTTGAAATATGTTCTTCATATTTTTTTTCTACAACATATTTCTTAATTTGAACATTAAGTGATCTTTTAATCACCAAAACCTCCCTATTAATTAGATATTCAACATTACTACAGTTCTTATGTACTAGCATCTTATCATTTTTAGATTTGTCACTTTCAAAATCAATCTTTTTATGCTCCCTCATAACCATAGTTCTATTTTTGTACATTGTGAAGCTATATATCCACTCATCCAAACACTTAAAACACTAAATATCATAGTTAAAATTAGATGAGAACTCAACTTGACCTTTTTCTTTGGTAGTTGAATCTTTCATGTAAACTTTAAATTATTTGAATTTGTTACCCATAGTATTTTGCTTTGATATGACAACCTCTCTCCCTTATAATTTGGCCTCTAAGCTAGAAAGGAACTTGATTTATCTTTTTAATGTATATTGCCCTTCCTCTTCAACTACCTCTCTATTTTGGCAACCATATGAACCATATATTCAAGCTTAATATAGGTTGCAACTCAACCACATTAGCTATCTATTTATTCAATCCATTCAAGAACCTTGCTATTATAACTTCTCTATCCTCCATAATATTACCTCTAATCATAACAATCTTTATTTTCTTGTTGCAACCTCTATACTTATAGAACCCTCAGATAAAAATTATAATAGTTGATATAGTTCTCTATAATAATAATCAGAAATGATTCTTTTTTTCTCATAGCTACTTTCATCTCATCTCATGTCTTTATAGGTTTCTCTTCATCCCTTCTCATTTCTAAGACAAGTTGATCCTATCAAATAATTATATAGTAAATAAACTCAAAGACTAATATCTTAATAACACAATAAAATAATGTAAAGACTCAAGAAATAATGCAAACTAAAAACTACCAATACAAAACCATGAATATAAGATTGCAAATGTCGATACAAATTCATATGAAATAAAACTATGAGAATTAAGAAACTAATGAAATAAGATACACAAGTACTATATATAATGCTGCAATGATGCAATAACTGCCTAATTTGTTTTTGTAATTAAAAAGAAAAAAAGCCAACCAAGTAAACCTAAAATATCTTAAATCAAGATTTATCTCAAGAAGCCCAAAGAATCAATATTTTTTTTTTTAGATTTAAAACAAGTGGGTCAATTCTATGTTTCTTGAATCAAGATTTATGACAAACCCTAGAAATTTCTTTTCTTGTGATTTTTCTTTATTCTTTTTTATAAGACTTTATTTAATCAGTATCATAAATATTTTTTTTTTTAACTTGAAGCCATAACTAATTTTTAGAGAAAATAAAGAACTCAACAACAATATAGCATGCAAAAACTTAAAGATAAGTGGGATATAACCTCATTTAGAGCCTTACTTTTAAATCAATTGATATGAACCCTATGGATATAAATATCCAAAAACCTACAATTAAATCAACCCTTTCCCAGAAAACTAAATTCAAGTTTGTGATTGAGCTTGACATAACGATAACTTGTATCAAGACATCAAAAAGTATAGAAGATACCATGAAGCTTGATTAATTCTTTTATAAGTTGGAGTAGTTCAATGAGAAACAAAAAAACATGAGCGAAATCTCACTCATACAATAATAATTGTTGAAATCTAAGCATGTAAAAAAAAAACCTAAATACAAGTTAATTAATCCAATTTATAATAGTAAAAACATCCTTAATAATACTGGAAAATAATAAAAGAGTTTTAAATAAAATAAAAAAAAAATTAAATCAATTAGAAAACTAATACAATTCTTGCACAATAGCTTATGAATCTTATCGCAAGGCTTTCTTAATATTCGATTACCCTAAAATTTTAACCCAATATAAAACAAGATATTTAAAAACTCTTAATAAAATTTTAGTCTGATATAATGGTTAAATAAAAAATTATATTTGTTAGAGTAAACTTAGATATTAAGAAAAATAAACTCAAAGCCACCTCTAGTGCCGAAATTGATTAGCCCATCATTATGAAATAATTAAGCTCATGTCCTCTCTTGCATATAAGTTAGATTAACTAAGGTCTAATAATTATTTGTTGAATTTATAGCTTTTTTGAAATTCACATTAGTCCAAATATTTTGAATAAAGTCATTGAATATATTTTTTAGCTTATTTGTTCTTAATCTTGTAATTAACTTCACTGGAATTTTTAATGAATTCTTTGATGCAATTTAAATTGATTTAACCTCCTTTTCTTTTCACTCATTACTATGCCTAACCATAACAACCCTTTTATCATCCGCCAACTAACAAAACCAATACCTAGCTAGAAAACCATTAATTCACTATCCAAACATTACCATTATCGCTCAATTATCTCTTCACATCACCGACAACAAACTTAACAATCACTTTATCATAAAAAAAACTTGTAATTGATGATTTAATTTTAAATCCCTCTTAACATTCTTTAAAATCTCATTTTTAATTCTATAATCCCTACTCCTAATTCTTAAGTCTTTCCTGTATATTTCATTACTAACAACAACAACCACAAATTCCTTAATATAAACCCCCCCTAAATCCTTTTTTTTTTTTAATTCTATTTTTTCCCTTCCTTAACTTTGCTTCCCTTTCCTTTTCATAATTCCCCTCCTTTCTCATTCTTTAAGAGTTCTTAAATACATCTTTAAAATGTTTTAAAAAATTAATTTAATATCAATTGAATATAAATTGGTTTGAGAATAGTTCTTATTATAAAAAAACAAATAGAATTAAGCGTTGTGATTAAGTTGATTATAATTTATTAAGATAAATTAATTAATCATTGTAATATAAAAAATAATTAAATAGTCTTTTAACCAGTAGCCCTCACATTAAATATATTAATATTTTATTTTTAAAAAACATTTTTCTTGTTTGTCTTTCAATCATATCTATTACCTTTTTTTTTTAACTTTTTCTATTTCTTAAAATAAAAAATAAAAATAAATTGAAGAAAAATATATAATTGATAAAAATGATTAATTTATAAATAAGTTTAACAATATAAGATTAGTTATATATTTTCGAATCAATGAGGATTAATTTTTCTAGACTATAGAACCAAGTTATAATTAACTCTCTTTTTTTTTCTAATTGCATTGCAAACAAAACTAAAAATAGCTGGACGTTCACTATACATTAATACATTAATAGTGTCTTTTTTTAATTATTATCATCCCAAGTTATATTAAAATGATTTTATGTGTTAATATTTTTTTCTACTTTAAATGCTCTCACATATAACACCTGACATGAATATAAAACTTTTAAAATTAAAGGGAAGGATATGAAAAATGGAGTCTCCACATAGTTTTTAATGAAATAAAAGATCCAAAAATATACACTATTTTTAGATATTTGAGTAAGGTGTTGGATATACTTAAAGAAATATAGACATCACTTTTATCAAATCCTTTACAAGAAAAAATTACCTTAGCTATATTGACTCCTAAATCTATTTTATGCATGCCATTAATTATCTAAATTATTTCTAAACTTATTTGTAAATTATTTATTATTGGTTGATGTTAGTCCAAGTCAACGTTGGACCCTGAATCAAAAATCTTATAATTCGATTTTTTTTTCAACTTTCTTTTTATTTTTAGTTAAAAAATCATGTTAAGCCTACATCAGTTTCTAAAACTAGAAGATCTGTCAATCTAGTCATTAAAAACTAAGCTTAAACCAAAACATTGCCAACTTAACAAAAAATAATGAAAGTTTAGTAATGCATTTTTGAAGTCATTTTAAAGTTAAAAATATCTTGTTAGGTTTATATCAATCTCCAAAACTAGGATACTAGTTCACTTAGCTATTTAAAAAGCTTAAACATAACTTGACAAAAACTTGTTGATACATTTTTGAGCTCATTTTAGTGTTAAAAATCATTGTGTTAGGTTTATATTAGTCTCTACAACTAATAGACTCTCATCCATCTAATAGTTTAAGAAATTTTAAACTAAACTTGATGATAACTTGGTAAAAACGTGTTAACACACTTTTAAACTTATTTTGAAGTAAAAAATTATGTTAAGTCAATATTGATATCTAAAACTAAAAGATTCTTTGACCTAACTATTAAAAAAAGTTTAATCAAAGTATTATGTCATCTTGATGAAAAAATCATCAAAGCAATATTGAGTTCATTTTAGGGTTAAAAATCATATGTTAGGTAAAACTAGTTTTAAAACTAGAAGACTTGTCAAACTAACTATTAAAACTTGGGTTTATATTGTTTCAAACACTTTTATTTCTTATTTTTCTCAAACTGTAAATGAAAATAACATGACATTTATTTTTTGACACAAGCTATTCTCTATATATATATATATATTGACAATTTAATTGTTTATATAAACATGGAACCAAATTAATATTTTTTTTAACATATTGTTTCTTTAACTAAGTTAGTGTGTGAGTCGATGCCTAAAAGTCATGGGTTCAATTTTTGCTAGATGTATTATTTTTTTAAAAAAAAAAGGGGCATGAGACCTTATAAAAAAGAGGAAAAAAAATACTACACCAAGCATGTGGGCTTGTTTTGATCTCATGTGTTTGTTGTTTTATGATAGGTCTAATTCAACGAAATTGATTTTTTTTTTGTTGATCTTATATATTTTTTTTCAACTTCATTCTTAAATATTGAGTTTTTTAATTAAATTTTATGATTTAACACAAAGTTAATTATATAATTAATTTTTATATTTTTTTATCATATAATAAATTAAAAAATTGATTTAACCCAATTAAGTTCACAAATAAGATTGCGAGATGACTAGGGTGAACACATCTTACTTTTTTTTTTTTTCCCCTTTGAGCTTTTTTCTGTAAAACCATGCAATTGAGAAGGTTATATTAAGGAAGGTTATATTAACGCAACTCTTCCAAGATTTAATTTAAAATCTGGACTAAATAAAAAGTTAGGTTAAATTTTACAAATTTGAATTAATATGCTAAGTTTAATGACAATACTAAAAAATTTTCTATAGTTTAAATATTATTTTTTACATTTCAAATTTTTTTTTATCAAAGAATACCTCAAACATGAAAAACTATTTACTTAAGGATATTTGTTTTACCTAAATATTTTATAAATTTTATCCTACTTGATAAGTAATGATATTTTTTATAAAATATTTTTAATAAAACAAATATAAAAAAATTATAAAGTAAAAAATTATTTTAATATATTCCCAAGTAAAAAAATATTTTAAAAAGCACCTACTATCACACTTTTAAACATCCTCTCTCATTAAAGTTTTGGAAAAGTAGCTTATGTTAAAAAAGTGCAGAGAATAACAGTTAAGAATAAGGGATGTTTCAAAAATTATATGCCTAAATTTTTATGAAAATCTAATGGCTAAAAAATAAAATTCAAAATTCAATAATTAAAAAAAAGGGTCATCAATGACATATTAGAACTTTGTTTTAATACATCAAGTATTTATAGAAAAATCTTTACGATATGATTTTAATCAAACCTTAAAAGACCATCAAATATAATTGTAATTTATTAAAAGTTTTATTCAAAGTTAATTTATGATTAATTACAACTTCTTTTATATATTTTTAAGTTATTGTAAGAATATTTAATTGATTTTTATTGAGATTGAATAATTTACAAAAAAAAATATATTGGAAACATTCACTAAATAACTATTATTTCAAATAGTAGTTATATGAAAAAATATATTTGAAGACACGCTTCTATTTTAAATTGTGGTTATTTATAAAATAATATTTATGTTTGTGTCTTAATCATGTTATTTTTTAAATATTTTTTAAGTTACGTTATTTTTCTAAAATTTTTAATAAACCAAGCTATTTTTCAAAAATAAAAAGTCCATTAAACAAGAAGAAACTGCCACCAAACAAAAATACTGAAGAAGAAAAAAAAATCATTTAAGTTAAAAACCCCAAAAATCTCTCTCTCTCTCTCTCTCTCTCTCTTTTCCTATAGAGAAAGAGAGTTAAACCCAGTTCAAAATCTGTTTCATCATGCAATTAAAACCCCTTAGCACTTATACAATCACACTCATGCTGTTCTTTACAGCCATAATCCTTTCCATGACAACCTCGATTACCTCGCCTAGTAAAGACTCAAACTTTCCTACCAAAACAGCACCAGATCCTTTCACTGACTTGTTCATTGCTTTCAAGAAATGGGATTCTCAAGTGGGTTGTGTTCGGTTTAGAGAGAAATATAAGAATTTGGACTCTTTTGGGCCTAAAGGGTCAAATGGGTCTGTTTCTGTGCAGGTTGTTCATGGTGATATGGGGTGTAGTGAGTTGAAGATGCAGCATGCCAGTGTTTTGGTTAAATGGTGGACTTGGATTCCTAGCAATTTGGATAATTTGTATTCTTGTCATCGTGGGTTGAGTTGTTTGTGGACTAAGTCTTCTTCTTGCTGACAAGCCTGATGCTTTATTCTTAAAAGTGATGGATTGTTTTTGTATTTTAAAAATATTTTTTTAAAAATTTAATTTTTTTATTTTTTTAAAATAATATATATTTAATATTTTTAAATTATTTTTATCTGTTAAAAATATTTTTTTTAAAATAAAAAATTATTATTTTAATATATATTTTAAATAAAAAATATTAGGTGATTTGCATGATGTTTCATGGATTAAGGAGGAAAAACTTTGCTTTGGATCATGGTATCCAGAATGCAATCTTCGTATGTAATTTTGGGAATTTTGATGCGAATAATCTTTATAAAGTGCTGTTGAAAGGTAAAGATAAAAAAACAGAAAACTTATTTCCTTGAGAGACATTGAGAATTCCAAAGTTCCTTCTAGAGTGTCTTGTTTTCACTCAGGTGGCTGCTCGGGTACAATTTCTTTAATATTGATAATCTTTAACAATGGGGAAAAGTATGATTAAAAAAAATAAAAATAGACGAAGGTGGTGTATTTTAGCTCTATCTTTGCAAGGAAATATTGAGTGGCTGTTTGGTCCTGGTTTGTAGATATGATTAGCTTGAGAGTTTGGTGAACACCCTTCTGTTATCCCAAAACAGTCCTTTTTTTTGTTTTTTTATTTGCCCTTTCTTCTTATCTTACAAAACTAGCAGAGTGCAGATTTTAGAAAAAGGAGGAGTTGCTTGTTCTTCACAAACAGCTGTGCAGGCACCCCAATGGCATGCTGGAGAGACCCTGAATCCGACACTTATTTGTTGTTCCATTGATTCTGGTCTAACACCATGTGGCAGTAGACATAGTGTCACTTAGGTCTCGTGTCATGAAGCACAAGTAAAGTCGTTCAGGGCTGGAGGCTTTTTAAGATGAAAGGGGAGTTATGGAGTTGTGTTTCTTTAGCTATTTGTTGGTTGATATGGAAGGCATGGGGAAAAGACATCCTTTTATAGATTGGAAGTTAAGTTCCAAATTGAGCAAATGCTACTGTACATCACAAGCTGTGCGGAAGAACTATTTTGACAATTTGACCGAGCATGAGTGCTGCAGCTGGCAGAGCTTTGGAATCATGACATCTGTGTATAAAAACAGTAGAATTGCGATAACTCTGGCAGTAGTCAACAAGGAGAAAGAGATGATCACTCTTGCTGTGGTTCTTTCTCTTGTCACAAACGTGTTAAATCCCTTTTGTTTCTGATCTACATTTATCTGCTCACTTATCCTGGTTGAGTTTTTTTCTGCAACCTGTGCATCCCTGTTAGCTTATTTGCTCATTAATTGGCAATTTTAATGTGATTGTTAGAGGCGCAATGGTGATCAACTTCATGTCTATATGGATCTTGAGGTTGGCAGGAAACGTTCAGGTCACGAGGATTTATTTATTAGCTATCATGCGGAGATTGATGTCCAGTCAACATATGCTGGTGCACTCTTTCATAATGGTCGAAATTATCACGTGTCTCGTCTCAAGAACAATGTAAGTGTTTGGCTTATGGACATATGGTTATTCCTTTTTTCTTTTTTTTTTTCATAATGGTCATTCCTTTTTCTATTCCTTCTACTAGTTTGCATTTTTTTTTTCCAATTAAAATTATATTATTTCCAGTTAAGAAATCAGTGGTTGATTTCATTATCTTTTTTCCTTCCTAGGATACACTAGTTTATTGGTCTTCATCACGCTGTCTTGCCTATAGAAACCAGCTGGCTAAGAGTCTCCTCAGCTTGCTGCCTCACCATTCCTTTGGCAAGTGCTTGAACAATGTTGGCGGGCTAGACATGGCCCTTTCTTTCTATCCTGTGTGTGCCAGTGATGCCAGTGTCAAACCAGAATGGTGGGATCTCATCTACATTGTGCCATGTCTCATTATAAATTTGTCCTTGCCATTGAAAACACCTGGACAGAGAGTTACGTGACAGAAAAGCTATTTTATGCTTTAGATTCCAGTGCAGTTCCAATATATTTTGGTGCACCCAATGTTTTGGACTTTGTTCCTCCACATGCAATAATAGATGGGACCAAATTTAGCTCCAAGGAGGAATTGGCTTCTTATCACAAGAACCTAGCTAATGACCCTGTAGCCTATGCTGAATACCATGCATGGAGAAGGTGTGGTGTATGGGGTAATTGTGGGAAGACCCGTGCTGCAAGCCTTGACACGTTGCCTTGCCGATTGTGCGAGGCTGTTAGCAGGAAAGGAAGGAGAGATGCTAGAGCTTAGTGGGATTCTGTTGATTTCAATCTCATTTGGATTGGTTTTGCCAGCTATCATAGTGAATCCAAGATTTTTCTACTCCAATTGGATGGATTGCTGTTAGATGCGCACAAGCAAGAACGACCTGTTGTAAAGACCAGAGAACACATGACAGGGTGTATACAATTGGGCGAGTCAATTATCATTTTCCATGATGAAATTGTCTGGTTCAATTGAAGGAGGCTTGATTTGTGTGTAGTTTGATGATTGATGATGGATCTCAGAGTGTGGAACCAGACTTTTCATCTGTAGATTTTGGCTTGCCCCATACAAAATGTTGACCTAAACCCCAGCTCATCCAAAAAGTCTATCTGGTTTTAGAGATTCAACGTGTGTTATGGAAGTGTGGTTGCTTCTAAGTCACTGGCCTAACAGTGCTTCTCACCACCAGTTGGAGCCAAGAACCTCGTAAAAGTTTTGCTAAGAAGTTGGAGCGGAGACGCACGAAGACGGAAGGAGGTGGATTACTTGTTGTGAAGGGCCTCGTTATCGTAATTCGTTAGCGTAGTATACTCGATGTTATTTAATATTGATTTTTATAGATCCAATACAAATATATATAAAAAAACCCAACCTTACAAATTTTAATGTGATTATTATGAACTTCTTTTTATTAATATGAATATTCAAATTAACTTACATATATTTTAACTAATTTTACTAGTTTTAAAATTATTACTTATATAAGTTTTAAATTTTACTAATTTTAAAATTATCTATTATATAAATTTTTAATTGTTTTAGGAGGGCTTGAATTTATAATTATTAAATAATAAATTTAATAATTGATTAATTTAATAATCTTTTAATTTTTTATTATAAAAATAAATCCGTTCCAATTTTACATGTTTTTTTTGTCATTATATACATGTTACATTTTAAATTTAAGAACACATGTTAACTTTTAAGATTGTCATGTTAGAAATTATATATATATTAAATAAAGATATTTTTATCGTATGATAATTTTTTTTTATGCTAGTTATTTTTTTTAAACAAAGATAAGTAGATTATTAAAAGTAGAAAAAGAATATTTATTACATCAAGTTTTTTTTAATAACTATAAAATAAGTATTGGGAAATTAACTAGTTTTTTTTAGTAAAATCCTAAATTGAACTATCAAATTTTTTGAAAATTCATCAATATTTGTTTATTGAAATAAAAACAAGAATTACACCTCATTTCGAGTTGATTGGCGCAACTTTCAAATCTAAATAAATTTATTTTCATAGACTAATTCTCAAAGAAAATAAGAATTGAAAAAAAAAAAAAAAAAAAGGCAAAGGAAATGGGT
>NW_011500179.1:37116-53715 GCF_000495115.2 Populus euphratica
CAATATAAGAAAAGAATAAAACAATGAGAGCATTTCTCAACACTGTAAAAGTCGACCCCCTCCGTCTTTTCTTCTCCCCAAGCCTCCTCAACAGACGCAAAACAAATTTCGTCTCTCTTCGAAGCTTTTCCTACCCTAGTAAAACCCTAACTCGAATTCAAACTGCTGGGGTTTTTTATTGTAAGGAAATGGCGACAGTGTCATCAGAAGCGGCAGCAAAAACATTGATTGAAGTGAAAGACAAGATTGAACTGAATGAGGTTGAAAAGCAGATTTTTGACCGCTTAGTCAACACTCTTCGCCATTTCAATCTCAATACTGAGCTCCGTGTAGCTGGGGGTTGGGTTCGTGATAAGGTAAGCTTTCTTGCTGCGGTATTACCTGTGTTGTGAGAAGATGTCCAAAGCATGTTTGATGAAAGTCCGTAATGAATAATGAAGGTTTAGCAAAGAGAATCGGGAGGAGTAAATGGTTCTTGTCATATAAGTCTTAAGCAATAAGCATGCTGGAGGAAATGATAAGACTTTAATGATTTTCTTTTTTCTATGGGTTTTTATTGTCTGAATAAAATTCTTAGTGCTTTTTTATCTTCTGGGATTCGTATAAGATTTTTTTTAATGTCTTTTGCAGCTTCTAGGCAAAGAATGTTATGACATCGACATTGCTATCGACAATATGTTGGGCAGCGAATTTGTTGATAAGGTTAGGGAATACTTGTTATCTACCGGGGAAGAGGCTCATGGAGTTGGGGTTATTCCACGGTATAAGTATTTATTTATTTTCTTCATTTTAGGTATAATTATTTTCTGTTCAAAGTTAAATATACTTTTGGTTTCATTTCAAAACCAGATTTTTTTAAGAGATTTTCTTTTGACTTTGATGACTTTGCCGGTTTCTTGTTCTGTTCTTTAAGATGTTTTGCCCTTTATCTTGTCTTATTGGAAAAATTCATGTTGCTGAATCTAAATATTACATTTCAATTGCTATCCTTGCACATCTGCTTTTCATGTTCTGGTTTGAACTTCTTAATAGATTAATAGTTGTCATTATTTTACAAATTTTAGCCTTTTGGTCTTCATAGTGTTTTATGATATTATATGTGTCCTTAATGTTATCTGATTCGGTCTTCATAGTGTTTTATGATATTATATGTGTCCTTGATGTTATCTGATTCTACTTTTGCAGCAATCCTGACCAGTCTAAACACTTGGAAACTGCAAGGATGCGTCTTCTTGATTTATGGATTGATTTTGTAAACTTAAGGAGTGAAGACTACAGTGAGAACAGCCGCATTCCTACGATGGTATAAAATTTAGCTTAGAATTCATTCAGCTATTATTTTTCTAATTTCATGTGCATGACATGTACCTGAGGCTGTTCTGTTTGTTAAGAACTTAAAACATGCTATACAGTCAGTGTTTTCTTGTTTTGAATTTGGCATGCTTATATGAGGAAATTAATAAGAATGAGGTAATTAGGAACAGAATTTGATTACATAATATTTCATATTCCGAATCCATTAGATTATTCTTCATTTTCAATATTTTATAAATGTTGACATGTGCTGTTAATTTGGTAAAGGGGCTGGACTACTCCATGAAGTAGCTAATCATCTTTTGGATCATAGTTTGAGAGACTGAAAACTATGAATTGTTTGTTGATGTAGATAGGTTAGAACCTTGTGTGTATTATTATTGCACTCAAATGTTTCCATCACAGTGATTTTCTGTTTGATCATTACTTTAAGTTGAGCTAATTTCTTGCTGTTTGGTTAAATTCTTACTTCATGTGGGATGTATGACTATTTAAGTTAACCTGTTTTACCACAGACATTTGGCACAGCAAAAGAAGACGCATATAGAAGGGATTTAACCATCAACAGGTATTTTAATTTTGATATTGGTAAGTCAAGGACACTCTCCACACCTGTTTGCAAGAGTTATTGCTATCGGCTAATCTTGGTGCATTTCAATTTCTTCTGTTGGCCAGCTTGTTCTACAATATCAATACCAGTTCTGTTGAAGACCTAACTGGAAGAGGTTAGAATATTTTTTACTTTGTTATGCTTTCTATTTGTTCCAAGAATGTAACTTTGTCACTTGATATGTGTATAGCTTTGCCACTTTTCAGACATTTTTTATTTCCCCCTCTTCCATTACAGGCATTGAAGATCTAAAATCTGGAAAAATAGTAACTCCTTTACCTCCAAAAGATACCTTTTTGGATGACCCACTTCGAGTTCTGAGAGCTATTCGGTTTGGTAATTCTGAATTTACATTTTCATCTGTTCTATTATACCGCTATATTGTGTGAGGCAAATTTTGATTGCCCTTTCTCTTCTTTGGTAAAAGTTGGAAGTAATTAAGCATTTGGAAAAGCTTATGTAATTTTCTTAGAGCAACTGATTCAAAATATCATAGTATTGAAACTGCTACATGTATTTTTTTTCTTGAATTTCTGCTTTCTTATTCATTGTATTATTTCCTCAGAGGCTGCTTCTTCAAAGGGTTATCGTTTATTTGAATATAGATCACTAATTTTTAGCTAATACATCCAAAAATCTTCTGATATTCTGACGAAAATATTTGAAGTCATGGCCAATCACTTGGCATGAGTTAGGTGACACAAATTCCAATTTTCTCTTTGTTCACTTTACATGCATCCACATTTGTTATATATTCGTCTCATTTTAGTCATTTTAGGTGCAAGGTTTGGATTTGTACTTGAAGAAGAGCTTAGAGAAGCTGCTGCCTGTGATGATGTGAAAAACGCTCTCAAAGCAAAAATCAGCAAAGAGCGTATTGGAACTGAAGTAATCTTTACCCCTTGTCATGGCTGAAATAGCAAGTTTGATTATGATATTTGATTTCCGAGGAAGACAACTTTAAGTTGTCCCTTGGGGCTTTTCTAGATACTGTTTTATTGGGGAATAGGTATTCATTACTTGCATTATTCCTGTCTGTTCTTGTGCAGATTGATCTCATGATCTCTGGCAATCAACCTGTTAAAGCTATGACCTATATTGCTGATCTGACATTATTTTGGGTTGTCTTCAATCTTAACCCAAAGGTTGAGCCGACAGTGTCAGAAGAATGTCAGGGGTATGATAAGATCTAAAGCAGCCCAAGATCAACAAAAATAATAGTTGAAATGATCTAGTTACTATTGCTTGGTGCGATGGGAAAAGTTTTGATTGCATCTATAACTGGAATGCCTTTTTGATTACAAGTAGAACGCGCTATTCTCACTTAGAAAACTGGTGCTTTTGGGCATCACTAAAGATTTTTCATAAATTTTCTAGCATTATTATAACTAGCCTTTGAGATTTCCCCGAGATTTTGAGCAACTTTGCTTGTCTGTGTTTGTCATTTATGTTCAGATAATAATCTCTTGACCCCTTTTAGGCTCTGTGTTGCTTACCTGGATGCTGCGTGGAACCTTATTCATTTAATTGGAGGTTCCTCCTTCACTGTAAGTGAGCCATGATAGATTCTTTAAATTTTTTTTGCTCTTGCTGTCTGTCAGCATTATGTATTACATGCTTCCTCTTCTTTATCTTTTCTTCAATGTTTTATATATTGTTTAAGGTTGTGAATTTTAATTCTAAATTCCTGAGCTTTAGGGTGAACAAAGAAGGCTTTGTTTGTATGCTGCTTTATTTCTTCCATTCAGAAACACCATATACAAGGATGAAAAGGGTAAAAAGGTGCTGCCCTTGTTCTTTGCCTCTATTTTTCTTAATTCTTTGGTTTGCTCTTTTTGTTGCTTGTTTCTTTCCAATCGTGAATCTACATTTTATGCATTGAAGGAGCATTGAGCTGTATTCATAGAAATTGGAGCCAAATTATGATTACAGTCCTGAAATTCAGATTTTCAGGCTGTCCCACAACTAATTTTGGTGGATGAATAAGACTAATAATGTTGGTTCTTGATCATTTTCCTTTTGAAGGATGATGAGGACTAGAAAGTTCAGACCTCATTAATTCTTTTATAAAAAAGGCAGTGACAAGCATGGGGCATTTTCTTGGATCTATTTCTTGTTTACTACTGTGGTCTGTCTCTTCTCTCTCTTCCAAAAATTTTTGGGTGGTTAGAAGCTTTATTATTTTTAGACAGACGAAACAAATTGTAAAATGAGATGAGTTTTTATTCAATCATAAATAACCTCAATTCATTTGATCAATTATTCATCTTTTCCAGTGTTTGTTGTACCCTAATTATTGTGAATGGAATGACAGTTTCAACTCCTGTAATTGATTGATTCTACAGATGCGTAATTTTATATTTCTTTCCAAGAGTTTACCTTTTCTGTTGCTAAAGCTAAACCATGTTTCTTCATTGCAGGTGCCTGTTGTCAACTATATATTCAGAGACTCTCTGAAGCAAAAAGCCAGTGATCCTGAAACAGTAAGTTCGAATCTCCTTTCACTAGGTTTTTTGCATCGACATCTTCAAGACTTGAACATCTGGAAAGTCTTAACCCTCCTTTTGTAGGTTATCAAGATACACAGGTCATTAGAGAAATTCTTGACCTTGATTCCCTTGCTTACATCTAATGACAAAACACAGCCTGCTGAAGTGGATATGGGCATGGAACTTTTTGATGTACCTATAACTTCAAAACTCCGAGTAGCAACAGGTATTAGTTCTTGCTAGTGTATTTTAAAGTTCTGTTGCTCTCTTTGTGCTAAGATTTTCGTTTGAACTGTTTGTTAACATTTGACAATAATTTTACTTGGGCAAGTCAATTTGGATTTCTTTAGCATTATCCTTCACTATTGAAGATACCTCCTCTAAAGTTCCACAAGTTCATAGCAAATTTAATTTCCTTATCATAATTTTCCACTATTTTTGTGTGAAGCGAGCCCTTTGTGCAATTTATTTGGACTCTGGAGAATAATACCTGCAATACCTTATGGATTTGTTTTGTAATGAGTGAGGTGGCGTAGATAGGTTTTATATGTTCTATGCCATTCAAAGGTGCGTGTCTTGATAAGTTTGCAGAGTCATGTCACCTTGATTAGATAAACTTCTTTATGCGACAAATCAATCAGTTAATAAATAAATGTTGATAAATTGGCAATTATACTTTGACAAGCTCTTATTTGGATGGCTGGATGGTCATCCATTAAACATGTTTCTGAAATTTTCTGAGTTGCACAGATTCTCTTTGCTAATTGTTTATTCTTGTATATTCAGGATTTCTACTACGAGAAGTTAAGGAATTTTGGCGAGTTGGTTTGTTGATATCAACAATGTTATATCCTTCTGACACGGACTCTGCTCAAGACTTTTTAGAAAAGAAATTTGAACTTGACAGGAGAAAGGACTTATTTAAAGCAGCTGAAGATGCCATTGTTAATCTAGGTACAAGACACTGCCAAATTTCTTCTTTCTGTGAATTTTTTCCTTGAGAAATGTTTAAATAACCATTGAGTATATCTTGCAAAAGATGCTGAATTGCATGTTTAATAAGCCAGGTAACTTGTTCTGTTTGCTCTGTTGGACCTTACGCATTCATAGACATAGAAATACCTCCCCATGTTTTCCAGTATATTTATTTATCTTGGTTTTGCCCAAATCTTAAAACTGTAGTGGAGCCCTCGTGATTGGCTGGGAACCAGCCTTGCTTGTTCTGAAATGTAGGATATGTTGAGATGCAGGTCTTGAAAGAGTGTGGGATTTAAAGCCGTTGGTTAATGGGAAGGATATCATGACTGTTTTGCAACTAAAATCCGGAGGACCGCTTGTTAAGGAATGGGTAAGGCATATTTTCCTCACTTTGAAACCATTGTAGAATTCTAGATTCTAATATATCCCTTCCTTGCAGCAACAAAAACTGTTAGCATGGCAATTCGCTCATCCTGCAGGGACCGTGGAGGAATGCCTTGATTGGATGAAGGAAACACATTTGAAGCGTGCTAAGATGGAGTAACCATTCTTGGTAAAATGGTACTCACTCTATCTAGCAGAGGATGTAACCTAGCAAACTGGCTTTTCTTCAACCTAGCAATCGTTTTTGAGGTCCCATGAACATCCACTATTTCTAAACTTGCGCAGCCAGCAAGAGCAGTCGATTTGCAGGGTTTTAGCTTGATATTTCATTAATAGTTTTGTACAGATCTTTAACTTAACGTGCAAGATCTTGCATTAGCTGCAAGTATCTTGTGATCTGCACTGACATCCAATTGGAGTGTAGTTGATCATGCAAGTGTTGGGCTAGTTTCGCAGTTTAGGGATCCTGGCATTCTTTTTTAGCCTCTTTTGCTTCATTGTTCTCTGCTCCTTGGGATGTACGATGGAAAAATTTTGTTTATTTTTTGGTTTTTATGTTTGAGAGATGAGAGGGAAAAAAAAAAAAAAAACAAGGAAAGAGTGAGAAAGTTATCGGTTTTGTCATTTTTTTATAATAAAAAATATGATTTTGATGTTATTAGGTTCTATTTAAGGAGATAAGTACCATTTAAGTGTTTTTAATTTTATATCTTGTTGGGATAAGTAAGTTGAGTTTTATAAAAAAATTTATTGTTGGGATAAGTAAGTTGAGTTTTATAAATTTTTTTACTTAAGTTAATTTTTTTTTGTTTATTTGTATAGATTAAAGGGTAATTTAAGATTAGAAATAAGTTTATTGAGGTTTTTAAATGAAAATATTATTCAAAGAAGAGCTTTTTAAATGATAAAAGTCAAACCTTGGCTTTCTGCCTCATTTCTCTAGTGATTCGAATAAATGATATGCCGCATATCTGTTTTAATAAAAAAAAAAAAAAAATCATAGAGGGTCAAATGCACAGGCCTTGTAGGCTCATGAGCTCATAGCCTTCTCTATTTTGAGCTATAGGCTAGCACATCCAGATCTAAATGCTCGAGGGGTTTTTATGAGTTTCATTTTTTCTTAAATTTTAATTAATTTTTATAAATAAAATTATATTTAAGATATTATTTTCAAATAAGATATTATTCTATTAAATGCTATTTAATTTTAAAATTATTTTCGAATAAGATTGAAATATTTTTTATAATATTAGCAAGTTTTTTTATTGTACGGCTCTTAATGATTTTTTTAATTTTTTTTAATTTTTAAAAAATTAACTTTTATTGTACGGCTCTTAATGATTTTTTTTAATTTTTAAAAAATTAATTAAAATAAAATAAAATTATATTTAAATTATTCTTACATTAAGTATAATTCTATTCAACATTTATTATCTTTTCATTTTCATTGTAAACAAACAAGTTTAATTTTAAATTTATTTGATATTATTATAATGTTGTTTTTCAACTTAAAAATATAGTGAAATAATTTTTTTAAATTTGATTTTTAATATCATCATATTTAAATAATTTAAAAATATAAAAAAAAACAATAATTTAAAATAAAAAATTCAATTTTTTTTATAGAAACCACATCTTATCAAACCAAACCAAACCAAACCAAACCAATCCAATCCACTTTCTCCCGGTGATTAGTTTTACCGAATCATCTATGTTTTAAATAAAATAAAAAGAAAAGAAAAAGAGAAGCAAAATCCAACCTAAAATCCAACCTTAAAACATGAGCATATCTTAAATATAGTACTAAACGAAACACAACACCATCATCTACTCATCCATCCGAGAGAACATGAAGACGACGCGATCATCCTTAATCCTCATATTATCCATAATAATATCGGCAACAGAATCAACAAGAGCTGACAAAATAAATACAGTGTTAGAGCTCGACGAATCGAATTTCGATTCTACTATTGCCGCCTACGACTATGTCTTCGTCGATTTCTACGCCCCTTGGTGCACCCACTGCAAGCGCCTTGCTCCCGAGGTTTCTCCTCCTTTCTCTTATTCTTATAGCTTTTGCTGAACTTAATGCCAAGCTCATACTTTCTTGATAAGATCTGGAGAAAAATTTAGGCAATTTTTATTTGATCTCATCTCAGTTTCTATGCATTGATTACTGTGATGCTATGATTAATGACGTCATTGTTTTTTTTCTTTTAATTTGAGATTACAGTTTGCTAAGTGTTTTTTTTTTCCGTGATCTTTTAACTGAAATTATTCATAATTCAGAAATCTAAGTCTCATTTTTTTTTTTGTTTAGGCGTTTAAATAGGCAGCTTCTTGAGATATAGATTTATGGATATTGTTCGAGTTGAATAAATTTAGTTTGTTTTTTTGTTAATCAGTCAGAGCAATGCATAGTGTGATTATTCGTTACAGTATATTTTTTAATTAATTATTTTTAATTTTTCAGTTAGACGTGGCTGCTCCAATTCTCGCTGAATTGAAGAAACCTATAGTCATAGCGAAAGTGAATGCCGACAAGTATACCCGTCTTGCTAGGAAACATGAAGTCGAGTAAGTAGCTACTACCTCTCTTTTTTTGTGTTAATTTATTTTCACTTGGATCTCAGCTTTGATTTTGTATTTCTATGATACTGTGATTAGATAATGAATTTGTGTTGCCTGATCTCAAGTACTTGTCTTTGCTGCAGTGGATATCCGACCCTCAAGATCTATATGCATGGTGTTCCGACAGAATATTATGGACCAAGGAAAGCAGAATTACTCGTTCGTTTTCTGAGGAAATTTGTCTCTCCTGATGTTGTTGTCCTTAATTCTGACTCAGCTATAAGAGAGTTTGTTGAAGAAGCTGGGACACATTTTCCTATATTTATAGGTTTCGGTTTAAATGAGACTTTGATATCAAATCTAGCCATAAAGTATAAGAAGAAGGCTTGGTTTTCTGTAGCAAGTGATTTCTCAGATGATGTAATGGTACAATATGATTTTGACAAGATTCCAACTGTGGTATCTATTCATCCAAGTTATGATGATCATAGCATCTTTTATGGGCCCTTTGAAGGTTTGCTTTCATCCCATTACCAAGAAATTAGTGTTAATTTATGTATTTTTGTCCATTCGAAATACATTATTTTCAGTTTTCTCTAACTTTAACTGTTTGCATTTGCTTATTTGATGATGTCCTGATAGACATCTCGTGTTGTTGACTATGTGGTGTTTTGTCTAGATACCCTTTGCTTCAACAGAACAGAACTAAAGAATAAAAACACTTCTGACGATGATGATAAAAGGAATAACACTCTGTTATGTTCTGTGTGCTTCATTTGTGTCTGTTGTCATCGCATTGTGCACCACGTCCATGGTAGAATTTGCTTAACATAAGGGATAACCATAGTGTTACAAATTTGTTGCTCTATTACTGATAAAGACTGGTATAGCATTAATTAGTTTCAAACTTTGGTAGATACATCATGCTTGTGTGGATGAAGATGTTTGAGTAGCACAACTAAGGAAATACTACCTGAACAATAATTTCATAATATGAGAAATTTTGTCAGTACACAGTTTATATGTCACAAACAGGGAGGGCATCCTCATTGAGAACTCAAACTGTAGAATACTGAATTTTTAGCTAAGAGATTTGTGTTGGGGGCTACTATTCATTCTGAGTTTAGGTCAAATATGACATGGAAAATTTTAAGCTAGCTTATGGAGGACCTGTGCATTACCCTGGTCAATTGAATTGGTTATTTATCACTCTAAATGGACCTCTGGTATATTTTAACAACCTATCAGTTACCTCGACTAAGTCTGATTGATGGAACCTAGACAGCAGGTGCTTGCTTGTTCAGATTCTTGCTCTATGTTTTCTCTCTCTCTTTCTTCTGTTTTGGCATAGATATCTCCCATTATTTCCTTGTAGTTTTCCCTTGTTTGTTTCTTTTTACTTTTTTTCCATTGTGGGTCACTTGCCTTTTGCTGCATTGCATAATTATAAGTTGTACTTGCCTTTCTGTTAAACCTGCAGAGGAATTTTTGGAGGAATTCATAAAACAAAATTTTCTTCCTTTGGCTGTGCCCATAAACTATGATACACTGAAGGTACTGAAAGATGATCAGAGGAAAATTGTCCTGACCATCTTGGAGGATGAGTCTGAAGAGAAATCGCAAAAGTTGATCAGGACATTGAAGGCTGCTGCATCAGCAAATCGCAATTTGGTATTTGGTTATGTTGGGGTTAAACAATGGGCGGAATTTGCAGAGACATTTGGTGCCAAGGGGACAAAACTACCAAAAATGATTGTTTGGGATGGAGGCGAGGAGTATCTTTCAGTAAGTATTACTGCTGCAATACCATGGTCAAATACCATGTTTTTAAATCACTAGGAAATTTTAATTCCCATTAATTTCATAGTTTACGAGGAGAAATAATGCATGCACTAACTTTATTTTTAATACTTTGTAGGTTATTGGTTCAGAAAGCATTGAAGAGGAGGACCAGGGGTCTCAAATCTCACAATTCCTTGCAGGATATAGAGAAGGGAAAACAGAGCGGAATAGAGTTAGTGGTCCATCACTGTTGGGCTATCTCCATTCACTGATTGGAGTTAGAACTGTGTACATAATTGTGTTTTTGGTTGCAATGCTAATACTGATCCGACATATCAGCAAAGAGGAACCTCTAACGGTTGGTACCGGAGACCAAGTTGAACACGTGACAAGCTCTGAAGCTGAAAGCTCAGAGTATAGACCCGGGGATAAGCAAGACTAGAGTCAGTCTTCTGCTCGGGGTTAGTCCAAGTGCTAGGACGAATTACAAGACAGTTTTGCTGTAGTGAAAGCAACCAGTTCCTCCCTGGTTATTCTGGATCTCCTAGATTTGATAGAGAATGATCTCTTCCATGAATTTTTTTTGAGTACCAGTGTTCATCAGCTTTGCCACACGTTAGCCAGTTTGATGATTTTGTGCTTTTGGTATAAAAGACCTTTGTATTTATTTTTCATGATGATAGCCTACGCTCTACTCATTTTTTTCCCCTTTGAATTTGTTTAACTATGTTATTGTCACACAAAGTCAAGCACACAAGTTACCTTGTAAAAGAAATAGGTGCTCCAGTAGCTTCTGAAAGTGCATCATCCTTCCGAAATCGGTGCATGGAAGATTGGATGAACAGAGAGGCAAGCGCCCCCAGTATTATCAATTTGTACTTGCTTATTCTATGAGTGCTTGAAAATGAGTAAAAATAGTATGGAAATGTAAACAAATTTAAAATAATAATCAATAAAGATAACATAATAGCGGTGTTCATCACAGGGGAAGGTTGGAGGAGCTCTCATGCATCGGTGAAAATGAGACTCGGAGGGCCGGTACTGGAATGATTTGTAGATCCTAATGGCAAATAAGAAGATTTTCCATCACATTACAATTACAGCTATAAACTAAAAGCTAACCCATTTATATTGTTCATTGTTGTACCCTCCCTCACAAACCATTATGGGCGTGAACTTTTGTTCATTTCAGTCATCAATATTTATTTCCTTGTTATTTAATCCTTGCAAGTTATGTTAGCATCATTTTATGTGTTAAGATCTATTTCTCTTTGCTCACTCTCCAATTGCAAAATGTTTGAGAATATTCTAGTGTTAAATTAAGATTAATATTATAAAATAGAATCTTGAGTTATATTTCAAGATAATAAGAGGATCTCCAATTGCAAAATGTTTGAGAAAGTTGCTAAAAAATAAAAGGATCATAAGAAGTGTTTGGTTGCTGGTATTCTAGCAAAAAAAAAGCTCATTTTAGGTTTCAATTGGTTTATCTTAGAGATGAGAATTTAATGGAGTTAGTTTTAACCTTTAACCTATGTTGGAGAAAATAGATTAAAGCCTATTAATATTTTTTTTACATAGCTTGATTTTTTATTTTTGAAATCATTATAGTGTGTTTTGGGGTTTAAAAGGGTTTATTGAGATTATTATAATGTTTTTTGGGATGTATTTTAAAACAAGTTGAAATTTAAATTTTAAGATCTAAAATATCAAAAAGTCAAGTCTTGATTTTTTTATTATTAGAGATGATTGAAAAATGTATTAACAAGCGAGGCATCATTTGTTACGATGAATGACACATTATTTATTATGTTTTTTAAAAAACCTTGAGATGACAAGTCATTGGTTTATTTTTTTATAAATACAAATGGTCTTTTTCCTTTTAGGTGAAGCGCTTAAACTTTGCGTTATATCAATCAATGTTTTATTTTTTTAAGTTTTAATTAATGTTTTTTATTTAATTTATTTTAAATTAATATCTTATTTTTAAAATTTTAAAATTTATTTTTTATTGTAATTAATCTTTTAGATTATTTATATAATTTTATTGTACCTAAAATAGATTATTATAATTTAGATTTAGATTTGTTCTTATTAAATCTTAGATAGATAAGTTGTGTTTACAATATGTATATATATATAAAAAAATCATATACACTTAGCAACTAAAATTAACCTTAATGATAAATAAAAGAAGCGTATAAAATAAAAATGATTGTAGTAATAATATATTCATCCATTTTGTGCTTATTGCAAAAAAGACTAGCTTACCATTTTAGTTTTTAATTAATATTAATAACTCTTTTTATGATATATCAATTTATATATTTTTCAATTCATTTTTATTAAGCTACATGCATCATCTTTCCATTCCCTAATTATAAAAAAATCTTATAATACTAACAAACACATTCACAATGCTTTTAAGGAGTTTAATTTTTTTTTTTAAAAGAAGCCATTAATTTAGAATGTGAGTGATCTAATCTCTCGAATGTCATATTTCTAGTGATGCTTGAACAGAAAAGCTTGAGGACTGAAGATTAAAAACGATCCAGATAAAACATAGAGATTTTTTAGTTCCGAAGCACTTGATCCTTAATACACAATTAGAAGGATGAAATTGTTGTCGCTTTCTAAAAAGTTTCAAATTGTTTAATTAAAATAACAACATGCAAGACTCTTAATTAATAGAATTAAAAGATCTTTGAATTTGAAAATAAACACTAATTTTATTTAAACTTAGTATGCATCATGATCGATTAATATTGTCAATCTTTCTCAATCATGGTTGATCATTATAGTTAATTATTGGAATTCTTAATCAATTATAGTCTATTTCATTTAAAAAAAAATATGAAGACACCTTCCAAGTCAAACAAACACTAAATCTTAGAAAAAATAAAGATTTACTTAGTGAAGAAATACATGGTCAATCATGTTTCTTTCTAAGATTCAACCATTTATTCTTAAATTTTAATTCATCATCACTTGATATAAATAATTTTAATATAAATAATATCACATGATTTCAACAACACTTAAAAGATTTCTTTATTAGTCAAGCCTACAAAATGGTTTGAAAACAAACTCAAATTCTATTTACGAAATACATAAGCTATAGGTCTAGAATAGATTGAGGATATAAATAAACCAAACCTGAAGAAAAACAATAGATAGTAAAAGGTTGTTGATAATAGTAAAGACTAATCTCTTACAAACTAAAAAGCTCTTTTCATCTTCTTTTTATATGAAACTTTTTAGATTAAAACCGATACAACCATATTTATTCTAAAAAAAATAGAATAATTTTTTCTTAAAATTTATTGATTAGATAAGTCAATCATGAAACTAGACTAATAAAAAATAATTTTATAACTAACCTAAACTCGAAGCTGAGTACAAGTGTGTGGTTTAAGTTCAAAGCCTACATAATCTAAGGTCTTTTTTCTCCAAAAACTTTGGTGTTTTATGGATCCAATATTAGCTTCTCAAGTTTTCAAAATATAAACCACTTATTAGAAAGGTTTGTTATCTTTTAATCTATATATCATTTTGGGTTTGAGTTTTAGATAATTAAAAGTTCTTTGAGATCAATTTCTCTCTCATCTACAAATAGTTTTAGACACATTAAAATTTCATTTTAAAGTAGTTATATTAGAGAATATTTTTCAACAAATGCTAAATCCAAAATGTGAATGAATTTTATATTTAATCTTGCCTTAAAAATGTTTATTAAGAACTATTTTTCCAACAAAATTTCCCAAAACTAGTTGGGATCACGAGCCAATTTTTAAAAAGAACAAAAAGGTTTGGTTATTTTAGAAACATGAAATACATTTAACATGTTTAAGGTTCAAGCGGGTGTGTGAATATATGCAATTCCAAAATACTCAATAGAGATATAAACTCAAAATTACCAACTTGAAGTTGTTCACTACCTTGATATGGTTCATATGACTGAGGCTTGCCAATCGATTACATGGTATTGCACTTGTCTCTGGACACTAAGCATATAAATTCACTGGTGACTAATTTGCTAAGAACATGACCATATTTGCAGATTAGTTAATGGCATGCATATACCTTTATGGACAGTTTGGTGTAGTATAGTTCCAAGCGTTGTATATTTTACAGCGAGTCTTATTGTCAAGTCTATAATCCTGAGATCAATTCTACCTATTGTCTTCTCCATAGTTTCTAAAAAAGATTTTGTCCCCCCCATAATTGTGTTTATTTTTTCCTCTTTCATGATTAAACCCTTGATTTCTGTCATTGGTAACAAGTGTGCATTGCTCCAAATGTGTTAATGGCAGAGTAACTGTATGTGTTGTAAAATGTGTTAAAAACAAGGTTAATTAAAGGTAAAATTAAAAGTGTTCCACTCAAGTTTTGGTTAAAAATTTGTTGAAATGTAATATCCAACATAAACTCTTAAACATGAAACATCAACATGATTTAAAAAAAAAAAAGAGTGAATGAGAAATTAATCTCAAATAACTCTTGATAGACATGTTTTGATGAAACCCAAAAATCTAAAAAAACTCTAAAATTTTCTTGATATTTATAAAGTGAAAAGTGAAAAAGTTAAAATTAAATTCAAAAAACACTCAATCTTTTATAGGGGACAAGTCCTGAGCAAAGTGAGTTTACAGCTTAAACTCACACATATACGCGCTTTGGCTTGGGTCAAGCCTAGACCTAGGTTTCTCATAAAATAATATTTGGGGTTATAAAATATTATTTTTCACCAACTGATGTTTGAACTTGGGTCTAGTCTATGAAAAACTATTTTTTCTAGATCATTGTTTCGTATAATTAGCTCATAAATGTTAACTGTCTCTTTAAAAAATATTTTTTACAAATATAAATAATTTTTTTGACTGAAAATTCATATTAATGGTCACTATATTCATATTTGTTTTATAATTTATGATGGCTAATCATTGATAGTGTTGAGAATTAATTTTGATTATTATCAAAATTAATTTTTTAATTTTTTCCTTTCTAAAATTCATTATAATAGAAGGGAAAGTTTCCTCTAAGTTTTTTTTAGCACAAACACACGCTCTTATTCATCTTATTTTTAGTGTTTTTTCTTCTTCTTTTATGCTTCGTGTTTTCTCTCAAATCTAGAGTTGAAGTTCACCTTGTTGAGAGATAATCGAGTTCTTTTAATTTGGTTCAAAGAACTTATTTAAAAATACATCTAAACTAAGGTAATGTTGTTGGAATCTTGAAGACGTATTGCAAACATTCTAGTTGCACATGTGAAGAGTAAACTTCAAAGATAAATAATTTATCATTAACAATAACAAAAATTTCATTACTTTAAAGTGCCATGAATTTTTACTTTGCATGCTTTATAGATTTAAACTTGTATGAACTCTAGAATTTTTTTTATTATCTTTTTATGTTTTGAATACTTTACTAGTCTAATATAATAGTATAATTTACAAAAACATTAAGTGCTGATGTTACTAGCTCTGGATGTATATAAACTCATGACTAAGCAATAAACTATGCAACTCAATGAACTAAATAATATTCTTGAATTCACTGCTTAACCCCTAAAAAATATAATTATAAATTTATAGTAGCAAGGGCCTCCCTGATGTATTCGATTCATCATGGTAGGACTTGGCTGAATGCAGGTATTGTGTGACAATTTTAATTAGTTCTTATGACAATTTATAAAGTATTAAATGAATGGTCTTGATAAAGATGCATTTGTTGCTTCCAGCAAAGTCCCAATCAAGCGTGATATAGTGCTTTCAGATACCACTGGTAAAACGCAATTGACCAAGAGGCTATCAAATTAAGTACTTATTATAAGCTAGTCTTGTTGCATCCCATATGGTGTAGACTTGTTAGGTTGAGATAGACTAGTTTTTTAAGACATAATATTATGGGTAGGCACGGGTTACCACCATCAATGTAATATATAAGCCCTTGGTCATGAAGAAATGACTTCATATGAAGACTCCTCTAATAGCAAGTGAAACACAATAACCAATAAATGATTTTTTAGGAAGTTAGATATCTCTTTCATTTCTTCTTGTTCTTCAACACACAAGCTTATATGAGCTGAGATATTTATAAATATCAATGGTCATTAGGTAAAAAGCTTTGAAAAAAATTCATTTGACTATATTACTCTTCTGTTCCATATACAAAATTGTTCATCTTGCCTTATATTCCATCTCTTCGCACACACATTTCCCTCTTCTTTCAAGGATTGCATAAAAGCTACTGTCTTTCACACTTTTATTAAATGTGAAGATAAAGATTGCATGATCATTATATATAGTAGGACTTGTATCAATAAGGTATCCTTTGATAGCGTATTGACTAGTACTTAAAAGCATATTTTTTATCAAGGTTTTATGTCATCATTTTGCACTTGAAGTATCAATAACTCCTTAACTAAAACATGTTTTATAATAATATATCTAATAATATAAGATACCT